>NC_090265.1:1289942713-1290297713 GCF_040414725.1 Anabrus simplex
CATGACCAGTGGCCATATGTTTGCAAAATTTTATGATTCTAGGGTCACATGAAAAATGAAAAAAATATAGTAGGATGTGAAAACTGTACCAAATTTCACGAGTCGTCTGATGGTGAAGTCCGTTTGTAGGTGCAATTTAATATAGTCTTACTCACTGCATTTACAGTAATTTACGGAGAAATCCGCATAAATGTAGAATACCGTTGCGAAGCACGGGTACATTTGCTAGTCATAAATAAATTCCAGTAATTTGCCAGTATTAGTTGCCTCGTCTATCTGGACATTATCCTTATATCCAACTACCTTTACATACTGCTGACTGAATATTTGTGCCTGCTGTAATTTCTTACATAGGTACACTCTCCTTGTTTATTAATGATCTCTTGAATGTCCTTCCTGGAACCTGCTTCTGCCTTGAATTAACTACACATATCATTCCACTGCTCCCGAAAATTCATATGGCTTTTCATCAGCTGCAAGTGGAGTGAATGTTAGCCATCATGTTATTCTTAGCTGACATTTTGCTAAATTCAATTTCCTAGTAAGCTCCTTCAATCTCTCCTTACTCCTGCAACTATTCCTAACTCTATTTCTTTCTAATCTGCACTTCCTCCTTAATCTCTTTATTTCCTTGTTATAATATAATGAGTCCTTACCATTCCTTACCACTTTCAAAGGTATATACCTGTTTTCACACTCCTCCACAAGTGCTTTAAACCCGTCCCATAAGTTGTGTCACGAGGGTGATTGTTTGTTTATTTGCTGATTGTTTTCTTTTTTGAATTTGTTTTACTATCTGTATTTCATCATTGAAATCTGATGTGCTTATTAGTATGGAAATTGCTCGGTACATCACTGTTTTCAGTCCTACCAATTTGTGTGTGTGTGTGAGAGAAAGAGAGAGAGTGGTTGGATTCGTTGTCTATTGTGTGTGAAGTTTAAGTGGGTTTTCTGTATATTTTGTATGACAGGTTGTGATTATTATTACTGATTATGACGTCTAGAAAGTTGATTTTCTCTGAACATTAAAGAAGCTACAGAAATTCATATTGTAAATAAAAGCCAACAAATAAACCTCAATGATCACATATATTTAAAACATGTCTCCCCTTTTGAGATACTTAATTTTCGGAACAACATTTCACACTAGTTGCATTACCATTTAATGAATTCCAAAGAAGGCTACTCTGGCACCATATGTCTAGAATGTAAGTTAGGATATTCTTTTCTGTACTGAATTCTCTTAATTTAGGTAGCACTCTCACCACTCAATATGTTTCAGTAGATTATCATTCATTACTAAACATACTCTCTTACAAGATAAATTCAATTCCACACTTTCATTTTATCAAAATCATTATCATTACTCCCTAATACACAAGAAGACATTATAAGATGACCAAGCAACACTTTCCCTCCCCTTTCCAATGAACAGAGTTATTGCCTACAGCATTCCCATCACCCTTTTACACAGCCAACCAAACCAACCTCAACATTCACACACACATTTGAGAAAAATCCCACATCCTCATACTACTTAACTATTGAACATAATATCACACATTTTGCATTAGCGCTTAATGAATCCAACAGGAGACTACTATGATGGTAAACCCGTGGAGTGGGGGTTGGGATATTCTTAGCTACACTAAATTCTTTCACCACTCAATGAGACGGTTTAGTAGATTATTATTTATCACTAAGAATGATCTCTTACAAGATATTCTTCAATTCAAGTCTGCAAGGATTCTCATCACCCCTACTTCTCCTCCCTTCTCCACTGAACAGAATTATTGTCTACAGCATTCCCTTCAGCTCTCTACATAGCAACAACTACCAGAGCAGTGGAACTTCAGTCCAAATGTAGTCTCTAGAGGTAACTGATGATTAGCAGCTTAGGTTAAGTGCAGAAAACTTTCTCAAACTAATGAAGGTAACAGTGGACAACAACAACAACAACAACAACAACAACAACAACAACAACAACAACAACAACAACAACAACAACAACAACAACAACAACAACAACAACAACAACAACAACAACAACAGCAGCAACAACAACAACAACAACCATAATTTGCCTCACTTGTTCATAACATCACCAATTCACAACCACTGACAACTTTACACAATATAAACAATACTGAAAAAACAAAAAAACAAACAAAAAAGAAACAAAACAAAAAAACAAAAAAAAAACAAAAAAAAACACACACACATATATATTTAAAGAGATTTGATAGAATCTGAGGATGTTCTTGTGGAATGAAAAATGCTATTCTTTGTTTATTAGTGTGTGTGTATTATGTTTTACAAGTATATTATAGTGTTATATGTGTTATAATCACAGAGTAATAAGTTTTAAAGTTACATTAATTGAGTCAATACTAATAAGTATGGCTTCCTTCTTAACAAAACATTTTTATTTACCTCCTTATCCTCCTTCCTTTGCTCTGTCTGTCCATAATGAACTATAATTGTATTTATTCTTTGTACATGTCCCTAGCTGGCATCCTGTCTTTAATGGGTGGTGATATAATTGATTATTAAAGCATGAATTATTACATAAAACAATAGCTTCCTATGGTATATGTTTGAACACATACACAGTATTCAAATGTACCATGTTGCTTTTTTATGTTTCATTTAGAAAATAATACACTGTTGTATGAATACATATTGTTCTTATACGTACCTCTGCCAGGCATTTCATCAGCTGCAAGTGGAGTGAATGTTATCATGTTCCTACCACCATTACGAGCTAGACACTTATCTTCTCCAAACACATCTATAGTCAATGGATTCTGTGCTGGAGGCACAACATTACTTGGAAGTTTATGATTTACCCAATATAAAACACAAGGTAGTTTCCAGTCCAGACTAAACCATACAGCTTCTTGAGCAGGAACTGGTGCAATACTACAACAACAATTTAAAAAAGTCAGCTTGTTACAGTTTTCATATTACATATATTATTGTTCTGGCATATTTATTCTGAATTTTGTATCATATATTACCACTACTACTAATACTACTACAACATATGTTAAGGTAAGGGTGTATTCTGCCTGAAGGCAGGTCCATACCTCCACAGAAGTTGATACCTGCAAATTGTGAAAATAACCAATAACAGAAAATATTGAGTATCATACCAAATAAAGCAAAGCCTTATGGGTGGTATCTCATATATAAAGAAAGGAGGAGAAGATAGAGATGGAAATGGGAGGATACTAGGGGGCAGATTCTCATGAACCAAACAGTTTATGTATCTTGGCTCACACATCAGTAGAATGGAAGACTGCACAGAGGAATCAGTCATAGGGTTCAGGCAGGATGGAGAAATTGGAAGAAGAGAACAGGTTGTATGCTAGGTGACTGGAAGATAGAGAAAAGGAAGAAGGTAATGATGATATTCAAATCGATTGTGAGGCTAAGCCATGATATATAGTAGTGAAACACGGCCAGTGAAGAAAGTGCATGAGAAAAAGCTAAATGTGGTGGAAATGCAGTGCTAAGGTGGATGATGGGAAAAACAGTATACATAGGATAAGGAATGAGATGATAAGAGAGATATGCAGTGATGTGGAAGTATCCAGATATGGTTTGGACATATTATGAGACTCGAGGAGGACTATATGGGAAGGAGTGTAAGCAGCCTGCAGGTGGAGAGATGAGCAAGAGAGAGGCTAAAGAAGAGATGGAAGGACTGTGTGGCATAGGACCCCTAATTAAATATAGGGAAAAGCTGAGGAAGATGATTATATACAATGAAATAAAGCTGAGGAAGATGAAGATTACATACAATGAAACAATCTATATCTACTTGTTATTTATAAAAAAAAAAAAAAAAACTGCTAAAGCCGAGGAAGATGAAGATTACATACAATAAAATAATCTATATCTACTTGTTATTTTGAAAATTACTATTATTTTAAAAAAGAAATGCTTTACTCCCACTAACTACTTTTACAGTTTTCAGACATGCTGAAGTGCCAGAGTTTAGTCCCACAGGAGTTCTTTTACATGACAGTAAATCCACTGATGTGAGGCTGACGTATTTGCTATTTGTTTTACGGCGCACCGACACAGATAGGTCTTTTGGCAACAATGGGATAGGAAAGGCCTAAGAAGTGGAAGGAAGCGGCCATGGCCTTAATTAAGGTACAGCCCCAACATTTGCCTGGTGTGAAAATGGGAAAGCACGGAAAACCATGTTCAGGGCTGCCGACAGTGGGGCTCGAACCTACTATCTCCCGATTACTGGATACTGGCCGCACTTAAGCGACTGCAGCTATTGAGCTCGGTCTGACGTATTTGAGCACCTTCAAATACCACCGGACTAAGCCAAGATCAAGCCTGCCAAGCTGGAGTTAGAAGGCCAGCATCCCAACTGTCTGAGCCATTTAGCCTGGCTTGAAAATTACTGCTATGATAGTTAATAATACAACTTACTTAAAGTATTATTTCAAAATTTGCACAAACTTAACTAAACCTCATTTACATAATTCTCTATTCTTCTAACTTTCCATCGGGTGCAAATGATCTAAGAGGCACAGAGCTCACATTCTGTCTCCTCTCTCACTTCCTAAAGGGCAGCACAATGAGCACTATTGAGTAGCTATGCCTTGTTGTTTGAAAAGTATTGTAATCTATGATCTTCATATCCGTATTGAAAAACTACACAATTAGAAATAGGAAAGGACTTCCACCTTATCAATACTTATTTATTGCACATTATGCTACAGTACCGGTTTCGACCTCCTATATAGGGTCATCTTCAGCTGAACAATACATTCACATATAGATTATGAAGCTATGATTGAAATGGCATTGTCTGGGGAATGCCATATGATAGCAAATATTTGGTCATGTCCAAATGGGGCATGTCAAAATGGGAACTGGCGTGTATATCTTTATGTGTGACAAAGCAATTATATGTCTATAATGATATGCTTTAGGTCTTAAAATATCAAACGCAACTCAGCCACATCAATAACAATAATTATAACATCACTCCACAGCTACAGATGGGAAAGGAGCTACCACTTTGAATCTAATGCCACTCAAATTTTACGATGTCACAGGACAATAGGATTCAATTTTAATGTAAAACAACAAGATTCAACACACAGCAGAGCTGAATATACACATTTTATCCTTGTTGTATCCATATGCCTGGTACTGTTTTTAAACTTGGAAAGTGTTTTATTCTATGTATATATATGAAGACAAAATCTTTTACAGATATAATGTGATAATTTTACAAGCAAATCATATCATTCAAGCTCCAAAAACATCAACCAAGTGTACAACTATGAAAAAAGACTTGAATACAGAAATCAACTGATGAACTGAATAACACGCAAGACACGAACGTTCATGTGCATGAGGTGTTTCTACATATATTGTTTTTGTTTTATATACAGTACTTATAAGTTAGTTTTAAGTGGAGATAGAGTTTTATAAACTAATTAAAGACCTAAAGCATATCATTATAGACATATAATTGCACTGTCACACATAATGACATACACGCTAGTTCCTGTTTTGACATGCCCCATTTGGACGTGACCAAATATTTGCTATCATATGGCATTCCCCAGACAATGCAATTACAATCATAGCTCCATGATCTATACGTGAATGTATTTTTCAGCTGAAGATAACCCTATATTCGGGGTCAAAACTGGTACTGTAGCATAATAAGTGTAATAAATAAGTATTGATAAGGTGGAAGTCCTTTCCTATTTCTAATTGTTTGAAAAGGTTTGAAAAGGTAACGGTCAGTTTACTCGAACACTAAAGCAAACTCCCAGGCAGATTGCACCCGCTTTTTCAATATTATGCAAGGCACATTTTTTCAAGATTTATTAATTAAAATGCATTATCTTACCTCCTGTATGAACCACGTGACCTTGTCACAGTGGGGAGGCTTGCAGATCCCAATGAAGCAGATAGCTGAGCCATAGGTGTGAAAAAGTGCTACCTTCAGTTAGTGATTAAACAAGCGATAGATACCTTCAGAGGACAGTTTTTCAAGATGACAGTCCCTGCTGATACAAGTGCCAGTAAGCAGCATGTCAGTTACTCCGATGCTTTTATTACCAGGAAACCAGTAGTTAGCACAACTAAACATCTTCTTTTCATATCCCCTAAAAATCACAACGAAGTGACAGACTGAACAGACCTTAAAGATGCTACAGTCCACGACAAATACTAGGAAAATGCAGATAGGTGTGAATCGGGTGAAGAAAACACATAATACAGGCATACTTGTCGAATTACGGAATGATGATGAGTGTAAAACAATGGTAAATGCCACAGAAACTAGAAACCCCATCTGAAAGTAACTATTCCTCGAAAAAATAACCCCAAGATAATAATTCACGACATTGAGGTTAGTTTGCCAGAGAATGAATTAACAGACTGTTTTGTAGAGCAGAATCCAGCGGTAAAGCAAGCCATCAAGAATGTTAATGAGGATATCAGACTGCGCTTCATACGGAAGACACGAGATGGCAGCGCACAATTTGCAGTTGTAGAAGTAAGTACCACCATTTTTTGTGCCTTGCAAAACTGCGAGAAGCTCTACATAGGTTATAAGAGATGTAACTTCAGTGAATATATTTCTGTCATCCATTGTTACAAGTGCCTTGGTTTTGGTTATTTTTCCTCTAGCTGTGATAAACAACAGTGCTGCTCTGAGTGTTCAGAAGCTTATATCAGTAAGTGTCTGAAAACAAGGATTGAATGCGTAAATTGTAAAGTACAAAATCAAAGAAATATTGCGAGACACCTTCCTGGAACTAAGCTTTCAACATCCTGCTACTTCAACTGATTGTCCAATATACAAGAAAATCTATGATATTGTAAAATAGAAAATTAATTATGGCTGATCTGTGCATTTATCAAGAAAACTTGCATAAATCTATTGTGCCCATGCAGGAACTTCTCATAAATTACAATCTTAATCAAAGATCAATTTTATGTATACAAGAACCAAATCTCTGAACGAACAAAGTAGTAGGCTTTGGACTAGACTTGCACATTTATACTACGAGAAATTATGCGCCTGGAGAGCAAATTCGTGCAGCTATTATATCAAAATCAGATAACTGTATATTATTATCTCAGCACTGGTCTGCTGACAGAGTCGTCATTGGTACCTCTTTTAATCAATGTGAATTTTACCTGTGCAATATGTATCTCGACTCTACTCATAACATCACAGAAGATCTAAATGTTCTTCAGCATATTTGTGACAACTTGAGAGGGAAACTGCTGATAATAACTGGTGACATCAACTCTAAATACAAATCTTGGGGCAGTCCTGTTGAAGATGCTCGAGGAAGGAATTTTTACGATTTCTGCAGTGCCAACAATTTGATCATACTCAATAATGGTGTACAACCAACATATATATACATAGGAATTCTAAGACTTATTTAGACGTTAGTGTCTGTAATCAATCGCTTCTTCCATTTATATTTGAATGGAGAGTTAGTGATAAACCTATGCTTTCTGATCATGCATTGATAATAATAACTCTCAAACCTACTGTAAATATATCAACAGTAAATTCCACCAATTATGTAAGAAGGATTTACAAAACAAAAAATGTTAAGTGGAGACATTTCCAGCTGTCGGCTAAAAGACGTCTACAGAAAATAATAGAAGACATAGTATCCTGCAGTACAACATACGAACTAGATCAAGTAGTAAACAACTTAATCGGCATTATAATAAAACTTGCTGATGTCAATTTACCTAGAATCTCTTCTAAACCTAGTTAAATCTTCTGGTGGAATAAGAAGCTGTCGTTGATGATACATATGAAGTCATCGTCCATTGTTATGTGAGAGATATGCTGAAACATATTTGGTAGCCAAACAAGAGTGCAAGAACTTTATGTTAAAAAGGAAACTAGAAGTCTGGAAGGAATTTTGCTCTATTCCGACAAATAGTAATCCTTGGCATCTGATTTACAAACTCTCAAAGAAACCAGAAAATTTGAATAATAATCTTAGCACAATCAAGACTGAAAATGGATTTACTAAATCATTCAATGATACTGCTGAAGTCTTGGTCAACGCATTTTTCCCAGATGATACTGCCGATTCTGTCTCACAAAGAGCTACTAGGAACTTCTCTCAATTTCCTCCTGACACTGCTGATGACTTGCCCTTCTCATATGAAGAGGTTGAGTATACTATTCTATCACAAGATGATAAGAAAGCTCCAGGTTGAGATGGACTATCTGCTAACATTATTAAAAATGTTCATTTATGCTTGCCACTCCTATTTGTGACCCTATTTAACAAATGTCTAACCTTGAATATTTTCCCTACATTATGAAAACTAGCTATTGTCAAAATAATTTCTAAAGACAGTCTCCTTACAGAATGAACTGTTAAATCTTTTCGACCGATTTGCCTCCTTCCAGTGCTAGGGAAGATTTTGGAGAAGTTGATGACTGATCGTGCTCTGTACCACATGTATTACTATCATCATCTAAGCTCAAAGCAATATGGCTTCACGCCACAAAAATCCACTGCAGATGCTGTTCTTGCAGTGGTTGAATGGATTCAGGATGTATTCTCTGGAAAGAAAATAGGCTTACTGATTTCACTTGATTTAACCGGGCCTTTGATAAAGCCTGGTGGCCAAAACTTCTTTCTCAGTTGAAGAAAAAACAATGCCCTAAGAACTTATTTCAGCTAATACAAGCTTATTTCAGTAATCGGAAAGTAAAACTTCAGAATGGAACTGCTGTCACTTCAAAAAGTATCAATAAAGGATGCCTGCAAGGATCTGCCTGGCAGTCCTGGTTTTTGGAATATCCTCTATGATGAGCTTCTACAGTTGCCCCTTCCAACTGGTTTCAAGGTCATAGCTTATGCTGATGATGCTCTTCTTTTAACTGAAGCTCATAGCGCACAGGATTTGGGCAACGAAGCTAACTCAGCCTTAGATGTTCTATTTCAGTGGGGGCACTGAAAACAAACTGCAGTTTAATCCTTTAAAAATCAAAGCTAGGCTCACCTTGAGAAGAAAACTAGAAAAACCAAACATTATGATGAATGGCCATAATATACATTTGGAAGTTCAGCTATCATACCTGGGTGTCATACTAGACAAACACTTAACTTTTAAAGCACACATGAACAAACTGCAACTGAAATCTAGTAAATTATTGCAAGGCCTATCGATTGCTTGCAGACCATCTCGGGGTCTTAACTCGGAGGTTCTATAAGTAATTTATTACACACTCTACGTTCCACTAATTCTGTACTATATTTTGGCTTTTTGAAGTATTTTGGAAAGGAAAGGGGCTCAGGTTAAACTGCTACAGATTCAAAGGGGTTTTGCTCTTCGAATATCATGGGCTTACCATACAACACCTACCGAAGCTGCTCTGGTAATTGCGGGAAGAGAGCCATTATTTCTATCTGGAATCGGTATAGCTGAATTTACTCTGTGTAAGAAAGACAAAGTATCACTTCTAACAGTCTTAAACACTGTTGTTGAGAGAACGTGTCATTTTCTGCAGTCTGGCCATCCTACTTATTTCAAGAAACTTCTTTGCAACAATTGCTCACATTTTCACATACAGATGGCTCGCGCATACTTCATACTGATGGAATTCACAAAGTTGGTTGTGCCCATGTAGTCTATTAGGATGGTGTTGACAAATCAAGAAATATATTATACATCAATAGAACAATAGCTGGACTTCTGGCTTGAAAGGATCTGTTATAAGAGAACTATTCTTCCCCAAAGTTGAAGATTGACTTCAGAGTAAAGTATTAGTGCCTAACTTTGTCCTAACGCAATTTCTATTTTTGCTATTTGCTTTACGTCACACAGACACAGATAGGTCTTATGGCATTGATGGGATAGGAAAGGCCTAGGAGTGGGAAGGAAGCAGCCATGGCCTTAATTAAGGTACAGCCCCAGCATTAACGCAATTTCTATCGGGACATGGAAGATTTAAATCTTACCCTGATTGATTTAAAAAATTCAAATTACTGATGGATATTTATGCTTTTGTGGTTCTGCTCAGACAGTGAATCATCTACTTTTCTCTGCCCCGTGTATGGAATGAAAAGACTTACCTATATCTGAGTACCACCTGAACAGTTGTGATCTTGTATTTTCTAAACCATTGCATGATATTTTCAAGAAGCCATGTTGTTACAAGCAATTGTTAACATTCATTCTGCACATCTTTAACAAACTGAACTCTTAATCTTTTGTTTTGAAATATTTTAAGATTATAAACTACAGCCCTAATGTACTCTTGTGAAATAGGGCTCCATGCTGTACTGGATATTCAATAATAATAATAATAATAATAATAATAATAATAATAATAATAATAATAATAATAATAATAATAATAACAACAACAACAATAACAATAATAGTAATAGGTGCAAACCTACCAGATGGGTATCAATTGAGAGACCAGACTAACAAATGGTTCATCGAAAGGGGGGTAGCAGGTTTCCAGAAGTTGCAAGGGCGGCGGTCTGGATGATTGACTGACATGGCCTCGTAATAAAATTTAACATGATTTAGCTGTGTTGATATTGCTAAATGGCTGAAACTACAGCCGTAGCTAATTTCCGAGGATGTGCAGCTCTCTCTGCATGAATCAATGATGTTCTGATGAAGATTTCCTCCCAGGTAAAATATTACGGAGATAAATTCCCACATTTGGATCTCTGGGAGGGACTACACAGGAGGGGGAAATCATCAAGAAGATGAATACTGACATTCTGCGAGTCGGAGTGTGGAATGTAAAAGTTTGAATCATTGTGGTAGGTTAGAGAATCTGAAAAGGAAAATGCTAGGTTTTTTTTTTTTTGCTAGTTGCTTTACGTCGCACCGACACAGATAGGTCTTATGGCAACAATGGGACAGGAAAGGGCTAGGAATGGGAAGGAAGCACCCGTGGCCTTAATTAAGGTACAGCCCCAGCAATTGCCTGGTGTGAAAATGGGAAACCACGGAAAACCATTTTCAAGGCTGCCGACAGTGGGATTCAAACCAACTATCTCCCGAATACTGGATACTGGCCGCACTTAAGCGACTGCAGCTATTGAGCTCGGTAAAAGGAAAATGGATAGACTAAAATTAGACGTAGTTGATATAAGTGAAGTAAGTTGGCAGTAAGAGCAAGATTTTTGGTCAGGTGACTAAGGAATTATCAACACAAAATCAAACATGGGAAATGCAGTTGTTGTTTTAATAATGAATAAGAAAATAGGGCAGCGGGTGAGCTACTAGACCAGCATAGGGAATGAAGTATTACTGTCGAGATAGACATCAAGGCAATACCCATAACAATAGTGCAGGTATATATGCCAACTAGTTCAACAGATAATGAGGAAATCGAAAGAATATAGGAAGAGAGAGAAGATTTAATGCAATACGTAAATGGAGACGAGAATCTACTAGTGATGGGAGACTGGAATGCAGTGGTATGCCAAGGAATGGAAGGTAATGCCATAGAAGAATTTGGACTGGGTTTAAAGGAATAAAAGAGGAAGTCAGCTGGTTGAATCTGTACCGATCATAATTTAGTCCTTGTTAATACTTGGTTCAAACACTACAAACAATGCCTGTACACATGGACAAGATCTGGAGACACAGAAAAATATGAAACAGACTTCATTATGGTTAGGCAGAGATTCAGAAACCAGGTTCTGGATTTCAAGACCATCCCACGAGCAGATGTGGACTCTAACCACAACTCGGTGGCCATGAAATGTCATCTGAAGATGAGGAAATTCAAGAAAGGAAGGAATACAAGTAGATGGGACCTAAATAAGTTGAAAGAAAAGAGTGCGAGGGATTGTTACAAAAAATATGTTGCACAAGGACTAAACGAAAAGCCTGAAGGAAACATAACAGATGAAGTGTGGACAGTCATGAAGAATGAGATCAGTACGTGGTTGAAGGAAGATAAGATCAAGTAAGAATCCGTGGATAACTCAGGAGATATTAGACCGGATTGATGAGTGGCGAAAATACAAGGATGCAAAAAATGAGGAGGGCAGAAAAGAATACAGGCGATAAAAAATGTAGATAGAAATTGCAGGACAGCTGAAAGAGAAGTGCAAGTATGGGTTCTGTATGTTCCACCTATCCTGGAGGGAATAGGTGGTTTGTGACCCATCCAGTGGGTGACCATGGCTAATGTTGCTTAACTGTGGTGCTGGTATGTGTATTTGGGCTTTGAGTAAGTAAGTTACATATGGTATGTTCTTATGTTAATTGTGTGTGACCAGAGAAATTTGCGTCATTCAGTGATAATGGCTAGCACAGCATTTTAAGAATACAATGTGGCTTGCCCTGTGTGGTTGTCCATACAGGGTTTACCTAGCGTAAGTTGCGTTCGGAAATTTGCAACGCTGCATCATATGTTACAGTTGCAACTTGCTCTTTTAATGTGTAAGAGAATAAGTATACGCGGATGTTAAAATTTTGAAAAATCAGCATCTTATGAATGGCAGCTTGTGGCACTCCGCCTCGACTGTACCCTTTCCAGTGCTTTTGAGGCGTTACGTGGTAGTAGGAAGTGAGAGCTTTGGTTTACGTTGCTTGGCGGGGTTGGGGTTAATGGATAATGAGTTGTCTGTTAGGCAGGGTGTGTAATAATTGTGACAGTTCAGTTGAGAGTAGCTTTAAGAGTAGCAAGTGGAGGAGGGTGGAGGTATCTTGGCTGGGCAGGTGCACGGGGGTGGTGGCGGAAGGGCTGGGGTTCGAGGGTGGGGGTATGTTGAGGTTTAAGAGTTGAGGGGGAGGGGGTTGTGTGTGTATTAGTTTGTTGCACGTGCTGATGGTGTGCTCTAATAGCTTTTTTTGAGAAAAGGGTAACCAGGGAATGAGGCAGCGTGGCCGCTTTGGCAGTTCGCACAACTCGCCTGGTCCCTTGGTCCCTTACAATCAGTATGACGGTGAGGGCTGCCACATCTGTTGCAGTGGGTAGCCTCTGAGCAGGTTGCTGCAGAGTGGTTTAGTTTGAGGAAATTATAGCACTGGGTAATAAGTGTAGGTCTGGAAAGAGTGCGGGTGCGAGTTTTCGCTGTGGGGGTGTGGCGTGTTGGTGTATTGGGTAACTTAGGAGCAGGTTCTTTTACGCCTGTTTCGGGTCTGTGTACTTGAGTTGTGTGTGCTTGGGCTTGGGGCTGTTTTCAGGGATAGTTCAGCTTCTGTCCCATCTGTTTGTGTGTTTTGGTTTGTTTGAAGTGGGGTCGGGGCTGGAGGTGGGGGTGGAGGGGTGGTGGATGGGTTGGGTGGTTGTGAAGATAGGTCCGTTTGGATTTCAGATTCTATGGTGGCAGGAATTGCTGCGATAGGTAGATGACGATTTTTGATGATTTTGGTTTGGGTGTCCTTGTTTTTGGATTTTTGGGGTGAGGGGAGTCTTGAGTGGGGTGGTTTGGGTGCTTGTTTCAGTGGTTCGGAGGGAGGTTGTTTGTCGTTGCTCAGATCTGATTGCTGTGGTTCTAGGTTAATTTGGATTGGGGTGAGAATACCTGTGTGTTGGAGTCTGTTGAGGATTGTCGGAATAGATCTGTTCCTTATAGGGGTGATGATTAGGTGGGAGTTATGTGTTTCTTCAATAACGGCGATATGGTGGCTTATTATGGGTTGAATTGCTTGGATGATGGCTTGGCAGGTGAGTGGTATAGGTCCTGGGTTTGTGAGAGGGAAAGTGATGAAATTACATTTTTCAGAAATGGGAAAAGGGGTATTCCTTTTCGTGTAGTGGAAGGGATGTTCAAAATTATGTTTCAATAAATGAATTGTTTAACACACAGAAGAAGTCCACGTATTACAGTTTCATTAACAGACCATTTGAAGTTCCATTGACTGAAAAAACAGGAGCTCGCATACATCCGCAAACAGGCCCTGTTTAAGGTTTTAGTCTCAAAGTCATCAATAAAATAATCACTAAGTATAAATATAGACAACAGATAAATTTGGTAGAACAACCAGAAAAAGCAAAAATTATATAAAGTTTACATACAATAATACTAACATTTATTTACACACTTACAAATTTATTTAAGAAACACAACATTAAGAGATTTTTTTTCAACGAAAAATAACACAAAACATAGGTTTTTCAACGATAACATAGTCAACAAATCCAAAGAAGAGGAACATCAGGATTCAGGAATTTATAGGTTAACATGCTCCTAATGCAGGGTTTCCTACGTCGGACCTTCTGGACGGAATTTTTTAACAAGGTATCAGGGGCATATCAACACCGAAAAACATAGAAGGTTCTCTGAAATGGGGGCTCACATGAAGGAAATTCGCCAACATTAAACAAGACCTTGAAATAATTAATAGGATAAATAAGGGAAGACTTATGAATAATTTAGAAAATATTCATATCCTTCTTGATAAGTTAACTAGTAAGGATTGGAATTTAAACTATACAAACGAAGAAAGAAACCTCTATATGAACATATACTAAAATATATGGAAATATTGAAAAGGAAGCAAATGAGCTTTGTAAATAACACGGACAGGTACGACGTTTCTGATTCACAGTTAACACCTCCCTCCTTCCGAGAAACAACAACAGGTGGTGACACGTCCTTGTCCCCTCCCCCCCCCCCCCCCCCCCCTCTTCCGCCGAACTGTGCTAACAAGCAGACTACAACACACTGCTAGTATACCAGATCAAGGACGGAGAACACAGGCATAGACCCACACCCAAGACAGCGGGAAGTAAGGATAGTAATCCACAGGCAGGGGTAAGTTAGGACCATGCACAATACTCCACTTTTTTCCTAAAGAGATAATTCTAAATGCCAACACTTTCAAAGAAAATGTTTTTAATTCTTTCCTATTTCTCTATTGGTTGCAGATCGTGTTACAAACTACCCAATTGCCTATTATCAAATAAACTTCAAAGCACATCCTAATACTGAGTTATAATAGCATTTTAATTTGACAAGGAATCCACCTTAAGTAATAAGACTGTAACCAAGTTGACCAGTGTTTTTTCTCAAACACACTTTCGAGCAGAAGTATGACAGAGACTTAAAAAAGACTTTATCTTTTAAAATGGACACTGAACAAATGTTTTAATAGTATTTTAGACACATTTTAAGGGTTCCTCCTCACCTCCAACCCCCACCACCATCGTCCTTCCCCCATTATGCAAAGTTATAAACTTTCCATGAGAAGAGATCAAGGTTATTATGAGAAGAACATATTGTGTATACTTTCATCTTTTTGTACCTAAGCATAAGTGAATTAGCTGATGATGTCAGCGAAGCAGATATGATGTGTACTATGAATGATTTTATGAAAAATTGCCAAAGACAAATAAGGTATCGAGTAGGTGGTTAAACAATTCTTTGATTCTTAGATATTCTGTGCTAGTTTTACGAGTTTATTCGAGGTACTCATAATGAATTAATAGTGGCGGACATGATTCCTGCTGTTTTATAGCCCGTAACCACACATCTCGTATATTACCCTGGATTAGGGATAGGGACTGATGTATTTCAGAGTTGTAGTAAATGCAGCAGGTTGCATAAAAGTAGATTGCAAGGGGCAGGTGAACCACCCGGTATAATGAAGTTATGCTTGCTTGGTTTGAAATCACCTTACTACAAAGTATCATTCTGTTTACATATTTTAAGTAAATATCATACCTGAAATCATTGAATATATACCACTGTTTCACGGGGGAGCCAATAGAACGTTCGTGATATTCAGCAGCAACATTAAGCAGAGCAACAAGGTTCTTCTTCTCAGGATTCTGAGGATCATGAATGTAGCAGACTACAGCAGAAAGGTCATAAACCATGGAACGAGTCCCTTCTTCAGTAACTTCCTAGAAAGCAAATTTATTAATTAGATAAGTGCAATTTATAAATGAAATGTAGATTGAAATTTTAACAAAAGTAAACCTGCCAACAAAAAGAAAAGATTAAGCCTGCAGAAAAAACAGTCTAATTTGGGGATAATTGGACACATGACATCAATGAGTGTGTAATTTTTGTTTTTGCTATTTGTTTTACATTCCACCAACATACAGAGGTCCTATGGTGATGATGGAATGGGACAGGGCTAAAGATGGGAAGGAAGTAACTGTGGCCTTAAGGGAACTTGGGACACATTTCCTTATTTTCCACAATTTTTGAGCAATCACAATGAAATTTTTATGGAATATGTAGGACTACTATGGAAAGAATATATCTTAATTTCAGCTGAATATCCTTATTAGTTTATGAGATATGGTGTACTTTGTGTTTATGACACTCGCAAAACAGGCAACTTTCAAAAAGTTCCCTGCGGGATGGATTTTTACCTGAGAGTTTGAAAACTTGTGAAATGATTCTTCCTTATAACATAAAAAAACTCTAGGATGGAATTTTTGATTCACCCTATGTTGATCAATTAACTCCTGTTTCAAATTTTAAATTTTATTTCATGTAATTTTCCACTAATTTTCTGTACATTTTGCCTCATAAAATGAGTATATTGAAGAAAAATGCAAAATCCATCCTACAATTTCTTTGTTAGGTCACATAGAAGCTACACACAAACTTTGGTAAATATAGGTTTAGATTTGACCCGCATGGAACATTGCAGGTTACAAAAACTGGTGTTTTGAGTTAAATGAATTTTAGTTCTAAAACCATTAAAAATTTTCATAATGTCCTTTCCAAATCTCTTAAAATTCACTATCACTATAACTCCTACCCTCCTGTTTCTTCTTGGCTTCCTCCCTGTGCACCTTGAGGATTTTCAGTCTTTTTCTGGCTGTTTTCTTTTGTTGGGTGACTGACCACTGACTATCAAATTTTCTACTTTCATCTCTGTGTGGCGAGTTTGGTGGATACTGGTGAAAGTTTATAATTCCTTACAGCCATTTTCATTTCTTGTGTTGCACTGCATCACATGTTATATTCTGAAACTGCATTAGAAACAGCTATTCCAAGTCTTTTTGAGGACACAAAGGTCTCTTTTGGGCACTTTTTCCATATACATGCATGAAGACTTTCATTGGAATTTTGAGTAGCCCCTCTACAACATCTAGACAGAAGTTCTGTTGATGCCAGACTTTGGTATACAGGCACAATTTTCAGCAACATTGCAGTTGTGAATTAAACTGAAATTTTTTGTGGGTTTTGAGGGGTTTGCCCTGTTGTGATACTCTTGTTATAGAAGCACCATGATTCAGGTCCTAAGAGGCATTTCTTATGCTTAGGATCTTCATCTGTGGAGGAGTAATGGTATAGTGAGGCATATATTGCAGATTTCATATTATCTACTGAAGGAATATTTGGACATATTGCCTGCCTATAATAATTTGTGAGCTTCACAATAGTTGCTTCTTTCAAACTTCCAGGACCCCTTCCACCAAGTGTAGTTCCTTTTACTTTCTACTCTTTCACCAAATTCCTCAAACCAGTCCCCATCCTTTTTGCAACATGGTTAATGCACTCTTCTTTCTTCAATTGCACATCTGGTCAATATACTGCTTCATTTGAAAGGTGGAGAAATGTTTTGGCATCCCCATCAAAAAGCACAGTTGTGTAGTGCATGCCACATTCTTCCACTGATCTTTTCCATAAAATATCAGCTGCAAATACTTTCACTGCTACAGATGATCCCTCATAATTCTGGAGCATTTCCCCACATGCTTTATGACCTTCCAGCCATACATTATATTCTGGAGAATCATCACCCAGTTCATGAGCAGTTACAACACACATGTGACAATATTTAGATAACACATGGTAATCTATAACTAATCCACTCAGAATGTCAGTCACTATGCCAATGCCACAGAGAGATGTATGGCCACGCTTGTGCCATGTTCCATCAAATGATACAGCAATGTCAAGCACTTATTTACCTACATTGGATGGATCTACTTCCTCATGATTTGATATAATATTCACTAACAATTTCCCGCAACCTTGCTTGCAATTCACGAAACTGACCAAAACAAACCCAATAGTAAACAAGGAAGTGTATAGGCTGATGGCAGGCTGTCCACTAACTTATTAAATATATGCATTTGGTTACAACTCTCAAACATATTAAAATACTACTTCTATAAACACATAGAATTGTTCAATTCAAACATGTCACTAGAATGGATATAATTATAAACATGTTCTAAAATATTAAGTTTTATGTTGACTAAATTATAGGTTGAAGTAGTTCATAACATAGCCAGCAGATGGCAGTATATATTCCAGTATTCAAAAATTGTGTCATCTCAATGCTACTGAAAAGAGGGAATTAATGGTAACAGAAGGGACACGGATAGCCGAGCATACAGAGAAAAGGGGGCGTGGTGGAGAATCAAATGACCGTGCAGAGCCACTTAAAAACGGCCGTAACTACGTCAAAAATAGTCACAGCGACACAAAACCACTTTTGTTATGTAGAGCAAGGTTAATATAATTTATTTATGCCAGAATTCAAATTCCGACAATTTCATCCATTTACCGAAAAAAATGTGTCCCAAGTCCCCTTAATTAGGGTATATTTAATTACAAGCATCTGGTTGGTGTAAAGACGGAAAACCATGGAAAACCATCTTCAGGGCTGCTGACAGTGGGGTTCTAAACTACTATGTCCCAAATTCAAGCTCACAGCTACGTGACCCAAAATACAAAGCCAACTCGCTTGGTGGACATGTAAATAATTAGAGATGTAATTATCTGTAATGTGTAGAACATCCACTAGCGTGCATTTGTGGTGCCACTAGTATTAGCAGACATTACATGTTAAGGAAAGTTCACCCAACACAAACTGTATTTAGTGGATGCATTAGTATCCAGTAACCAGTGTTTGACAGAGTTTGATAGGACTACATTGTGGACCTTGATAAGACCAGGTAGCCATGTCCTCCAAATGCCACAAATATAGGGTATTCAGATGCCATTGTGGTTCATGCTCAGCAATGACCATCATGTGCATCATTGGTCCTCGAAATCCTAGGTTCGATTCATAACTGGGTCGAGGGATTTAAATCTTAAATGGTTAATTCCTTTAGCTCAGGGACTAAATATCTGTGCTGTATGAACATTTCTGCAACTCACACACCACACACAACACTATCCTCCACCACACTAGCACAGTGTTTCCCCATGCCCGGCAGATGCTACCCACCCTTATTAGACAGCCTGCCTTACAAGGGCTGCACCAGGCTAGGAATAGCCACACAAAACTAAATTAAAATTACCTCTGATTGTTATTCAGAGGCCCCCAATAATACAGTACCGGTAATGTCAAAAAGAACAACAATAACAACCTGATACAGTCCTTCATCAAAATAACACTCGTATATAGAGATGTAAAAAAAAAAAAAAAAAAAAAAATCACTAACAGTGATAGTACTGGTAATTTAAAAAATCAGGATCACTCCAGTGAATGTATTGTCCATTAACCAGTAAAACAATGGCCAACTGGTGATTGACTCACTGGACCATGAAACAATTTCCTTTCACTACTAGACATTTTTGTTTTTACAATTTGTTTTACGTCTCACCGACACAGATAGGTCTTATGGCGATGATGGGATAGGAAAGGCCTAGGAGTGGAAAGGAAGCGGCCATGGCCTTAATTAAGGTGCAGCCCCAGCATTTGCCTGGTGTGAAAATGGGAAACCATGGAAAACCATCTTCAGGGCTGTCGATAGTGGGGTTCGAACCCACTATCTCCCGGATGCAAGCTCACAGTTGCGCGATCCAAACCGCATGGCCAACTCGCCCGGTACTCAGACTTTTTTTTTTTTTTGCTAGGGGCTTTACGTCGCACCGACACAGATAGGTCTTATGGCGATGATGGGATAGGAAAGGCCAAGGAGTTGGAAGGAAGCGGCCGTGGCCTTAATTAAGGTACAGCCCCAGCATTTGCCTGGTGTGAAAATGGGAAACCACGGAAAACCATCTTCAGGGCTGCCGATAGTGGGACTCAGACTTTTCTGATAGCTATTTCTTCTATGAGTTACCCAAATAATGAGAGGTAATACTCTCTGCCATCTGTTGAAAAATATTTTAACTAATTGGAGAAACCAAAGCTGAAGTGGTAATATTTAGAGTGATGTCATTAGTGAAAAATTTCAGTGCCCACTAATTTGTGTATCATAAGACAATTAGAAAGGAAAGACCACTAGTACAATGTCCATACTTGGGGAAGGTTTTGCAAGAACAGTTCTGTGCTCTAGGTACAACAGTTCCATGAGAAAGAATCTTTTCCAAAGCAGGTATCCTGCTTTTGGAGAGAAGAAATAGCCTGATCAAAAGAAAATTAAATGTTCTTTCCAAATAGTAAAGTAGGAAGCATGAAGTCAAGTAAGGATGACATAAAACTGTTAGTGTTAAACTGAAGAAGTATTTTATAGAAAGGAATAAAATTAATTTGATAGATTTACATTTACCAGATATTGTAATAGGAACTGAATCCTGGCTGAGAAGAGATATTATGGATATAGAAATTTTCTCATCAAACTGGAGTGTTTATTGTACAGAAAGGTTAGGAACAATAGGAGGGGGAGTATTCATACTGGTAAATGAATTTGTAAACTACAAAAAAGTTAAGGATAAGGAACATGAAGTTCTAGGTGTAAGACTTATCTGTAAAGATAATAGGCAACTTGATGTTTTTGGGATGTACAGACCTGGCAAGGCTGGCGCTGACACTGATGCAGAATTATTTGATAAGGTAATCAGCTATATAAAGAATGACACAGAAAGGATCGTTATTGTAGCGGGTGGTCTGAACTTACCAAATGTTAACTAGGAAGGGAATGACAGAAAGCATGACCAACCAATGATGAATAAGTTAGTATGGGAAGGACACCTGATTCAGAAAGTGATGGAACCAAATAGAGGGAAAAATATTCTACGCATGATGCTGATAAAACCAGATGACCTCTATGTAGAAACTGAAGTGATAGATGGTGATTATGATGTTATCTTTGTCTTAGTTAAAAAAAAAATTGAGAGAAACGAATGTCATAAGAGCAGGACTATTAGGCAATACCATATGGTTGATAAGAGAGACATGGAGACATTTAAAAAAGCAATTATGATCAGTGGGAAATGGTAAAGAAAAATGTAAACAGCCTACAAGATGGGATTAAAGCAATTGTTGAGGAGTGTGAAAACAGTTATGTACCTTTAAAAGTGGTAAGGAATGATTAAAAAAAAAAAAAAAAAAAAAACCAAACCCCATGGCACTACAGCCCTTGAAGGGCTTTGGCCTACCAAGCAACCACTGCACAGCCTGAAGGCCTGCAGATTACGAGGTGTTGTGTGGTCAGCACGATGAATCCTCTCAGCCATTATTCTTGGTTTTCTAGACCGGGGCCACTATCTTACCGTCCGATAGCTCCTCGATTCTAATCATGTAGGCTGGGTGGACCTCGAACCAGCCCTCAGGTTCAGGTAAAAATCCCTGACATGGCCGGGAATCGAACCCGGGGCCTCCGGGTAAGAGGCAGGCACGCCACCCCTACACCACGAGGCTGGCAAGGAATGATAAGGACCAATAATATTATAACAGGGAAATAAAGAGATTAAGGAGGAGGTGCAGATTAGAAAGAAATAGAGTTAGGAATGGTTGCAGGAGTAAGGCCGAGATTGAAGGAGCTTACTAGAAAATTAAATTTAACGAAAAAAATCAGCTAAGTATAACATGATGATAATGCAGCCAAATTAATTTCAGGAAGCAATGGAAGGACAAATGCAAAACCAGGTATCAGGAAGGTCATTCCAGGGATCATTAATGAACAATGCGAGTGTACATGTCAGGACTTACAGAAGGCAGAAGTATTCAGTCATCAGTACGTAAAGACAGTTGGATATAATGTCCAGATAGAGGAGGTGCCTAATACTGGTGAGACTGTAATTTACCTATGATAAAGGCATTTACAAAAAGATGCAAAAGTTGAAAGCTAGAAAAGCAGCTGGGGTAGATACGATTTTTGGGGTTATATTATTTATTTATTTATTTATTTATTCATTCATGAAGCACAAGATACAGCTACAGTGAGCAAATTTCACTTGCACTGTCAACAGACTAATTAACAAATGTAAACTTTCATAATAAAATATAACATAACAAAATATAACAAACATAACAAAATATAACAAGATCAGGTACACAGCCTACTAATAACAACTGTCCAAATCGAAAAAAATGAGAATGTCCATGTTCATAGCCCAGTCGTTGTGGGTCAAGATGACTTTCTCCCAAAGTTGGGAGACTAATAGGTAATTCAAGGGATTCCTTAAGCTTGGTGGTATCCCCTTCACATCAACTTATCTTTAAGAGACTGACATGCGTTGGTTGTATGCTCAGGAAAAGCATTCTTTCTGAATATGTTACAGTAACCATTTGCAAATTTACTAACTGGTTTGATAGAAGGCAATTTGGGTTTAGGAAAGTGTTTTCCAGAGAAACTCCAACTTGTAGTCTGGCTCCATGGCTAAATGGTTAGTGTGCTGGCCTTTGGTCACTGGGGTCCGGGGTTCGATTCCCGGCAGGGTGGGAAATTTTAATCATCACTGGTTAATTTTGCTGGCATGGGAGCTAGGTGTATGTGTCTTCATCATAATTTTATCCTTGTCACGACGCGCAGGTCGCCTACGGGTGTCAAATCAAAAGACCTGCACATGGTGAGCCGAACATGTCTTCGGACACTCCCGAAACAATTGGGAATACGGAAATGATCGGGTCATGACATTCGTAGATATTCATTGGGGTAATCATATTAACGAAGGCGTACAATAGTGTTCCAAGGAAGAAGGCTTGGTAAACCATGGTAAAAAAGAGACTGGGTACACAAACTGTAGAAATGGTGCAAGCAATGTACAACAACTGCGTCAGCAGTGTGCAGACTTCGGTGGGAAAGACGGAATGGTTTAGAAATGAAACTGCACTAGGGCAGGGGAGTGTGCTGCCACCTCTTTTATTTCTAATGGTTATGCATGAAATTGAAAGGAGACAAAAAAGCATATAGGAATAGGGAGATGAACTTATTACTATTTGCAGATTATATTTTGGTCTGGGGAATGAAAAGCAAAGTAGTATAAGAACAACTTGATGTACTGAACGAGAAAATTGAAAAGTATGGTATGAAAATTAGTGCAGAGAAAAGCAAGACCATGGTGATATCAAGAGAAGAAAGACAAGGGAAAGGTAATGTGAAAATTACCATATAATCCCAAATAAGACCTGCACCCTAAATTTGAGATGGCAAAATACGGAAAAAAATCAAAAATTAAATAACTTACATACTTATTTAATTTTCTTCAAATATACCACAAATATAAATTCAAACAGCTTACAATTAATAAAAATCACAAAAATCGTAAATAAAATTGATCCAATACTCAGATCATTTACAATTCACCGTCACCATCTGAAGTTTCACCATAGGAACTTTCGTCGCTGGCATCTTTCCACAAATAGTAGTCCTCACTTCCGTCCACTGAATTTGAAATTCCACATTTCTTAAAGCTTTTGGACACTAGGTTGTTGTGAATGTGCACCCATGCAGTCTTGATCCAACTGCATATTAGTCCCACTTCAGACCTCTTCACTTGTCCGAGTGGTGTAAACGCATGATCACCATCAGACATCCATTCGGTGTACAACTGTTTCATTGCAGTTTTGAAAGGCCGGTTCACGCACACATCCAACGGCTGTAGAATAGAAGCGAGTCCTCCGGGAATTATCGCAAGATCGGTTTTTCCTTTCCTCATCATATCTTTTACGGCATCAGTTGTATGTCCTCAGTAACTGTCCAACACAAGCATGTTTCCTTTTTGTAACAAAGCTCCTGGGCGATGTTGCCAAACGCACTTCACCCAGTCCTTAACTAACGCTCTGTCCATCCAGCCAGACTCATGTGTTCTAACAATAACACCAGACGGCAAGTTTCCTTTCGGAAGTGTTTTCCTTATCAGAACCACATATGGAGGGATTTTGGTTCCATCCGCTAATACGCACAACATTACAGTGCACCGTTGCTTTTCGTTACCACCTGTTCTGATGGTTACACTTTTAGAACCCTTTGTATCCACTGTATTTTCCAACAGCATTTCAAAATAGACAGGTGTTTGGTCAGCACTCCCAATTTGCGACAGCAAATAAGAATTTTGCTTCCTCAAATGAATAATGTGACGCTGAAAGGCCGTTAATTTTTCTTCATACGCCCCAGGGAGACGTTGTGAAACAGACGTACATCTCCGAATGCACAATCCCTTTCTCTGGTAAAAGTTTTGGACCCATCCACGGCTTGCAGTAAAACCCTGTGTTTTGAGTTCTTTTGAGAGCTCTAGTGCTTTCAATTGACACATTTCACTAGAAACACCAATCCTAACTCACGTTTTTCTATCACAAATTTGTGAAGTCGTTCTTCAATTTCTGGAAACACTGAACTCCACCCGCGGAACGCTCTGCGATCGCCGTTACTTTTTAGAAGTTTTTTTTTTCTTCTTCTTCCGCCAATCACGAATACACGATTCATCAATATTGTACTTCTGCCAACAGCATGATTTCCATATATTTCAGCTTCGCTTACAACTTTAAGTTTCTCATGGGTGGTAAATGACCGCAGATGCGGTTTTGAAGCCATCGCTTACTATCGGGACAGCACTTTCAAGGGACGGATACGAAACTCGAATGTGAGCGAGGTAGACTTCCGTAACCAACAATCACCACTCTCGCAAAGTACGATATCCCGCGAGATCAGCTATTCGCACACCAAGCATGCCAGCAACACTTGTGAAACAAATGATGATCGAGCAACTGCAACAGCGGCTTTCATATTTACCACATATTTACCCATATTCTTTGATTTACTGTATTTCATTACCTTACATTTCATGTTTACATGCCACTGTAACTGTATTGAGAAAAAAATCGATCTTGTTTTCTAGAACGCAACTAAAACACAATAAGACCCGAATGCCCATTTACATGTAGTATATCGAGTATAGTAACCATATTCAAATCTATTTCAATACTCCATGTAAACATAGTAAATATTTACGAGAATGAACGCCTTGAATACGACCTGCACCCAAGATTTAGAACCAATATTTTGGGGAAAAAGGTGCGGGTGGTATTCAGGATTATAGGGTAGTGGTCAAAGGCGTGAAACTGTTGACAGTTTCAAATACCTAGGAAATGAATTAATGCAGAATACAAGGCTGGACATGGAGATTAGCAAGAGGGTGCAACAGGGCAATGCATTCTATCACAGTGTAAGAAACCTTGCCTGGTATATGGAATGACCAGGGAAGCATAAAGAGATAACGTATAAAATGTATTATGCACCCATATTGACTTATGGGGCTGAGGTCAGGACAATGACAGGTAGGGAGGAGAGTAGAATTCAGGCCAGCGAAATGAAATACGTAAGAAGTATGATAGGAAAGACAAAGAAAGACAGATTAAGAAACAAAGAAGTGAGAAAGGAGGTTGGAATAGAAAACCTAAATGAGAGAATTGATGGGCGTAAAGTAAAATGGTCTGGTCATGTAATGAGGATAGAGGAGAAAAGAATACCAAAACACATTAAGGAGGTGTAGTTTGAAGGAAAGAGACCAAGAGAGAGACCTAGAACAAGGTGGATCAATTCAGTAATGAGGAGTGCAAGAAGAAGAAGAAACCTGGACTGGAACAAAATGATGGAAGAGAAATGGTGAAGGAGAGAGGAAATTGGAGAAGTACCATAAATGCCCTGACCCAGCAGAACCTGGATAAAGGGAGAGGTTGATGATGATGATTTGAAAATATTATATTTTCAGGTCAATATCTTGAAACAAACAGCAGAATGTTGCCGTCGTTTCAGTCCAAACTCTCATAATTAAATCATTAAAAACTGAGTCTAACCTTGTAGCCTTGACCTCACTCTACTTTTCATACCCTGTAAAAACACAGTTTTTCTTCTAAACTATCCTCTTCCATTTGCCTCGCATGATCCCACCACCAAAGTCGGTTGATTCGTACATGTCTTTCTATTGTTTAATGCTATTTGTTCGGGGCGTCGACCTAGAAAGATCTTTTGCCCCTACTTGTACCATATGTGAGGAACCTGCATATATTTTGTAAATGGCAGAAGTGTAAAGTGTTGAATGTGAGGAAAGGAATGTTATGGACGACACAAACACCCAGTCCCCAGGCCAGGGATATTAATCATTTACAGTTAAAAACCCCTGACCCGGCTGGAAATTGAACCTGGGGCCGCCGGGTGACAGGCGGACGCAATGCCCCCTACACCGCGGGGTAAGTTTCTTCATCTTCTTCACTTTATCATCTGTAACAGACCCATTTGCTTCCACATTTTTCTTGTCTCTCATGTTTGTTTAAACATCAGTTTTGGGAATATGTCCTCATTTTTACAAACGTGACTATCAGATCACTACTTACATTAGGATCACTTGCACATACTAAAGAAAGCAGGTTCTTAATCACTCTCGACCCCCTTCAGACTATAAGTCCATGATAAGAACAGAAATGTTTCTCCATATCTTGTACAGCTTGTGACCACTGAGGTGTTGGTGATCTTATAAAATATATGACAGACTTTGAATCCAGGACCCCAAACAATAGGTACTGTGATCTGTTCCTTCTATATCTGTCTGGAGACCTAAGTGAGGATGAGTGACTTTCTGTTTTTTTAGGCATCCAATCTACAATGTAATTCAAGCCTTCAACCTCCATTTCAGTGTCAGATGCACCAGTAAATACTGCAACAGTATTAAATGTGCCTTCTTTGAAATGGTTTTCAAAGGAATAGTCTTCTAATTCATGACACATTACTCCGCTCTTCATACAATAATAATTAAACCATGAAGTTTATATCCTTCATAGGATTTGCGATGAGACATATTTGTCACTGTCTCTGTTTGCATGTTTTTGTGTTTCTCTGTATTATTAAAATTTCCAAGTATAATCATTCAAAGATAATAACGAGTGTTCAGCGAAGTAGGGTTGTTGTATAATCCTCCCTGAGATTGGATTTGGGAAAACAAGTTCTCGAGTGAATCTTGGTTCAGTTGGTGGGTTAAAATATACTTCATTCCTAGATTCTGAACTTCTGAGATCAGATATTTCATGAAGATTTTTAAAAAAAATGCTATTTGTTCGGGGCATTGACCTATAGAGATCTTTTGCCCTTACTTGCACCATATGATATGAACCTGCATGTAATTGGAATGGAGGAAGTGTAGAGTGTTGAATGCGAGGAAAGGAACGTTAAGGACGGCACAAACACCCAGTCCGCAGGCCAGGGATATTAATCATTTACAATTAAAAACCCCTGACCCAGCCAGGAATCGAACCTGGGGCTGCCGGGTGATAGGCGGACGCGTTTCTCCCTACACCGCGGGGCCGGACTCATGGAGGAGATAGTCACACTTGCTTAACTTCTTTCTTTACCCTTGCAGGTCGCACTATTAACAAAGACACAAATTTTATTTACAATTTTTCTTGTTGTTTTAAATGAAGACCACACACACATTTTTGTTAGGGACTTTAGAAATTGTCAGACTGTAAGAATTCATGAGATCATACCAATTATTAACTGTCTCAATGAATTCATTTCTTATATTCATCCTTTCGGTACCCCTACAGTTTAGATGACTTGAAATTAATTTTGTGGCATGGTTTCGTGGTAATCATTCTTAATCAGAGATTCCACATGTACTTTTGAGACTACTTTACAATCAGAAAATACAATCATAATCTATTAACTTCATTTTCCATATTGATGAAGGATGATAAACTTGTGAAGTTCTCAGGACGAGATAAGATTCCAATGAGCATAAGTATAAAGATTGGAACTTTCTGCCTAATCAATAGTATTATTTATTATACGGTACATAAAATATTTTTACATTCCAGTACCAGACCCTATGTGTGGGTCATCTTCAGCTGCTGAAGAACCTTGGTCTTATTAAAAATAACATATAATATTAAAACATAGAAGAAGAAGATTATAAACATAAATTTTCTAATATTGAAAATGATATGGAAATTCTAAGCATAAATTCTAAGGGCCCTTTGCTCAACACATTGGAGGAGTTCTATATCAATATGGATCAATATGTTAACCCAAATTTTAATCTTAATGAAAGAACAGAGAAAAACAAATATCCTTTTCCATGCCGCCATCCCTCCTTTAAAAAACATTTACTTAAAGAGAGACAATAAATAGAAACAAGAACACACAATCAAGTCTCCGCAAGACAGTCCCCCTCCTGCCCCAGCCATCTTCCTTGCTCCACCTTCTTTCCCCTCCAAGGCTGCAATAGCTAGCCCCTGGCGTACTCGAAGCAGTGCATGGTGTGCTCCT
Organism: Anabrus simplex; assembly: GCF_040414725.1. NCBI lineage: Eukaryota > Metazoa > Arthropoda > Insecta > Orthoptera > Tettigoniidae > Anabrus > Anabrus simplex. The sequence goes on from NC_090265.1 coordinate 1,289,971,089, forward strand.
GACAATCACACAACTGACAGGCCAAGACAGCAAGTATGTAACAAGCATATGCAACATTTTATAACATGTTCCATAGACATTCTCTAACAGTAAAACTCTTTTCTTTCTTCCACTTAGATAATATGACACAATCCAACAAATCACAGTTATGAAGAAGGGAACATTCTCACTTTAGTTAATGGGACATCAAACTCAGACAACTTGACCCTGAGCAAACCACAAGAAGATTTTAAATTAATTCACTCAAAATACGTGACTCGAACCTGTTTCATTGTATAAGCACGTCAAGACATATGATAATAATTTATTACTAAACTTCCTACTGACGCAAGTTTTATAAAACACAGTACCACCGGGCGAGTTGACCGTGCGGTTAGGGTCGCGCAGCCGTGAGCTTGCATCTGGGAGATAGTGGGTTTGAACCCCATTGTCGGCAGCCCTGAAGATGGTTTTCCGTGGTTTCCCATTTTCACACCAGGCAAATGCTGGGGCTATACCTAAATTAAGGTCACGGCCGCTTCCTTCCCATTCCTAAGCCTTTCCTATTCCATCGTTGCCAAAAGACCTCTCTGTGTCAGTGTGACATAAAGCAAATAGCAAAAAAACAGTACCTTTTAACTTAGTATTAAGATGTTTTTAAACTTAAAATAAAAGTATCAACATTGTAGCAGTGTAATAAAATGAAAGAGTATGTGAATGAATATCAAGATCAGTGACATAACAAACTGGTGAACATTTTAGACTTTTAGATTTATTTTCCAAATACATTTTAACACTACAATGCATCAATGTAATTTAGATATAGTCATTTAAAATTAGAATAAGTAGTGTTTTAATATTATATGTCATTTTTAATGAGACTAAGGTTCTTCAGCAGCTGAAGATGACCCACACATAGGGTCAAAACCAGTACTGCAATGTAAAATTATCTTAAATACCTTATAATAAATAATAGTATTAATTAGGTGGAAAGTTTCAATCTTTATACTTGTGATCACAGGAAATACAAAGCCGGTGTCGAGAGACCGGTTCCTAATTAGTTTCAAAAGATGAGGGTTATCTGCAAAGAAGTCTACATTTTTATGACATTTGTGGGTTCAAAAACCCTGTTTTTGTTTCATCGATACCATATGGTTTTCATAAGCCTTGATTCGCTGCGCCCATGTTACAGACACGTGCTATTAGTCTGTACCGTATTTCTGAAAGGCATGAAACAAAATAATTCAGTATGTCTTTTGTCATCCTTTATTGAAATCAGTGTAAATTACCTGCTTCCAGTTCTTGAAAGATCCTCTTACTATTGCAGCTTGCAATTATGAACTGGGGCCTATGATTTTATTCTTCAGGAGTACATATTTGAAAACACTTTTGATGCGCATTTCATCAAACTGGAGGATTGCAATTTTCTCCTGGTCTTTACATCCATATCTTCATCATATACAGAAAATCTTCCAGGATTCCACTACCATTTTGCATGTCAAATTTTGAAGTCCATTTTACCAGCACTGAAAGTTCAGACAGAGGGAGGGTAATGCAGTTTTTGCCTTATATATATGTAAGTTTTCTTCCCTAGATACCTTAACGCGAGAGCCACCGATATGTCTTCATCAGTCCAATTCACTGGTTTTGAGTATCTTTATTTGATTTTCAGCAAAAATTCCTTTCAGACCATTCACCAGTTTTGTGTAGATGCTCTGAACAGAGTGTTTTAACCCTTTGCAGTCCAATTTTCTGTCACATGTTCCACCGGTCTAGTCCAAATTAATTTTGCACATTTTTACCTAGTCAGATTAAACTCCTTTTATTAGTAATTATATTATTATGATTATTACCGTATATTCTATTGCATAGGAATTAGTTTCCATAATAATTTTAGTCATCAGTGCAGAAGTGAAAATTAACATAAAAACTGAAGTGGAGTGATGCAGCTAGGAGGAACCTGCGGTCTTCTAGTTTTCTGACCTGATAAATAAGTCTAGGAGGCTAACTAGCATGAAATGTTACATTCCGGTAAACACTATTGTCGTTTTCATTCCCATTTGTATGTGCGGAAGTATTTTCAGCGTCACTGTTACTCAAATTATCAACACTGACCTGAGAAGTGTCATCATTGCTGTGTGCCGTATCCCCTCCTCCACCCCGGCCCATTACCTTCACACGCATCTTCTTTTTTTGTAGCAGTCACTGGAAATTCCTCTTCTGAATCTTCAGAAACAGCATATGACAGTCCGGGATCATTCCGTTTTTTTTTTTTTTTTTTTTTTTTTAAATACACACAGGTCCAGTCGCTGAAGTTTCACTTGCCATGCTGGAGTTCACTACACCTTCATCTTCACTTGACAGTACTCTAAACTCTTCGTCTAATTCAAATAAATAATCATCATCACTGCTATCTAAATACACGTGCATATGTATTTCTTCTTTCATATTTGCCGCTTTTATATCGTAAATTCAACTGAGACAATTCGCATTCACAGATAAACACGCCTAGTACAACATGAGTGCACCACTACTCAATGTAAACACAGCTGACAGCCTGCGGGTAACCATGACGATACACGGCTACATATATCTCATATTATTTCCATGGAGATAACAGAACGGCTTCCTTTGTGCACAAAAAATTGCTATAGAAACTCCATGGATATCGATCGACCTCAAACAGATCAAAGAATCAATAAATAACCTCTCAAGCAGAATGAAACATAATGTCAAGGTGACCTCGACGTTGGACCAGTAACAATAAACCATGATGTCGAGGTGACCTCGACGCTGGACCAGTAACAATAAACCACGATGTAGAGGTCACCTCGACGTTGGACCGGAAAAGGTTAACCTCCTACATTTAATTAACTCCTTACACAAATTACTTACGGATATGCGGCTTAGATGTAATTTGCTTTCTGCTGCAGTTTAAGGACGTTGTTAGTTTTTTCTTTTGTCATTTAACAGTTTTTTGAACCTTTTAATTTATTCAGTGAGGGCCATAGTCAGAGACCTGGAGAGGTGGAGTGGCTGGACGAGTTAGTGAACTTGCAACAGTTATTCTAAATCTTTTAATAATTCCTCAGCCATTTTCTTATTGTCCCTCTTTTCCTTCTTTCTTACTCTATAGTGACACTTGCTCTATGTTATGCAAAAAATCCGAATTTGGAGCAGATCAGGCATGAATCACATTCCACTTTGCGTCTTTCCTAGTTTCTGTCCAGCTATTAATGCACGGAGCAACCATATACCTCATACCAGGCAAACCAAGACTTAAAACAAGTCAAGTCGAATCAAGTTGAACTCAAAATAACACAGGAATAAGAAAGCAGCTATACACCACACGGCTAGTTGCTAACTCTTAGAAAGCACCAAGAAACTATAAAAGCAACACTACAACTCACTTACACATATTAAAGAGACTCACATGTTACTCACACGTTACTGCACAGACTCTTAGCGAGACTGGTGACAGGTGGGATCCCTCAGCGAGGTGGGTATCTCCATGATGACAAAACCCGAGAGTAGCCAAAGCCTTCTGAATGCAGAAACCCCTGTTGTGGACAACCTCTTATATACGTACCAACCTTGTATGAATACAATATCCTGAGTCCACCCATATTTCACTCCCGTACAGCAATATCCTTCTGAAAACAAACCGATGTAAAGAAAGTTTTGTCCGATAATCCGACAGCCGCTTGGTTGCTATATGGGTATATAAAAAGGTAAGCCAAAATCTTTAACTATTTATAATGCCTTAAATCAAGGTTATTTTAAATCCTCCAGGTATGTGCTTAAGTATTATTATTTTTGAATTCTTTCCAAGTTTAATTTACTGTGGTTTGATTTCAATATTTACTGTATTTTAAAATGAAAAACTAAAAATGAACACAATTTGTAAATTTTAATTTCACTTTTTGTAGACTTTTAAGTGGTTTGGAGTTTTCAGAGCTGATGAAGTTGCCCTGTATTAAATATGAGGTCTATTAGGAAAGCTAATTTATGATGATGGTGATGATGATGATGATTGTTGTTGTTGTTTAAAGGGGCCTAACATCTAGGTCATCAGCCCCAAGATAGTATACTGAGGACTCTTTAGCTCATGGTTCCAGTGACCAATCAGGGGCAACCAACAACAGCAGTCTATTGTCACAGTGTTATCGTTTTCTTATCACTGCACCTGAACTAAGTGACCCTGCTGCTGTGGGGAGGCTTGCTCGTCCCAATGAAGCAGGTAGCCGAGCCGTAAGTGCAACCATATTGGAGGGGTATCTGTCGAGAGATACAGATGGTTCATCAAAAGCGGGGGTAGCAGGTTTTTGGAAGTTCCAAGGGTGGCAGTCTGAGTGATTGGCTGATATGGCCTTGTAATAATATTTAATGTGGCTTAGCTGTGTTAATATTGCTATGGGATACTACAGCCGTAACTAACTTCTGAGGACATGCAGCTCTTTCTGCATGAATCAATGATGTACTGATGATGACTTTCTTCCAGGCAAAATATTACAGAGGTAAAATAGTTCCACATTCGGAACTCCAGGTGGGACTACACGGGAGGGGGCAATCATCAAGAAGATGAATACTGACATTCTGCAAGTTGGAGCATGGAATGTTAGAAGTTTGAATCATTGTGGTAGGTTAGAGAATCTGAAAAGGAAAATGGATAGACTAAAATTAGAGGTGGTTGGTACAACTGAAGTACACTGGCAGGAAGAGCAGGATTTTTGGTCAGGCGACTACAGAATTACCAATATAAAATCAAACATGGGAAATGCAGGAGTTGGTATAATAATGAATAAGAAAATAGAGCAGCAGGTAAGCTACTATGACCACAACCAGCATAATGGACGAATTATTATTGTCAAGATAGACACCAAACCAATGCACACCACAATAGTGCAGGTCTATATGCCTACTAGTTCAGCAGATGATGAAGAAATCAAAAGAATATATGAAGAGCTAAAAGATTTAATACAATATGTAAAAGGAGACGAGAATCTACTTGTGATGGGAGACTGGAATGCAGTGACAGACCAAGGAAGAGAAGGCAGTGCAATAGGAGAATTTGGACTGGGATGAAGGAATGAAAGAGGAATTCTGGTTGAATTCTGCACTGATCATAATTTAGTCCTTGCTAATATTTGGTTCAAACACTACAAACGATGACTATACATGTGGACAAGACCTGGAGACACATAAAGATATCAAACAGTCTTTATTATGATTAAGCAGAGATTCAGAAACCAGGTGTTGGTGTGCAAGAAGTTCCCAGGAGCAGAAGTTGAACTCTGACCACAACGTGGAGGTCATGAAATGTCATCTGAAATTGAAGAAAGAAAAGAATGCAAAAAGATGACACATAGATAAGTTGAAAGAAAAGAGTGTGGGGGATTGTTTCAAGGAACATGTTGCACAGAGACTAAATGAAAGGCTGAAGTGGAACACAATAGATGAAGAGTGGACAGTCGGGAATGAGATAAGTAGGACTGCTGAAGAAAAGTTAGGAAGAAAGGTAAGATAAGTAAGAATCAGTGGATAACTCAGGAGATGTTAGACCTGATTGATGAATGGTGGAAATATAAGAATGCAAAAAAAAAAACTGAGGAGGGCAGTAAAGAATACAGGCGATTAAAGAATGAAGTAGAAAGAAAGTGCAGGTCGGCTAAGGAAGAATGGCTGAAAGACAAATGTAAGGATGCTGAAGGATGTATGGTTGTAGGAAAGGTAGATACTGCAGGTAAGGTAAAGAAGTACATGATAAGGTTCTGGAGCAAGAAGAAACTGTTGATGCTGCTGAAATGGGAGACTCAATTTTGAGATCAGAATTCGATAGAGCACTGAGAGACCTAAATAGGAACAAGGCACCAGGAATTGGTGGCATACTCTCAGAATAACTGACCACCTTAGGAGAAACAAGCATGGGGAGATTATTTAGTGCATAAAATAAATTTTATTTTGGACTTGTATTGACAATTATGACCTGACAGCAGTTCATTTCCACTCAATGGTCTGGCTGGTATTAAAATGAATTTAATCTACGTTTGCAAACTCTAACATTCTAGAAGTTTTTATAGGAAGTGGAACAACAATTTTAATGAATTAACTACCAATATTTTTACGTGAAACAAATTTTAAGGAATAGAAGAAACTTTTAATTACATCATCATTGTCATTTATTACGAAGAACTGACCAATTGGAAATTCTAAGTTCCCATGGAGGGAATTGCTAGGCGGGCATTAATTCCATTGTGGAGTTTTATCTCCCGTATGCAGTTATCAGACTGTGCTTCATAAATAAGCTTCTGATAAGTTCACCTGCATACACCCCAGCGTCAGTGGGTAGGGTCTGACACATCCCACTCTGAAGAGTCTAGTGTCAGACCTAAGACGAAACGCTGGTTGATAGAGCAAACGCCGGAAAAGCCATCCATCTAATTTTTGATCTGAACTGACCAATGTCAGACTCATTCTGACTTCATCATACTACATCAAGTGACTCTTTCATCTAATGATGTTTCAGCATGCACCTATTTTAATTTAAAAGTAATGTAAATTTTACTCATGTTTTGCAACTTTCAATACATTAATTTTAAGTTAAAATTATTTCATATGTGATACGACTCTTTCCAAATGGGGATGAAAGAACTCACCTTAGCATGACTGCGCAGATGGAAAAAAAAAAAAAAAACCGATGGTACGTCATATTGTCTTTGAATAGCTCCACAGTGCATTCAGAGACAAGACAGACTTGAACAGCATGACCTGAGTGGAACAGAAAATAATATAGAAGTGAAGAAGGAAATGAAATTGTTGCAATCAATTGCAAAATGCTGTCATTTCATCCTCATAGGGTTCACCTTGATTTAGAACTGCGATTGTGAACTTGATAAAAGTATATCTTTATGCTTATATATAATGTAAATATTCAGTTCATCATACAATAAGTAAATAACCTGCAATGCTCACGTAGCTATGGTACCTGGTGTAGGAGTAAGCTATAATGCATTTTACTGCAAATAAATTTGCAGATATTATAATTTTCAGGTCTATATTTTAAAATAAAATGTAGTCATGTGACAGGTCTCTCTGAGAGTGATTGTGTAAAATTTAATGAAAGTTCACCCAGGCATTTAGACAAGATGTGTTTCCAGAAGGCAGACAGACATCATTTCCTTCTTATATACATAGATTAATGTATTTATTAACATAAAAATCCATTCCCTAAGCTTATATATGAAGATATGTTCTTTTTTGATATTGAGGGTGTAGAACCTTACACGAATCCACACAGGACAGACTGGGAAGCCTTTAAGAAGGAGCTGGCCAACAACCTGAGTGGAATAGAAAATAATATACAAGATTTCAAAGCAAATGAAATTGCTTCAGGTCAATTGCAAAATGTGATAATTTCATGCCTTTGCTGGCAAAACATTGTGTTTAAATTGTACTATGTCTTCTGGTGTGGGCTAAAACAAATTTGCTACTTTCATTCACCTGTTTCAGTCTCATCCTTGTCTTTGACAACACAAAAGAGACCGAGGTATGAGTGATGCTAGTAACGCCATTCCTTATGCAGCCAGCCCCTGTTATGAATGGTGTGAAAATGTTGCTCATAGGGTCATTTGGTGTGGGCATTTCAGTGGGCTTGGCAGACTGATATGCAATAGCAACTTCTGGCCCAGTGAGGAAAGCAATAGGAAACTACCTCACTCCTCATTTACCTAGTATACCTCTTCAGCAACACCTGGGCCACCTATAATGGCTGATGGTGGAGCTGTTGAAGTCCAAAGCAACCTCTGGACTGAGCACCTAACATACACACACAACTTCATCCTACAACAAAACTTGACTCTCTGTGATCAGGCAATTGAAAAGGAACATTCCATGGTGGAATAATGACCTGGCCAGAAGAAGGAAAGAAGTTCGAAGACTGTTCAATGCAGCCAAAAAGTCCAGCAAGTGGACTGGCTATAGAAAATCATTAACACAGTAAGCTCACTGGACAAAAGATTAGTCACCCCTGGAGAAATCATTACAAGCATAATTTAATACCGTGTAACTCCACCTCTGGACGTGATGACCACCTGAATTCGGTTAGGAAGTGAATCCACAAAGTTGTACAGGTATGTTACATCCAGGATGAGCCAGTCGCTGAAGATATGATCATGCAATTTCACCAAATTGCAGGGATACCGATGTCAGCGTTTTACCCGCTGTTCCAACATGTCCCACAGATTTTCAACGAGGTTCAAGTCAGGTGATTTTGCAGGCCAATCAAGATGTAATAGGGTTGGGGAGCGTTCATAAAACCGGTCACATATATGTCCAGCCCGATGAACTCTGCTGTTGTCATCTTGAAAATTGGGGTATCAATAGCATACTCACAATGCAGACATTGACTGAAAGGCAACACCTGATCATCCAGATTGTTTAAATAATAATAATAATAATAATTTTTTAAAAATTTTTTTTTAGGTTGCTTTATGTCGCACTAACACAGATAGGTTCCATGGCGACAATGGGATAGAAAAGGGCTAGGAATTGGAAGGAAGTGGCCTTAGCCTTAATTAAGCTACAGCCCCAGCATCTGCCTGGTATGAAAGGGGGAAACCACGGAGAAACATCTTCCGTGCTGGAGACAGTGGGGTTCAAACCCACTATCTCCTGAATGCAAGCTTACAGCTGCGCACCCCTAACCACACGGCCATCTTGCTCGGTGTTTAAAGAAACATACTGGTTCATGTTAGTCGTTATCTCAGTGAGCAGGCCCAATCCATGATAGAAAAAACACCCCCAAAACATCACAGACCCACCTGCGGCTTGAACCTGACCTTGCACACATCCAGGATGAAATGCTTCATTTGACTTTCGGTGCATTCGACGTGTGTCATTGGAATTCAGTAAAAAATTTGATTAGTCAGACCACATTATATTCCGCTAGTCAGCTACTGTCCACATTTGATGATTTCTAGCCCACTGAAAACTTCAGCTTCATGCGCCTGTGTGAGCAATGGCCTCTTGTGAGGTGACCAACCTAAATGTTCATTGCATGCAGTTCCTGTAGCAATGATCTCTTGCAACAGGTTGGGATGGACCTTCATTCACTGACTGCAGCAATTCCTGTCAGGTTTGAAAGCGATTTTGAATCACTATTTAAAATAGTTTCTTTAATAGATTTATACAAGTCAATACAGGATCAAATAAAATACCTATCATGGTTAAGTTTATCAACAATTTGATTCACAAGCTGTGAAACATGTCTTCGGTCCCTCTCAGTCAGGATCTTTTTCCAACCACAATTCTGAAGTCATGTTTCGTTGCCACGTGTAGTACATCACTGCTTGTAGACAAGTTGAACAGTCCGCTGTGAAACACCAAGAAATCCAGCAACTTCACGCACCGTATGGCCATGGGCATGGCCAAACAAGATTGCCCCTTTCTGCCACTCTGTCACACCCTTACATCTATCCATGTTGACGTACACTGTCTGCCTGAAACATCAATATCTCACTGATCGCTACTGCCTTATGCTCACGTAGAGGCAGTAAGCATGCAGTTGAACATGGGACTCATACACTGCGCCATCTGCACAGGCTTAACGATTCATCTGTACGTGCGCACTAGGATGATTAATTTTTTGTTCGGTGAGTTTCAAATCAAATCAAATCAAATCAAATCAAATCAAATCAAATCAAATCAAATCAAATCAAATCAAATCAAATCAAATCAAATCAAATCAAATCAAATCAAATCAAATCAAATCAAATCAAATCAAATCAAATCAAATCAAATCAAATCAAATCAAATCAAATCAAATCAAATCAAATCAAATCAAATCAAATCAAATCAAATCAAATCAAATCAAATCAAATCAAATCAAATCAAATCAAATCAAATCAAATCAAATCAAATCAAATCAAATCAAATCAAATCAAATCAAATCAAAATCAAATCAAATCAAATCAAATCAAATCAAATCAAATCAAATCAAATCAAATCAAATCAAATCAAATCAAATCAAATCAAATCAAATCAAAATCGCTTTATTTGCAAATGAGGTGCCTACCTCGGTGGCAAATGGTACACTAAAATACATTATTGTCAAGCACTAAATATTAAATTAACAAGAGAAGAAAATTTTCCTATAATACAATATTATACAATTTACGCTAACAATATTTTCTATTAAACACACAGCTCATCCTTAATATATTTATATTGTTTACAAAATTCTACTTATAATATCTCCTGTACTACTTACAAATATAGTCAACTGATATACAGTATGTGGAATTACTTCAAATGATACTATACAACTGGTATAAGATTAAACTTTACATTGCATTTATTTAATTTTTTTTTTTTTAACCCATCCTGGAACCTAAGTAACATAACGATCTGCTGCGTCTTAACCAGAGCCCCTTTTGCCACCACTTTTCAGAGTTCCTGAAGGGCCTCCACAGCTACCGTAGTGGTCCCAGGGCCCTCGAAGTCCCCACTATACTTCACCCCTACAGGCAGTCCCCTACTTTGGCTGTCCAAACTCCTTAGACCAGGGGATGGAATTAATTTATTCACACATATTTTTTTATTTCAATAACCTGCACTGCTCGAATGCCCTCTAACACTTAATTTATTTTCTCTGTTGCTGTTTATTCTCTTCTTGAATATCTGTACAGATTTTGGAAAAAGATCAAACACTACCCCTGGTAAACTGTTCCACTCCTTCACACCCTTCTGCTAAAATTCCTTCTAATTTTATATTTGTGGTCTGTCCTGCCGATATAATTATTTTCCAACTGAAGCCGCTCATGGATAACTCCCCATGCTTCTTCTCTTGTATAGGCTCTATATAATCCTATAAGTTGATGATGATGCTTGTTGTTTAAAGGAGCCTAATATCGAGGTCATCAGCCCCTAATGGTACGAAATGAAATGACAACAAAAAGTTCAAAAATCCACTGACCAAAATAAAAAAAAATCATGAAAAATGAATGGATGGACATGAACCCAAAAACCAAAAATGAAAGAAAGAAAGAAAGAAAGAAAGAAAGAAAGAAAGAAAGAAAGAAAGAAAGAAAGAAACAAACAAACAAACAAAAAACAGTGGATCCGACTCAAAAAAGGTCATAACACTATTACTGACCAAGGGACCACTTATAAAGCACAGTCCTGAATCGAGGGTGCTTGATGTCTAAAGGGGTCCAAAAACCAGGTCTAAGGCCCCTCTGAATGGTACATGTCGCGAGTAAAGTAGAACCATGGTATTTGTCATGTTGGGGTACCGTCAAATGGGGCAATTTCGGACACAGAGATGATTTCAGACAGTATGGTAGATTTGCCGTATTTTGTCGCATTGCAACGAGCCGCCGATATTGTGCACTTCTGTGCGAATTCTAGTTTGACCTTGAGGTTATGTTTCCCACGTTCTGTGCTTTTTATTACGAATCGACTTCAAACTTTGGAAAATTTTCCGTGTGCACTGGTATTGTTGAAAGTTCATGCATTATCATTAAGTGGATACTTTCAATTGTCGCGGTCGGAAGGAATGCATTATAATTACCGTTCTTAGTGAGATCAACTGTTTGAAGTGTTTATAAACGATTGCTGTGGAATTTTGGTGTGATTTAGTGAAAAATTGTGTTTTACGCACATTTTACTGAAAACTGAAAGCAGTCTGGGTGATTTTGGACACTGTCTAGAAATTATCAGAGGCAGAAAGAAGCTGCTTTGAGGGGTAATTACGAACCAAAATGATTAGAAAAAGCCGTATGTGATATTAAAAGTGACAAGTTATCTAATAGGAAAGGATTTGATTTCTATGGTATGCCTTGGTCCACCCTACAAAATAAAGTGCAGAATGTAGGCCTAGGCCACATCCAAGAAATGGGAAGACAACCAATGCTTAATGAGGAAGAAGGAAATGCTCAAGGAAGCTAGTCACCCTCCGGCCAGGCTCCAACCCAACACAACCTGCTACTTCCCGCCGCCACAAATAAAATGTTCTTCCTGGGAAGTCGATTTTTGGCCGTGACTTCCGCTGAGATGAAAGCATGCTACGCCAGCATTTCTGATACACTACTCTTTCTCCTGAAATCCCCTGTTACAAATCTTGCTGCTTTCCTCTGCACACTATCTATTTCTTTTATTAGGTATTCTTGGTGAGGATCCCAAACACTGTTTGCATATTCCAATAATGGACGAACCATACTTAAGTAACTTTTTTCTTTTAATTCTTTATTGCATGCTTTAAGTAGCCTCATTATGACATGTAATGATCTGTATGCTTTCCCAACAATGTCATCAACATGACCCTTCCAGTGCAAATTACTTTCAAATCTCGCACCTAAGCATTTGCACTTGCCATCTTTTGGGATAACTACCTCATCCAAAGTATATTCAAATTCAGTTTTAAAGCTCCTGTTTGTAAAAGTTGTAACAGTTGATTTGCCTCCATTAACCTTCATATTATTTTCTTCAACCCATTGCTGGATACTTTCAAGGTCCCTTTGTAATTCTGAACAATCCTCAATGTTATTTATTTCCCTATAAACAATTATGTCATCTGCATACAATCTTATTTTTGATGTTATAATGTTCCCTAAATCATTTGCGTATATTAAGAAAAGTAACAGACCGATTATACTACCCTGTGCAATTCCTTTCCAAACTTTCCCTTCCTGCGATACATTATTTCCTACTTTGACTTTCTGAACCCTTGAACTTAGAAATGTTTTTATCCAACGTGTAACCCTTACGTCCAATCCTATTCCCTCCAATTTCTTTAATAATATTCCATGTTCCACTCTAACAAATGCTTTGGAAAGATCTATGGCTATGCAATTTAACTGACCTCCTGAATCCAATTGATCTGATATGTCCTGCTGAAATCCCACCAGTTGTGCCTCACTAGAAAATTTCTTTCTGGCTCCTCATGAACCAATTTTTATCATCACATATCCCTCCGATGTACTTCGATATTAAACTCTCCAGTATTTTACAAACTATACTGGTCAGGCTGATTGGTCTGTAGTTCTCTGGTTTCTTTTTATCACCCTTTCCTTTATAAATTGGTATTATTATAGATTCCTTCCATTCTTTTGGTATTACACTATTATTTATGACATAGTCAAAGAGAAATTTTAAATAAGGCACTATGTACCACCCCATTATCTTTAATACCTCCCCAGTAATTTGATCACTTCCTGCTGCTTTTCCTTGCTGAAGCAGTTGGATTTCTCTGAAAATATCTTCATTTGTGAATGAGGAGCTTCTTGTTTTCCTCTGTGTCCCTCCCTCTCTATCTTCTGCCCTAAATACAGGTAAAGGAGATTCATGGAGAAGGCACAGTGAAGAGATAGAAGAGGCTTCAGAATATGCCAGGCTCCAAAAAGATCCTCTCAATGAGAGAATGGAGGAAGATACCATGATGGAATTACTCCATATACATTTTCCTGGTTCAGAAATCATAGAACCACAACTTGGGGATTTTGACAGTCTTGAACTGGGAGTTCCCTAACCATAGACCAACCAGGGAAGACTACTTAACTGCCAAGAAGATTGTAAATTATGGAAAAATTAAAATGGGCTGCATTGTCATTTAAAACTTATAGATCACTAGGGTATAATGGTATAATGCCCTTCATGCTTCAGAAAGGGTTTGACCTACCTGCAGGGATATTAATTTACTTAGAGCTAGTTTAGCTCTAGGACAGGTCTGTTGAATGTAGCGCCCATGGTATTCCTTTTTAGTGCCCACCCAATTTAATTGTACCAATTTTACCCATAGTTAAAAGTTACTAATACAAATAATGGTTAAATTTTTCCTTGGCATTCTTCTGCTGATATAACATACTGCTTACGTTTTGATGTTTTAAGTGATAGTTTTGTATATTTGTTGTTTAGAATCTTCTTCTCTTCTCTATTTTCAATTTTCTCTGTAGTAATTTTCAATTCATCCAAATCCATTTGTATTTCTTTAAACCAAGTGGTTTTTTTGTTTTACTATTCCAAAAGAAATCAAAAAGGTGTTTTAAGAGTCTAAAATTTGGCAAATGGTATAAGTGTCCAAAAAATGCAATCCTCCAGTTTCTCATCGTGTCAATAATTGATTCACTTTCCTTGTAAATTACTGAATCGGGTAAAAGTCCCCACTGGCCATCAATCTGATATTTTTTAGTAATAATTGTCCGGAGAATTCTTCTATCTACTTTCTGCAGTTTGTCTGTTGTTGCTTGTGTATTTAGTCTGAATAATGTTTCACTTGCATATGTTGGTTCTGGTTTGATGATGGAGTTACAATGGCAAAATTTAGCATTAATTGAAAGAGACGGTTTTCTGTAACTCCGCCATGTGATTTGTTGTGCTCACCACAGTTTTAGAGTTCTATTATCCATGGATGTTTTTTCATTAGTGGCAATTTCACCAAGATATTTAAATTTATTTACAACTTTAATTTTCTGAGTATTATTTAATATAATATGTGAACAGTAATTGATTACAATGATATTTTAGATTAATACTGTAAAAATTAAAAAAAATTGTATGTGGTTAAGTGTAAGAGAGGGCCAAGAGCCCTAACTTCGCCACTTAATAAATAAATAAATAAATAAATAAATAAATAAATAAATAAATAAATAAATAAATAAATAAATAAATAAATAAATAAATAAATAAATAAATAAATAAATAAATAAATAAATAAATAAATAAATAAATAAATAAATAAATAAATAAATAAATAAATAAATAAATAAATAAATAAATAAATAAATAAATAAATAAATAAATAAATAAAATGTGAACTTTAAAGGATGGCATCATTTTTGTTTTCTCAAATGTGTAGGATGTTTAAAATATTAATAAACAATCCATTAGAAGGATTGGAAATTTTCCATTTAAGGGCATTTTTGGCTTTCATTTCTCCATTTGATAGTTTCTGCTTAATCTTGGGTGGTTTGCATTACAGTTGACATCAAACTCAAGAGACTGGGATAGGCATGTTTCTGCTTACGAGAGGGTCAGTTTAAGATAGGTTTTACTGTACATATCAACTTATACTAGGAGAGTATTTTGTGATCCTTTTTTCCCCCTGTCAATTCAGAAACATCCAAGAACAAAAGGAGTTGCTAATTCCTCACAGATATGGAACATCAGAATTACCTGAGGTTTGTTAGGATCCGTCAGTCTATGTATCTTAAGGTCTCCATTGACTGAGAGGTCGATCTGCATATGCATTGGGACCCATGAATGGGTATAATATAAATGTCCAGAGTTACTTGTAGTAGGGGACTCTGTCGGCAAAAAAAATTAACAATATTACTGTTTATCAATAAACTTCAATGAAGTTCAAATCAAAGTAAATTTGATCTCAATTTAATATAAACAAAAAGCAGTAATACAAAATGTTAACACTAAGCTCATCTCATCTAACCATTTATTCTTAGTAAATAAACACATGCATATTTGGAGTGATGTGAGAACTAATGCACACCTTTTTGCTAAGGCAATTTTAAGTAGTAACAGCATTCCTTATAATTTGCTTTTTTTAAAAACAGTCAATAAGATCATTATTAATTAAATAAGGCAATTAATAACAATTCATAGATACATTAATGACAAACATGCTAGACTCACCAAAACATACCATAAATGAAAAATAGTACGTACAGTTGTAGCATGCATGGGCATGGCAACTATATGTTATGTATATGTTCATGAAATTCATTATAGTCTATATCATATGACTGTTTGAAGATTATATACTATTTCATTTTGATACCATAACACGAGTCTTGACAAAATAAGCACACATTAGAACACATTCATTTTGTTCACACTGGTGATAATAATTTTGTGTGGCTATTTCTAGCCGAGTGCAGCCCTTGTAGGGCAGCCCCTCCGATGAGGGCGGGCAGCATCTGCCATGTGTACGTAACTGCGTGTTATTGTGGTGGAGGATACACTGATGATGAAACGTACTAACAGCCGCTCCCCCCACCACCACATACAAAATGCTTGACAAAAAAATTGAAGGACCCAGAAGGGGAGGAGGAAACAAAATGAATATTCATATGCTGAGAGGGGACACAATGTTATTTCAGTGATTAAGAAATAGAGTCAAATTTACAAAGAACTTGGCAGTATGAGCCCACTTATCAGTATGACATGTACACCCCCCAACTGGCCTGGATGCATACACTGCTTTGTTTGGTCCCACATGTTCTATCAAAGACACATTTGGGGACCTGGCTGGCCACAGGTGTACCTCAACATCACTCAGAGAGTTCATAGAGACATGAGCCGTGTACGGACGAGCATTGTCCTATTCCAAAATAGCACCACAATACTTTCGCATGAGAGGTAACACATGAGGATGCTTAGTGCACAATATGATGATCCTTCCTAGTGGTGGAAAGAAGTGGTCGACCGGAGCCTTAACGACGAGTAAGCCTGCCTTCACGTTCCCATGTATTGTTGTGCCGCCAAAGTTCTCTGAATGACTACCAGCTGTGAACTGAAGTCATACCTGATGGCTCCCCACACCATGGGACGGCAATTCCCTTGTCCAGCAGCATTATTGGATCTTTATGTTTTCTTATATATATATCGATGATATGAGTAAAGAAGTGGAATCAAAGGCTTTTTGCAGATGATGTTATTCTGTACAGAGTAATAAATAAGTTAAAAGATTGTGAACAACTGCAAAATGACCTCAATAATGTTGTGAGATGGACATTAGGCAATGGTATGATGATAAACGGGGTTAAAAGTCAGGTTGTGAGATTCACAAATAGGAAGAGTCCTCTCAATTTTAATTACTGCATTGATGGGGTGAAAGTTCCTTTTGGGGATCATTGTAAGTATCTAGGTGTTAATATAAGGAAAGATCTTCATTGGGGTAATCTCATAAATATGATTGTAAATAAAGGGTACAGATCTCTGCACATGGGTATGAGGGTATTTAGGGGTTGTAGTAAAGATGTACAGGAGAGGGCATATAACTCTCTGGTAAGACCCCCAACTAGAGTATGGTTCCAGTGTATGGGACCCTCACCAGGATTACTTGATTCGAAAACTGGAAAAATCCAAAGAAAAGTAGCTCTATTTGTTCTGGGTGATTTCCGACAAAAGAGTAGCGTTACAAAAATGTTGCAAAGTTTGGGCTGGGAAGACTTGAGAGAAAGGAGATGAGCTGCTCGACTAAGTGGTATGTTCACAATTAAGTATACAATGATACAATGATTGCTTAAGGCAATTTAATGGTTAAAAGTGGTACATGTTTCGTATATTATCAACATCTTCAGCCACATTGTCCTTAAAATTAACATAAGATTGATATGTAGTAGTATGTAGTACCAATATCATTGGTCCGTTATTGGACATTATAAATTTTCCAGCTATGTATGTTCTGAGCTGTCAATAGAGAGATTATAAGTTAAAAACGTCATTTTTCCGTATTGAACTGAGATTCACAAATGGAATTAGGGAAGGTTCAACCTTTTCAATACAAAACATGTTGTATAAGATGTTCACAACATATTATTTATTCTATTATTAGAACCGGTTTTGACGCTTATTGCGTCATCAGCTACAAAAATCACAAATGGGCAAAGTACATATCACAAATATTGCATAAAAGAATCTTGCATGGCTAAATAGAAATGATGGGCTGCTTTTCTCCTTAAAGGCTAGAAGAAAATGGGTAAAATACGATGATATGATGTGACACATAAAAGCAACTTTTATGTTCAAAGCATCAGACCAATTTTATGCACAATACTCACTCATCAAACTACTACGCTTTTATGTGTCACATCATATCATCATATTTTACCCATTTTCTTCTAGCCTTTAAGGAGAAAAGCAGTCCATCATTTGTATTTAGCCATGCAAGATTCTTTTATGCAATATTTGTGATATGTACTTTGCCCATTTGTGATTTTTGTAGCTGATGATGACGCAATAAGCGTCGAAACCGGTTCTAATAATAGAATAAATAATATGTTGTGAACATCTTATACAACACGTTTTGTATTGAAAAGGTTGAACCTTCCCTAATTCCATTTGTCAATAGAGAGATGGCATGGAAGGACATTAGTAGACGATTAAGTTTGAGCGGTGTTTTTAAAAGCAGGAAAGATCACAATATGAAGATAAAGCTGGAATTCAAGCAGACAAATTGGGGCAAATATTTGTTTATAAGAAGGGGAGTTAGGGATTGGAATAACTTACCAAGGGAGATGTTCAATAAATTTTAAATTTCTTTGCAATCATTTAAGAAAAGGCTAGGAAAACAACAGACAGGGAATCTGCCACCTGGGCGACTGCCCTAAATGCAGATCAGTAGGGACTGATTTAAAAAAAGTAACGCTAGCCCAAAATACATACTTTACTTAGCGGGTTGCATACAGTTATGGAGCAATATCTTAACATAAAGATATCGGCAAAGCTAAAAATGATGGTGACTATAAGCAAACCTGCTGTTTCAACCAAAATTGGTACACATATGACTTACTACTATCTAGAGCAGGGCCTCTCAAATGCCCAAAATTTTACGCGTGCAAACAGCGGCGCAGAGTGCCTGTGCACAGAGCATCGGTCCTGCTCGGCTCGGACCAACGCTTTGTCTCTGGGCTACTCGGCTAAGCTCGGCTCAACTCAGCTTGGATTTGGAGCGCTACGGAGCAAGTGAGGAAGAGGGAGACAGGGGGAGCGAGCAAGACAGGCGCGGGGAAAGAGAGAGACAGCGCTATTGCTCCAAATTGAGGATTGGGGGTCTGCACTCTGGTCAACCAAGCGAAGTTGTCTTTTGCACTGTGCACAGTGCATGCATCAGGCCACGGCCAACTCGAAGTTCCGGCCTGCTACACATGACAGTTCCACAGTGATGACGTCAGTTTTTTAGTGCAGCGATATGTAGGCATGAGTCTTGTTTACATGGTGGTTTCGTAGAACGTTATTGTTATTTCAATGTTATTAGAGGTGTTCGTTCGTGTTTAAAAGTCATAACTGTATGAAAACGCATCAGTAAAGGATGTATTTTCAGCAATAGTATGTGTTAAATACTACAGAATTCTAATTTGAGCAGTCTGATGTTAGGAAGTATTGCTAGGTTATGTGATAGGTTAAGTGTACCCATTAAGCTATTATAAAGTGTCTAAAGTACTCTAAAGTTTATCATTTAATTATGATTATTACTATAATGTGATAGTGTAGTGGGGCGAACGTGTAGAGTGCCTGGATGTCCTACATCCAATTACCGTTCAAATAAGGAGGTGGGTATCTCAACATTTGCGTTTCCTAGCCATAGGAGAAGCGAGCTAAATGGATTTATGCTATACACTGATCTAATTTTGAACTCAGTAAATATGCCTGTGTCTGTATTAAACATTTTTCCGAAAATCACATAATTCAAGTTGATACAACAAAACGACCAGATGGTTCCATTTTAGCTGTGCCTGGGGTAAATCCAAAACTGACGATGTTGTGCCAACTATATTTCCTGGGCAGCCGTCATATATGTCTCAACCAACACCTGCCAAACGAAAATCGCCAGAAGACGGAGACGAGATATCAAATTATGAGGACTTGTTGGGTAAGTTAACAACCCTAAATGTACTTGAATTTTCTACCAAAATTGATGTCAATAAAGTTTTGTTTTACAAGCTTCAAACCAAATTCATACTTGCTAAAGCTGTGCAGAGAGGGGTTGAAACAGCCTACAGATTTTGTTTTTCAAATTTCTGTGGAGGGCTACACTTTATTTCAGACCTTGATATCTGATTTTGAAGATGCCTTTTTGAACACCGAAGTCACAGGGATGTTTTTACAAACTTTTTGAAAATGAAAGTTGAAGAAACTGGCAAATACTGTGATAAGTGTGTGTGTGGTATAGAGTTCATTAGTATTGTGTCCAACATCTGCCACATTTTCGGAAACATTTTTAGTAACAATTACTCAAAAATAATTAACAACAACATTGTGCGCACAAACAAGTGTAAAAAATTAACATTTTAGAATTAACAGTTCACCTATTGAGCATTAAATGATTTGTTATGGAGGGCTACATGTTAATTCAGGACTTGATATCTGATTCAAAGATGTATTTTTAAACAGTGGAAATCGTAATGATCTTTCTTTCAATGATTTGATAATGGAAGTTGAAAAACCTGGTAATTTCTGTGACAAGTGTGGGTGTGAGCTGCAGATTTAATGAGTGTTGTGTCCAAGATCTATCATATCGTGGCAAATATTTTTCCTAACTGTCATTCATAAATAATTAATAGCATTATGTGCTCAAATAAGTGTAATATAAGGGCATTTTAGAGACAGCAACAGTTTGCCGAGTGACCATCATACTACTTTTCAAATTGTGGAAAACTACACATTAACTCAGACCTTGATATCTCATTCAGTGGTAATTGTAGGGATGTTTCTTTCAATGTTCTGATAATGAAAGTTGAAAAATCTGGTAATTTCTGTGACAAGTGTGGCTGTGTGCTGCAGAGTTAATGAGTGTTGTGTCCAAGATCTATCATATCATGGCATATATTTTTTCTAACTGTCATTCATAAATAATGAATAATACTATATGCTCAAATAAGTGTAATGTGTAATATAAGGGCATTTTAGAGAGAGCAACAGCTTGGCGAGTGACCATCATACTACTTTTCAAATTGTGGAAAGGTACACGTTAACTCAGACCTTGATACCTCATTCAGTAGTAATTGTAGGGATTTTTCTTTCAATGTTTTTATAATGAAAGTTGAAAAACCTGGTAATTTCTGTGACAGGTGTGGGTGTGAGCTGCAGAGTTAATGAGCGTTGTGTCCAAGATCTATTATATCATAGCAAATATTTTCCTGTCATTCATAAATAATTAATTAATAACACTATGTGCTCAAATAAGTGTAATATAATGACATTTTAGAAACAGCAACAGTTTGTCTAGTGACCATCATACTACTTTTTAAATTGTGGAATGCTACACATTAACCCATACCTTGATATCTGATTCAAAGATATACTTTTAGACAGTGGAAATTCTAGGGATGTTTCTTTCAATGTTTTCAATGTTTTGATAATGAAAGTTGAAAAACCCGTGATAAGTATGGGTGTGTGCTGCTGAGTTAATGAGTGTTGTGACCAAGATCTGTCATATTTTGGAAAATACGTTTTTTTAACTTACCGGTATTCATGTGTTCAGACAAGCATAAAAGAATTGCATTGTTTTGAGAGAAAACCATTCGCCTATTCACCGTCATCGTACAATCCAGGTGAGTAGCCTTCAGTCGAACATTTTACAATATGTAATATATTACCTCGAGTGCATATATTTGTGTATTCGTATGTATACTTTTGATAGTATTTCTTCGGTGTTTTATGTTTATAGGCTTATTATTGCATTTTCTTTGTCAAATTATGATAAAAAGTATCGTATCACCAAAATAGGGTTTACACGCGACGGCGGAGAGTGAGCACTATACGCGTGACGTCACAACTGTTGGTAGCAGGCCTCTATATATCAAGATGGCCGTGATCAGGCACATGCACCCTGAGAGGCCCTGATCTAGAGAGAAATACTGTGGGAGTAAGACACACCTAACACCGTTAGGGGTGGAGTAGGGAGGGAGTGGCATGTAAAAATAATCTTAAACGACCTATATTATGTTGAATCCATAGTTTTCGGGGTTGCTGAGATGAATAGTGACACTCCGGATGGCATTCAATACCATCCGCATGGGGTGAGAAGGAGTAAAAAAGAAAATGTCCAAGATTATGTAAGTATGTGTGAATGTTCCAGCATAGCTCTCAACTGAACTTACTATCAGAAGCAAGATACTTTGGAGGTAAGACAACCCTAGCATCCCTACAACTGGGGGTTGGGAGGGAGTGACATGTACAAATCATCAAAAACAAGCAATATTAGTGTCAAATCAATATTTTTCGGGGTCACTGAGATGAACTATGACACTCTGGATGCCGTTTAACTTCAAGTTCAGCCTCCATCAGCATGTGGGTGAGAAGGGGTGAGAAAGAAAGTGCCCAAAATGACAGATTAATGTTGAATTCACAGTTTTCGGGTTCGCTAGGCTAATAGGCGACAGTCCCAGTGAAAATAGGAATCGCAAACATCATACCTATAAGCGCGATGTGTAATTACACACAGTTACTTCCAGTGTTGCCAACTTATATTTTCAAGATCCACTAAATACTACTAAACATCTGCTAAAATTCCGCCAAGAAATCAGATCTAAAAAATAATAATAATAATAATAATAATAATAATAATAAATGTCTGCACTCACCTGATCTGTGAGTTCCCTGGGATTAACCTCCTGCCTGTGAGCTGGCGAGCTAAAACTTGTAGGCGTTTTAGTGCCGGGTGCAAAATAGGTGAATCCCCTACCTCAAGGGCCACACACAGAAGAGGTCAGTTCATTAAACGGTCTTCCTTCATAGCATAAATATAAATGTTACATCCTCACAGTTTCATTATCTGTCATCATTCGTCAACTAAGAGATAAGTAATCTTTCCCCACGCATTACAAATTTATGATATCATGATCTCATTACATCAAATCCAAATAACATGTTTTCCTCATGTGACTGCTAGCTCCTGACAAGAAATACGGAATAGCTCGGAGACAGGAGTACAAATTTTAAAAAATCGTAAAATTGATAAAACGCTAAATTCTGCTGTAATAAATCTAGAATTTCGCCAAAAAATCTGCTGTCCGCTAAATGATGTATTTCTCCGCCGACAGTCTTCCAATTCCGCCAAATTTAGCGGAAAATCTGCTAAGTTAGCAACACTGGTTACTTCTATCAAAACAAAATCATCTAAAACTAAAACTTTAAATTAAACACAAAGCAAAGCAAAGTCACCTCCGTACAGGCCATAAAGGCCCTTGGAGGAGTGGAAGGTAAAGGCTTCTACCAATGTTAACCTCGGCATGTAATGGGGTAGAGTAGTTAACTCTACGCCCGGCAGCCTTTGCTCCCAGGAATTAACCTGGTACTCATTTTTGGTGTAGGCTGAGTGAACCTCAGGGCCATATGCACCTCCGGAAGTGGAAATCGTGTTTCTTAAATTTTACGACTTCCTGACGGCAATTCGAACCCACGTCCTTCCAGGCGAACCGAGCACGCCTTTTTAAATTAAACACACAACAATAACTCCAAAGCTACAAAATAGTTTGTAGAATATCATTCAATGTCACAATAAAAATATCTACACATAATTAACAGGTAATACAAATCCTAAAAGTAAACATTCAAAAAAGTACCCGGGCAGCGCAAAGAGCAATTCCATATCAAGACATGTTACCTAACCTATTTATAATGAATGCTGCAGGGCAGCATGGGTTCTCTAGTTTGTATTATTATTTTTCTCTTTATAATTTCAAGGCCTCATCATAAAATTTACTAACTTTTATATCATATTTTAAATTTTTTTAGAAGTAGGATTAAGGAGTAGGATGCTGCTACTCAACTGTCATCCTCATTTGAACGCGGTGCATCCTGCTTTAGACTGACGAGGCTCTGGTGACCGAATGACTCCCAGGATAAAGAGGCCTCCCTTTACTATTCCAGCATTCTCCTTGGAGAGTGGATGAGCAGGTAGAGGGTCCGGGCATGTCTAGTGTCCTTGGGGCAAGAAATTGTCTCTAAAGGTGGATAACCTTACTGAAGGACAATGGCATAGGATCTGGACCCTGGGAGAAGGGGAAAAATAAATGGGACTATCTCAGTCATGCTGAAGGCTTCTTATCTAGAAGGATATTTCAATTTAAAAAAACAGGTAGCGAAGAACCTGAAGGTGGCAGCACCATAACTGGGCTTGAGTTCTGAAGGCTGATAAACTACTAGATGTAAATACTGTGATTGAAGAAAAAGACAAAAGGAAGTTCTGGACTGATCAAAATGTTGATGACACAGGCTTAATTAAGAGACTGACTGAATTTTGGACTGGAAGATGGATCATCACGTCAATCATGACGAGAAGAATGAAACAGTTGGAAGAAATGCTCAACAATTACAAGTGCCTTGTGGCAGCCATTTAAGAAACAAGAATGCCACAGGGAATTGTGATGTTAGATGATCAATACTCGTATTCAATAGCAATGCGTCACACCCAGACTGGATGTCTGGAGTTGGATTCTATAACGAGCTCCTTGCATCTACCAGCATATTTGCTTACCAGCCTTTGCTACGCATCTTGCTGCTGCTGCTCCTGCCCGTCGCTTACGACTGCTTAGCCTGTCTCGCCACTCAGCTGTCTGCTACGTCACATACTTACGTCATTATGACGGTCTAATCTTGAACTTTCACTGCCTCACCATCTGTTTTAGTACCTTCCATCTGTTCTGCTATATATTTAGGCCTTCATCCCACAAACTTTAGTCTACTTTCAACCATGTGTGTGTGTGTGTGTGTGTGTGTGTGTGTGTGTGTGTGTGTGTGTGTGTGTGCGCGCGCGCGCGTGTGTGTGAAGGCGTCTTATTTTCTCGCATGTGTACTTAATGCCATGCCAACCCGCATCAGCTGGATTTCCATGGCAGCCTGGTGAGCAAAGCTATTATGTTTTAGACTTGACCAGATCTTGGTTTCTCGAGCCCCTCAGACCCCTATATGGGTTAGATTTTGTGGCTTTGATACTGTGCGTTGGATTATGTGCCAGTGCTATTTCACTTCTTCTCTAGCCATGAACTAGACATTATGAACTTTGCCAATGCTGAACGCAAAATAAGAAATTTGCTCTCTCCTCTGGAAATTGCTTATTTTTTAAACAGAGAGAGTCACGTATTTCAGACTGACATTTCTCTTTTATATGAGGCTAGCTTTACGGGCTTTCGGGCTGAACAGCAGTCGCTTGGTGGGCCATGGCCCTTCAGGGCTCTTGCGCCATGGGGTTTGGTTTAGCTTTAATAATCTTGCTGCACGATCCCTTCCCATCCTACCCTTCCATCCCCACCTCCCCCTTTTCCCTCCCTTTAATGCTAACCTTTATATTATTAATCTCAGGTTGTATGTTGGTCCTACTGGTATTCTATGCTGGTAAGAATTGTTGTTATCCTTGTTGTTGATCAGGTATTCTAACCTATCTTTGTAATTGTGGCTGGTATCAGTGTTTGTATTAATTTAAGAATTATCTTTCATTCGTATGAATATGATACCTCTTTGGTGTTTTAAGTTGTTTCCAAATAGATGTAAATTTGTACTTCTTATTTGACTTGTTACGTTTCGCTATTCGCTGCCCTTTCCTCTGGGTTCCCATTCGCTCCCTCGATTTTGCGGTAGTATATTATTATGATTATTATTAATATTATTATTCTGCCTGGGTTATCCTCCCCTCCCCCTTGCCTAATTCCAGCACTGGATTATTGTGACGCTCAGTGCCCACTTATTTATTTGTGTACTGCAGTCCCTTGTCCCATTCCCCAGCTGTGGTTTTGCCTTGTTTGACCTTATGTTAGCCCTTCTTGCTTGGGTTTGACTCTACCTTATGTTGTCCGAATCCAATTATCTTTGTCACTTCCACTGTTCCTTCTCTTATTCTTTCTCCACATAATTCTGTATCTTATTACAATTTGCTGCCCGTAACAAGGTATTCCCAGCTGTTACTAAATGGATGTCGCTGAACGATCGCATTTGTGTGATGATGCTGGAAGGATTGCCCTATAAAAATTGTATTGTCAACTGCCATGCACCATCAGTGAATGCAGATGAAGAGGTGAAAAATGCCTTCTATGCAGAGTTGTAGGGTATCACAGATAAGACTGCATTCACATTCGGTCCGGCTAGTGCTGGGTAATTTTAATGCACAACTTGAACAACAAGAAGA
Source organism: Anabrus simplex (assembly GCF_040414725.1). Lineage (NCBI taxonomy): Eukaryota > Metazoa > Arthropoda > Insecta > Orthoptera > Tettigoniidae > Anabrus > Anabrus simplex. The sequence goes on from NC_090265.1 coordinate 1,289,996,923, forward strand.
ATATTGCCCTACCATCAGTCCACATAGCGTACATGAAATGGTGTCAGACTGGTGAATCCTGTCGCTATTAGAAGGATGATCATTAGCATCATGTACTTCCCTTGTAAAGTGATAAATAAAATCACATGGATATCGCCATATGAGGAGATAAAGAATCAGACTGACCACGTTTTAGTGGATGGAAGGTATTGTGGTTGTGTTGAGCAAGTATGAACATTTTGCAGGGCTGATATGAATTCTGATCACCTTCTAGTGATTCCAACACTGTCTATTAAATGGCAAAAGAGAAGTGGAGAGGTGGCTATCTACGACATAGAGAGGCTCACAAATTAACAAGTAAAACAGTGTTATCAAATCAAAGTCACTGATTGCCTTTCCTCAGAGAAGATGGTGCTGAAGGGAAATGGTCATCATTGTGAGAGGGCATTGTTCAAAATACAAGTGAGAAGCTGGAGTGACAGCCAAAACCTGTGAAAAAGCCATGGTTTGATGGCAAATGTGAAGAAGTGGTGAAGAATATTGCAGCTAAAAAGATAAGAATGGCTAAAGTTCTGAAGGTAAAAGGACCTTCTGGTTGATACGTTTTGTGAGAGGCATTTATAGACAGCATGCTTTAAACCAAATGGATGATGAGGGAGTGGTCCCTCCAGTGGAACAGGAAAATGTGTCTGGAAGATATTTTGAAGTAGTACTCAATGGTGGAGCCCCAGTAGAAACAGCAGACTATGAGAGAGTACAAGTGATTAAAGAAATATCCGAACCAGCAGCTAATGAGATAAGAATAGCCCTACAGGCTCCCAAAAGGAACACGGTGGGTAGTAGTGGTATCGCTGTGAAGCTGTTTTGATGTGGAGGGGAAGCAGCGGTAGAAGCACTGAGGCAACTTGTTGCAGAAATCTGGTCGACTGAGGCGATTCCAGAAAAATGGAGGAAAGTAGTTGTGTGCCCAATTTAAAAAAAAGGTGAAGGTAGTTAATTGCCAAGAAATCTCACTGCTTGAGACAGACTTCACCTCTCTGATACTGGGTTGTCTGAAATTATTGCTTGGAGGGATTATAAGCTCATAACAATGCGGTTTTATTTATGGACATTCATCCACTGATAATATCTCTACAGTAACATAATTGATGGAGAAGTTTTATGAGTTAGATAAAGATTTACACCTCATATTCATTGACTTCTGGCAGGCATTTTGGCAGTTATAACCATCCTATGTTGTGGAAGACAATGCAGGAGTTTGGCATCCCCATCAAGTATATTACATTGATTGAAGCTTCCTACTCTGAATCAAGCTGTCAAGTATGGTTTGCGAATCAAATGTCCGTGCCCTTCACACCAGAAATGGGTTGTTGCGACTGGGTGATCCTGTCACCAATCCTCTTTAACACTGCACTAGAGAAAGTGAGATGTGCTATTGGCCGTAACAGGGAGATGGGGTTGGTTGGATCAGACATAATCCTAGCACTTGCTGATGATTATGTGATTATGGATGAAACCCTGAACCACGTGATGGTAGATACATCTTGATTTATACTCCAAGCAAGCAAGCAAGCAAGCAAGCAAGCAAGCAAGCAAGCAAGCAAGCAAGCAAGCAAGCAAGCAAGCAAGCCGGTCAACGACGAGAAAATTAAGTATATTTCATATTTATTTCCAAAGAGTCTATACAGAGTTCTCCTCCAATTTAGACCCTGCAATGTTAGTAATGAACAAATCAAATCTAATATAAAGTTAAACAAATTGTAGTAGGTATAGTGGACTCTCCATGCAGTGATCACCGCCCGGTGGAGCCTGGTGCTTACCAAATATTCGGTGATTGCCAGGGAATCACGAGGAAACTCACAATAATGATAAGAGTTTGTAATAATAGAGATAATAGCTCTGACCCGTAGTGATAACTGTTGGATGGAGCCTGGTGATTAACAAAGGAATAAACTGTAATAAGGATAGTGAGCCCTCCACGCTATGATCACTGCACAGTGGAGTCTGGTGATTACCAGATATTCGGCGATTGCCAGGAAACACGAGGATACTCACAATACTAAAAGGATTTTGGAATAACAGGGATAATAGCTCCCAACAGTAGAGATAGCTGCTGGATGGAGCCTAGTGATTAACAAAAGACTAATGGTCGGTTTCTGGTACACCACAGTTACCTGTGAGTTACCTAAAAGCGCTTGTAACTCTAACTGTGCTGTTAACTTTAATGAGTTTCTGGAAACTTATATCCAGATTTATAAGCCCTGGTAATCAACAGTAAGTTATCGTCATGTTTAGTACCTCTCGTCCTCCGATAGATGTCTCTACGCAAATCTTTTTAGGGTTATTTTGGTAATATCTAGTTACTTTTACTAGCAGAAGTTTTCTACGATGAAGAATGTTTGGCAAAAGGCCGGTCTCCACTGATTAACATTTAACAACAACATGTTAAATGTTAAAAGTGTTAAATGTTAACTGGTGACACCATCAACATGTTAAATGTTAAATGTTGAATACTGTTTCATTTAACATTGTGTCCACACTTAATAAACATGTTAAACTTAACTTTCTTTGTTTATATGTAGGTAGTTCATCATATCAGTTTGCGGTAATAAATTTAGGTGGTGTCTAGTATTTTCAAACAAGGACAATGGACTCAGATGAAAAAGATTTGGCCTTTGTTATTGCCACTGTTGCTTCTTGTTATGATTTACAAATGCAGTTTTATTAGACACATTTCCTCCCCTCATCCTGCTCATTGCTTCGAAAGCAAAACACTATGAAGTATAAACTTTGTCCGTTCCCGCCCCCCGACTTCAGACTTTTTCTGATTTTTTGCAATATTCGACTGTACTGGGAGCGGAGGTACGCTAGGTATTTTTTGATGCACTCGCGGGAATAATTATATAGAGTTCGTGGAAACTGTCAGCTTTCTTCGCTTTATCTCTGTATTCCTTTGATGAGACATTCCACAAACAAGGCCTTTCTATTATATCATTAATTAAGTCCAAAGGAATCTTGCTCCACTACATTTCTGACCATAAATTTTAGTATAGTGTAGACAGAACGACACGCGTACGCGTACCGGTACTGGTACTGTATTTGTAGCTTATAACAAAGAGAATGAGTGTTGCGGAGTGTTGAAACTATAATCCTACTTCACGAGAAGCACGTCGTTTGCGTCATTTGGCTATCTGTTGACATGGAAACGGCAAGGAAGTTGCCGAAGCTGTGCCAACATCTCACGAACAACGAATTGACTTGACATGTTTTCCACTTGGAGCGGAAAACACGCCAACATGTTAAAAGTGTTAACCTCAACATTCTGAGTTAACATGCAAAGTCAATTGGGAGACACAAACACAATATACATGTCCATTGTAACATGTTAAATTTAACATGTTGGTGTTAAATGTTAATCAGTGGAGACCGGCCTAAATATGTACACAGTCATGTCGATCAGTCTGATTCAGCATGTAATAATCTCTCATAATATGAAAATACATATGATCTAATGATGCAAAAATTAGGTATATATTACTTCCTCTTCTTTCTTATTGACAGTATGCAGACATCGTCTTAAATTTCACCTTGAACGTTGTCGTCAATCAGATCACTTTTCACTGATCCAGAACAGAACAAGAGTAAATGAAAATAATCACATAAATGAAAACGTGCCGCACACTTTGGAACCTATCATTCCGACACTGAAGTTCTGTACTGATGGTGCTATATCCATCTGTTCTCGCTGCAACTGTTGCCGTTTTTTTTTTTTTTTTTTTTTTTTTCTACACTGACCACGCAACATACATTGACAAAAATACATCAGCCTGATGAAAATCTGTTCGACTCAAGTTCTATTTTATTTGACGATTCATTTTCCGTATTGGAAGATATATCTACAGTAGAGGCGTCATGCTCCGAGGAGATTATAACCTAAACAGCTGGGACAGACGACACCATACAAGTGTAATCAGTGACTAAAGCCAGTGATAACATGTAAGTAAACGTATTAACCGAAATATTATCGAGTCCAGCACACCCAAGCACGTTAAAACTACAATGAATGACTGTAAATATATTATAACCACTTCATTATCACTTTCTAATGTTTACAAAACTAATATAAGACCTTGTATGAAACGGTACGGAGTAGTGCCTCATAGCGGTATTTGTTGGAATCAGTTCTAACATAGAGGTAACTACAGCACTAGCTGCAGTTACCAGTCTTTGCGGAGATAACTGTGAAGAAGCCGATAACTGTTGTTTCGGAAACTCATTTTAAACATATCACTAAGTTAAGTCACTGGTAACTACCCATCTACAGATAACTGTCATTTCAGAAACCGGCCATAAGAATTGTTACGAATCCTGATTAGGTTATGTAACTAGGAGAGGGAAAGAATTAGCAACCTTGTGTTGACCTACTTCTACACGTTCATCTGACCTCATCAGTTTGTCTGGTAACAGCTTACCACTCCACACTGACGTTATCAAAACACTGCAAATCGCTGAGTGCAAGTCGACTACTGACCTACTTATGCTGGCCACTTTTCTGTTTACATTCCAGACCACCTATGTGTTTACGTAATTACTTCTTGCTATCCCTGACCACCCATATTAACATACAATACCTTTCACTTTTCTTAAACATAGTTTTTTGACTGCACATAAAAACTTATTCAAGTTTCCTTCACTGTTCCACTGGTTCACTATCCACACTAAAATTTTTCGTTCATCATTTTGCTTGCACAGCTCCTGTTGTTTTGAGCTTAGAAACAATGCCTTCAACTACTTTGTTTCTTTACAAAAGCCTAATAAATGCATGTCATCAGTCTTTTCCTCACATAGGATACACTGTGAGCTCTTTTTGCTCCTAGTCCATCCTTTGTTTCTGTACAGTCCATCAGCCAACCTAATAGCCCGCCTTTCTACCTTCTACCCCCAAATCTTATGTTTAACTTAGAAATTTGGAATACCTTATAGAAAAAACTGAGCGAAGGTCTATCCCTACATTGTTCTAACGATTTTTGCATTTGTATATCCTTGATTCTCCCTATCACAGCCCTCTGGCTTCTATTATCTTTTCCCTTCCATATCTTTCACCAAATATAGCCCATACCCAGATTCTCGACATAGGTTTTAATTTTTGCCAGCCAACTATCATCATACATACCTTTCAATTCTTGTTTAAATGCCTCCTGTAATACGATACCTCCCTGTCCCCTTTTGAGTCGCATCCAATAATTCACTACCCTTTTAATGCATTCCACCTCTAAATACTCTCCACATATTATTAACTCCTCCACATAAGCTGTACATTGCGGTAGTCTCATAACTATCTTACTAAATTTGTGTATTATTTGATTCAAACTGTACCTTTTTTTTCCAGTCCCCATAATTCTACCCCATATAGTGCTCTACATAGTACTAATGTCTTTAACACTAATCCCAGTACCTTATAGTTTATCCCTGGGTACTTAGCCACTAGAATTTTTACAGCTGCAAGAGCTGCAACCCCCCTCAATTTATCTTAATGTGATCGTCCCATCCTCCTCCGCTATTCAATATATCATCCGCGAATATCAAACCTGGAATCTCTAAATTGTTCATTGCCAGTACAGCCCAACTTGCTCCTCCATGCCCATTCAGTATATCATTTATAAATAAGAAAAATATTGGCGATAATTTGCAGCCTTGTTTTAGACCAACCTTGCACTCCATCAGCCTGCTAATTAAATTTTTCTCTAATTTGACACTGCAGTATACGTTCTGGTATAATGCCTTTGTTCGAATCATCTTTCTAGAAACTCCCAACCCCTCCTAATTTTTCTGTTAACGCTCTTCTACTCACAGTGTCAAAAGCTTTTCCAAAGTCAATAGCTGCTAGAAATACACTACCTCTTTCCCTGCCCTTGTATTTATCTATTATCATACCGGGCGAGTTGGCCGTGCGCGTAGAGGCGCGCGGCTGTGAGCTTGCATCCGGGAGATAGTAGGTTCGAATCCCACTATCGGCAGCCCTGAAGATGGTTTTCCGTGGTTTCCCATTTTCACACCAGACAAATGCTGGGGCTGTACCTTAATTAAGGCCACGGCCGCTTCCTTCCAACTCCTAGGCCTTTCCTATCCCATCGTCACCATAAGACCTATCTGTGTCGGTGCGACGTAAAGCCCCTAGCAAAAAAAATAAAATAAAAATCTATTATCATCTTCACAGTCATGATGTTGTCTACCGTTTGCCTCTCTTTCCTGAATCCTCCTTGGAATATAGATAATATAGCATTTTCTTCAGAACAATCCCTTAACCTATTTGCCAAGACTCCTGCGTAGATCTTACTCAGCGAGTTATACCTCGGTAGTTATTTGGGAAGTTTATATTCCCTTTCTTTTTATATATTGGGAAAATAATCCCATATTCCCATTCTTCTGGTACTTTACCCCCATTAAAAATCCTGTTAAATAATTTTACAATTCCTTCCCCCATCTGACTGTATTTACTTATTTCTTTCCAAAATTCATTGCTAATACCATTTCTCCCCCTCGCTGATCTCCTCCTTAGTTTACTTATTACCCACTGGACTACTTCTACTGTAAATTCCTTAGCTAGTTTATAAGTACTTCCATATTGCTCCATATGACCCGCCTCCTTTCCTTACACCCCCATTCATCTCTTCCTCCTAATAACTCGCTGAAATGTGTCACCCACTGATCATAATCAATATTCGTTTTTTTTTTTTTCGTATCCCTTCCCTCCTTTATTTATTATATTTATTCTTTCAGTTTGATTCATCCTGCATTCCCTATTTATTAGCTCTGATTGTTCCTTCATCCATAGCTTCTTCCTCTCAGCATTTTTAAGTTCGTACTCTTTCCTTAATCTACAAAGGATTTCTCGTTCTTTGCTCCCTCCTTTTACTTTATAATCTTTTAACGCTCTCATCACTACTCTTCTAAAAGCCTCACATTCCTTATTATATCACCCTCAACCTTCCATCTTTCTCCTTCTATTACCTTTAACTGCCTGTGCCACCCTCTTTATAGGATATTCACACACACACACACACACACACACACACACACACACACACACGCGCGCACGCACGCACGCACGCACACGCGCGCACACACACACACACACACACACACACACACACACACACACAAAAGCACCCTATGCTTGAGGATACAGTATAGATCATATGTTTAACTAAGATACCATATTCTGAACTCTTCATATATTAAAGTCCATATACATTGTATTTTTTGGAATGGATCAGAATTTCCATGTAACAATGTAAAACTAACACTTCAAGTTATTAGTAAACAAAGTTCAGTTCTATATTACCATTTCTTTTATATCATTTAGATTGATAGATACTGTCACCTGTGGTGGGACGCAGAACTGGAAATAAGCATTGTGTTTCATGAAATTATATTATTGAGTTCGGAAATGTAAACTATTTACCTTTTATTTTAAGAAACCTCAAGAATAGAATTTGGGACTCATGAACTTTTGAAAATCATTGATTATAGTATTTCTTAGTATGTTGTTTTACCATTTTATTTTTCTGGACAGATCAAGATATTATTTGGAACTGTAAATTAACATTGCAAGATGCAAGAATTATTTTTGAAGTGATCTTTGTATTTAATTTCATGTAGTTGTGTTTGATTGAATTTGGAAAAAAAAAGGGTTGTGTATCATGTAAATTAATTTCAAGAAGATTCAAGAAAGACATTCTGGACTTGAAGAAAATTAATATTGTATTTTGGTACAACGTGTGCAGTACATAATTTTTGAACCAACAGGTACTGGCATGTGGAGGAAGTAGGTGATGAAATTCTGCTTGCATTAGCAGTTTAGCAACTGGCCATATATGGTCTTGCAATTGAATTGGTCAGAATAACTACCTTTCCAATTGGCAAAGCTGGGAATCTAGAGAAATTCGGTGTCCTATTGGTTACTTGCGATCTGCCCATGTCTGGCCTTCTGCTGGCTTCGCGTGTGTGATGCGTGTTGTCCGCGTCCTTTCCATCCGACCATCCTCGTGAGCGCTTGCACTCAAGGGCTAGCCCTGCAGGGGTCCTCAGCCTATCTTGGTAAGTGCTATTTCTATGCTTTTTCTATTTGCTCTAGATTCCGGTATTCACCAGTTTCGCTTTTTGGAATGACTTTGTTTTTTGACAGACAGTCACCTGGATCTTGTTATTAGCTACTTGGTGTAATTGTGCAACTATGTTAAACCTCGTATTACAAATTTACTTTAATATCTTGAATATGTCTTTGTTTTGGTTCATTTTACTTTGTAGCTTTGTTAATTTTAATATATGTGAGATAAAGGGTGATCGATGTGTGTTTCCCTTTCCCCACAACGAGATACGATCCTATGGCCTTATTAGGGTTCCCAACACGTTCCACAATCCTTCCTTAGTTGTTGTTTATTAGACGTGTAAGTTATGCTTACGTCGTGTATCGTTGGATAATGCATATTTAATTAGTCAACGGTCTCATTTTCTGGTGTGATTCACATTTGAAGGGTAAGCACTCCGTCCCCTAGTCAGAACAAAGGTTCCTATATATCCGTGCGCGCTGCGTGAGAGTTTCTCTCATCGCACGACTAACGACGTTGGTGTTATTTTGAAGTGGAGCAGAAACTTACTCATGTTGTACACGTTAATATTTGTATTATGAGCACTTCTTGTTTTTGAAAATGTTGTTGTGTTCAGAAACCTTGCTTTGTATGTAAATATGACTAGATATAATGCATGTGTGAGATTTTATTTTTTACAAATTCAGGACAGAAGTTATTTTTATGTAAATTGCATATGTTATTTTAAGTAGTAATTTGTGTCTTTAATAAACAGCTAATCATGTCCGGCTCCACGGCTAAATGGTTAGCGTGCTGGCCTTTGGTCACATAAGTCCCGGGTTCGATTTCCAGCGGGGTCGGGAATTTTAACCTTAATTGGTTAATTTCGCTGACACGGGGGCTCGGTGTATGTGTCATCTTCATCATCATTTCATCCTTATCATGACGCGCAGGTCGCCTACGGGAGTCAAATAAAAAGACCTGCATCTGGCGAGCCGAACTTATCCTCGGACACTCCCGGCGCTAAAAGCCATACGCCATCTCTCTCTCTCATAAAGCAAATCATTTCATGTTTATCTAAAATACCGGTATATAAGGTAGAACTTACGTTTCATTTCAGTAGTAAATTTCTGCCTTATGTCCCACAAAACTGTGAAAAATGTCATATTTATTTTTATGTGAGAGAAAGTCTCACACGCGACCACTCACGTTATAGTTTGGCTAGCGACCACTCACGGGTTAAACTGGCCATTGTATGAGCGAGATGTGAAATTGTACGAGAGAACTTCTCAATTTCTTGTTAACAGCAGAGAACATTGGTGTGAAAGACAGTGCTGAAATTGTTACACTGGTTTTGGATGAGCCAAGGTTTGGACAACAAACTGCTAAATTGAATGGCTCTCACTCCCTTAAGAGGATCTATTTTTATTCTGAGGAACCTACAGTTAATATTACGAATGTTATTAACTTTTAAAAGTACATAATTGTTTATGTATTATACTTTATCATATGGCAGGCCTCAAATGAGGAAAATTTAAATACATTTTTAAAAAAATGTAGTAATTCTATGCCTATATATAGCGAGAAGTTAAAAATGCAGTTTCTTTCAGTATCTGACAATGAATTCTCCTCCGTTAGCATCAGCAGAAGCAGCAAAAATCTTTCAAAACACAAACAGACCAGTTAAAAGGTAGAAATCTAAAGAAAATAACTCTTAAGTTATTATTGGTTACCCAATTAATAGTTTTTCCTACTTTGTACTTCCCACATCAGGATTGCAACATTGTGGATGTATAGCGCTGTTGGAGGTTATGCACCCAGGATAATCTTGTATTTCTGGGTGCCTTTTCAAGTGAAATAATCACAGAGTTGGAAAGGAGCAAGATTTGGTCACAGGAGGTTGGAAGGATGAACAAGAGGAAAACCCTGTGGTAACCACACTATACTCACAAGTTGTGACAGTATATAGAAAGTTGACAAACATTTATAACAAGAGATACCTCCAGTTCTGCCAGCATGTTTGAATCTGCACCCTGGTCTTGAACAATTAGCTCCATACCGACAAGGCTTTGTTGCAGAATTTTGCATACCAGTCTTATCCAATATGTTTTGCACTACACTGTCCATTTGACTCTGCCAGAAAAGTTTGTCCTTAAATAAAATAAATGATGTTGTAAGATTTTAACAATCAACTATAAATGGTTTAACTAAAATTGTCATTATAATTTTATAGGAAAATAGTAACTTACTCGGGGATTGTCAAACCCACAGTTCATAGCTAATATATTTGGGAGGGACTTCAATCTTCTTGTTTGCAAAGTTGGTTGATATTTTTCACATTTGTCGCACCAAGCTGGTGTGACTTGTTCTGGGCACAAACTTCTTTTGATAACATCACCAAAACTAAACTCTGCTTTACCTGAAAACAATTTATATGTAAATTCCATAGTATTTCCTTCATCCTCTTATTTATCCATACAAAATATCATTCTTAATTATGAAAAGTAATTCTACTAACCTGAAGATGTGTCTGGATAACTGAGATTGCACAACAAAACAATTGACTCCTTACAAACTTCATTAGTACATTTTACACACTTGTGAATGTGTAACTGCTTTGTTCCAAAAAGCCGACTGATGTCCGTTTCTTCATCCTGATTATCTCCACTTTCACTGGGTTTATCACCATTTGAATTTATGGCTGTAAGTACAAAGAGTAACAAATCACTCAATGATATAATATTTTGATAAGATAAACAAGAGAGAAAAGATGCAACAGGTCAGTTTAAGAACAAAAAGTAAATACTGTAGAAGGAATTAGAATTACACATATTGTTGATTTCAGTGGTGGAGAGGAACAAACAAAAGTCAAATCAAGTTTTTTAATATTTCTATTGTACAAAATAAAAATAAAAATTTAAAAAATCATTAACCTTTTCTTTGCCATGTTTGTCATCTTTAATATCCGTCAGGTTTCTATTTCTTTTGCAAGACGTGAAAGCAATCATCATGTGAGACCGTCATGCAAGACCGTAATGAGACACATGGCCCAATACTTGAAAGGAAGATGATGATGATGATGATGATAAAATAAAAAATAATTTGGATAGGATGACATACATCGTAATTATTACATTAGATCACAGAATGCAGGAATATGCTTACAAGGACAATTTTCACCACATCTTCATACTCTGTTATCTTCAAAGAGATTGGCTCTCTCCTCTTCAAAGTTCTTTTGCATTCATTTTGACTCAACCCCTGATGAGCTTTCTCTACTTTTCAGCTTCATGAAGACGACACAGTGGTGCGTTTCAGCCCTCGCGGGCCATGAAACTTTACTTGAGGCATGATGGTGGCAGGGCACTCTTTTAGATAACAACTAAATATATAATTTATGATCAGGCATTCACTTAAGTGACATAAACTTATATTATGCTGTTTAACTTGAACTGAAGAGGAATGTGGATATTGCACGTCATTCTATAGAAGAATATATTTGTTTGGTCTACCTGTTCAATGCAATGTTGATACAAGCCACTTAAAGCTGAATGGAATATACACTCATAAAAACTATTTAGACCAGGACATGTTTAAACCTTTTATGGGTAATTTTCAGCTAGTACACAGGTGAAAAAAAAATATACAAACACCCCGAAATAAGGAATGTAGAATATGGAAATTTCGGCAATATATTTGTCGAGGGAACATATTTAATCAATTAAATGTACAAGACTACAGGTTCATATGCATGCAAGAAAAGCCATAGCAAATTTGCCATGCTGGTCCATTAACAACCGGTGTAATTGCCTGACTGTTGAATGCAGGCATGCAAACGTGCATGCATTGTGTCATACAGGTGCCGGATGTCAGTTTGTGGGATAGAGTTCCACGCCTGTTGCACTTAGACGGTCAATACAGGGACGGTTAATGCCGGTTGCGGATAACGCTGGAGTTGTCGTCCAATGATGTCCCATACGTGCTCGATTGGGGACAGACTGGGGGATCGAGCAGGCCAAGGCAACATGTCGATGCTCTGTAGAGCAGGTTGGGTTACAACAGCGGCATTGGGGCGTACATTATCCTGTTGGAACACACCCCCAGGAATGGTGTTCATGAATGGCAGCACAACAGGTCGAATCACCAGACAGGCGTACACATCTGCAATCAGGGTGCATGGGATAACTACGAGAGTGCTCCTGCTGCCATAGGAAATTGCTCCCCAGACCAGAACTCCTGGTTAGGTCCAGTATGTCGACGCTGCAGACAGGTCGAATGCAGGTGCTCACCTGGCCTCCTTCTAACCAACATACGGTCATCACTGGCGCCAAGACAGAACCAGCTTTCATTGGAAAACACAATGGACCTCAACTCCATCCTCCAATGAGCTCACATTTGACACCACTGAAGTCAGAGATGGCAGTGGTTTGGGGTAAGTGGAATGCCCACCACAAGGCGTCTGGCTCAGAGCTGTCCTTCAAGTAACCCATTTCAAACAGTTCGTTGCATCACTGTGGTGCCAACTGCCGCTCAAATTGCTGCTGCAGACGCAGTCCGCTGCGACACAGCCAAATGCAGAATATGGCGGTCCTCCCTCTCAGTGGTGCCACAGGGACATCTGGAATCCGGCTTTCTTGCGTGACAACTGCTGCCAACACACACGCACAGTGGAGACGCTCCTGCCAAGTCATTTTCAGTAGAATGTAAGGAAAATCCACCTTCACGTAGCCCTATAATATGGCCTCGTTCAACCACAGTGAGCTGTTGATACTGGCCTCTTCGTCTTCGTAAAGGCATTCTTGATCCACTCACAGTCACTCCGTCCAATCACAGCTAACACTCTTGCACAGTACAGCCCGTATTTAAAGCAAATGGGATGTGCAATGTCATGGGGCTACTTCTAGCACCACGCAAATGCGATTTGCGGGAAATTTGAATCAGTCATCTTTCAGATGCATAAACACAGCTATCAATGTTCGCTACTCTAGCACAACCCCTTCTGGGTGCTTGGATATTTTTTCTGCCAGTGTAATAACTCCAGATATGGTACTATATCCCAACCCATTGTCTTTAATGTATCCCCAGAAATTATCCTGATTCCAGCTGCTTTTCTAGTTTTCAACATTTGTATCTTTGTTCTTTGTTGGTCTTTTGTATCTTTGTTCTTTGTTGGTCTTTGTCATAGTAGGTAAATTTCAATACTTCATAGTCATTTCCTCCATCTGGACATTATTCTTGTAACCAAAATCTTTACATGCTGCTAAATGAATACTTCTACCTTCTGTAGATCCTTACATAGACACTCCCCTTGTTCATTAATGATGCCTGGAATGTCCTCCTTGGAACCATTTTTTCTGTCTTAAAGAACCTATACATACCTTTCAAGTTTACACTAAAATTTGTATGAGTGCCAATTATGCTTGCCATCATGCCATCGTCCTTAGCTGACTTATGTGCTACATTCATTTTCCTAGTAAGTTCCTTCAATTTCTCCTTACTTCCACAACCATTTCTAACTCTATTTCTTTCCAACCTGCACCTCCTTCTTAGTCTCCTTACTTCTCTGTTATATCCGTAATATAGCGGGTCTTCACCAATCCTTACCACCTCTAAAGGAACATACCTGTTTCACATTCCTCAACAATTGCCTTAAACCCATCCCACAGTCTGTTTAAATTTTTATTTACAGTTTTCCACCAACCATAATTACTTTTTAAAACTCTCTTATGCCCATCTTATCAGCCATATGGTACTGTCTAATAGTCCTACTTTTACAATCTTCCTTTCTATCACATTTATTTCTAACTACAACAAAAACAGCTTTGTAATCACTAGTACCATCTGTTACTTCAGTTTCTTTACAGAACTCATCTGCTTTAACCAGCACCACATCCTTTAGCTTCTAGCTGGTTCCATCTCTTTCTGATTTAGCTGTCCTTCCCAGATTAGTTTATTTGCCATTTGTTGGTCATGCTTCCTGTCGTTCATATTACCTCCTCAGTTGACATTTGGTAAATTTAGATCACCCGCTACAATCACGTTACTTTTTGTATCGTTTCCCACATAGGTGATTATCTTATCAAATAAACAAATAATGGTTCATGGTGTGGATTACTGAAGTCACGTCCTAGTTCGTGAACCATGGGCAATGGCTGAGTGGCCTAGTAAGTGGTCCTGAGAGTCGAGATAGCAGTTGCTATGGAATGGGAGTGGGAATCTCGGACATATTCTGAGTCATGGCCCTCTTTGTGCTCAGACGGCCAGAACTATACAATCCACCGTGGTCCCTAACCCGTTAGAGGAGAGATCCTCACTTGGACTATGTGTCCAGAACCTTTTAAGCAAGCCTTGGACCTATGGGAGTAATGGAGTCCCAGTCCCATTTGACAGGCGAGGGACTCCTTGGAAACAACTTGGCGAATTAAATGGAATTCGATGGGGAGCTATCAATATTAATGGAGCTTATGGAAGAAAGAAAATAGAAATAGCTGAGTTAGCAAGAGGATGCATCTGGATGTGCTATGAGTAAGTGATATTCGGGTAAGGGGAGATAACGAGGAAGAGATTATAAAGTGTTAGATGGGTGTTAGAAAGGGAAGGGCAGAGTATGGGGTAGGGCTGTTTATCAGGAATACCACTGCACACAACATAGTTTCTGTTGGGCATGTAAATGAGTGAATGATATGGGTAGATTTGGAAGTTGGAGGAATTAGGACGAAAATTGTCTCAGACATCACAATGTGAGGGTGCAGATGGGGATGAAGTTGACAAGTTTCGTGAAGCATTGAGTGATATCATAGTCAGGGTCAACAGCAAGGATAGGATAGTGATAATGGGCAATTTCAATGCGAGAGTTGGAAATAGAACTGAAGGATACGAAATGGTGATTGGTAAATGTGGGGAAGATATAGAAGCTAATGGGAATGGGAAGCGTTTGCTGAACTTCTGTGCTAATATGGGTTTATCGGTTACAAATACATTCTTCAAGCATAAGGCTATTCACTGCTACACATGGGAAGCTAGGGGTACCAACACCGTCATCGGCTGTAACTCGATCCGAGTATATATAACAGACCTTCTTAGATTTAATTAACGAGTGTCATACCTGTCATTACAACCTCATACACTGGAATATGTGTTTGTCTATCTAGCATATTGCAAAATTGTATCAAGGTGTATTATTATGCATGATTGTGTTTCATTGGCCTAGTTGGCATGTTATTTAAATTATAACATTCTTCAGCAAACTCCTAGTAGTATGCATGATCGACGTGAGCGCTACACTTCAGTGATCTCGCCTGCCTGTACGGTGGTGCTATCTGGCAGCATGCACAGAACTGCTTGACTCGTCTTTGTCAACCTGTGTGTGAATCAACAATATCTTGACTGTCTGTTGTTATTCTGGGGTTGTTGTACAAGAAGCATCAATCCTTGCTGTTGCTGCTGGAATTTTAATTGAATTTTAAGTAGAAGAAGGAGACAGGATGATGGAGTATGACCCAGGTTGAATAAATCGCCATGTGGCGATAGGCCGAATATCTTATTGGATTATTTTCTTAATTTTATTCTGCAAAACTGTAAGTAACATATTCAGTCCTTCTTGGTCCCCGAGCTGAAATCAAGTGATGAGTACTGACTAAGAACTAAACTACTGCTAGATTGTTTGGAATGCATACATCTAAATTACGTTTGGTGAAATTTATTTACTTCGGTGCTTAAGAAATTGTGTTAGGGAAAAATGAGATGTGATCTATGGTAAGCTTAAGTTTGTGAATTTATTATCAGTGTATTTTGGGGCTTTGCATGTAATAGCTACACGAATAATTTTGGTTTGATAACCATTTCAAAATTGTTTTAAATATATATATATATATTGTATGACGTTGTAATGACAGGTATGACTCGTTAACTGTGATATCTGAGAGGGTCTTGTCCTGTTGTTTTAAGTCAATGATGGTTCAGCTTGTTAAATCTTTAAAATAATTTTAAACTACCAAAATTACACTGAGAACAAAGGTAAATGTATGAGTTGAAAACTGTTTCTTGTGACTAACTCGGCCATTTTGGGGGCAGCCATATTCCTTTCCTTGGGTCATGTGTCCTTGTTGCTATGGCTGCATTTCATTACTGTTTGGTGGGTGTGTGCTCTGTTATGAGCTTGATATTTGACATTCAGTGGCTCTGTTATGAGCTTGACATTTGACGTTCGATGATTGAGTTGATTCAACTGCTTCTTGGTAATGGATGTTGGTTCTAATTCATGTGACCGAATCTGTGTGTAGTCCCGACTTTTAATGCTATAGATGATGTTTTAAAAGATATTTCTTCTGGAGTATTATCTGACTTGTTGTCCGACTTGTTGGCTGAATGGTCAGCGAACTGGCCTTCGGTTCAGTGGGTACTGGGTTCGATTCCCAGCTGGATTGGGGATTTTAACCTTAATTGGTTAATTCCAATGGCACAGGGGCTGGGTGTATGTGTTGTCTTCATCATCATTTCATCCTCATCACGATGCACAGGTCGCCTACAGGCGTCAAATAGAAAGACCTGCACCTGGAGAGCCGAACCCGTCCTGGGATATCCCGGCACTAAAAAAAAGCCATACAACATTTCATTTCATCTGACTTGTTTGTCCCCTTGATTTTCTTATTCTGGTTATGCATTACTTATGCTTGTTCCTTGTGAAACTTATACTTGGTGACATATCATTATCCTACTTACTCTTATTTGAACATCTTTTCAAAGTAAAAGGAACAACCAAGCTCATGGGGAGGAGGAACATGATGTTGGTGAAATTACGCTTGAGGAAGTGGAAAGTCATAAAGCAGTAGGAACAGATGGAATTAGACTTGAAATGGTGAAGTATAGTGGGAAGGCAGAGATGAAATGGCTTTATAGAGTAGTATGATTAACAGGGAGTGTCGGTAAGGTACCTTCAGACTGGACAAAAGCAGTAATTGCACCTATCTATAAGCAAGGGAACAGGAAAGATTGCAACAACTATCAAGGTATCTCATTGATTAGTATCCCAGGCAAAGTATTCACTGGCATCTTAGAAGAGAGGGTGCGATCAGTGGTTTAGAGGAAGTTGGATGAAAACAAGTGTGGTTTTAGACCACAGAGGGGCTGTCAGGATCAGATTTTCAGTATGCGCCAGGTAATTGAAAAATACTATGATAGGAATAGACAGTTTATTTATTTATTTATTTATTTATTTATTTGTGTCTTTATGCCTATGTTTCATAAATCTAGAGAAAGCACATGACAGGGTACCGAGGGAAAAGATGTTCACCATACTGGGGGATTATGGGATCACGGGTAGATTATTAAAATCAATCAAAGACATTTATGTTGACAATTGGGTTTCAGTGAGAATTGATGGTAGAATGAGTTCTTAGTTCAGAGTATTTACAGGGGTTAGACAAGGTTGTAATCTTTCACCTTTGCTGTTCGTAGTTTAAATGGATAATCTGCTGAAAGGTATAAAGTGGCAGGGAAGGATTCAGTTAAGTGGAAATGTAGTAAGCAGTTTGGCCTATGCTGACGACTTGGTCTTAATGGCAGATTGTGCCAAAAGCCTGCAGTCTAATATCTTGAAAATTGAAAATAGGTGCAATGAGTATGGTATGAAAATTAGCTTTTCGAAGACTAAATTTATGTCAGGAGGTAAGAAATTCAACAGAACTGAATGTCAGATTGGTGATACAAAGCTGGAACAGGTCGATAATTTTAAGTACTTACGTTGTGTGTTATCCCAGGATGGTAATATAGTAAGTGAGATTGAATCAAGGTGTAGTAAAGCTAATGCAGTGAGCTCGCAGTTGCGATCTGCAGTATTCTGTAAGAAGGAAGTCAGCTCATGGACGAAACTATCTTTACATCGGTCTGTTTTCAGACCAACATTGCTTTATGGGAGCGAAAGCTGGGTGGACTCAGGATATCTTATTCATAAGTAAGAAGTAACAGACATGAAAGTAGCGAGAATGATTGCTGGTACAAACAGGTGGGGACAATGGTAGGAGGGTACCTGGAATGAGGAGATAAAGGCTAATTTAGAAATGAACTCGATGGATGAAGCTGTATGCATAAACCGGCTTTGGTGGTGGGGTCATGTGAGGTGAATGGAGGAGGATAGGTTACCTAGGAGAATAATGGACTCTGTTATGGAGGGTAAGAGAGATAGAGGCAGACCAAGATGACGATGGTTAGACTCAGTTTCTAATGATTTAAAGATAAGAGGTATAGAACTAAATGAGGCCACAGCACTAGTTGCAAATAGAGGATTGTGGTGAAGTTTGGTAAATTGATTCAAAGAAGCTTGCAGACTGAACAATGAAAGGCATAATGGTCTATAATGATAATGTATGTATGTATGTATGTATGTATGTATGTATGTATGTATGTATGTATGTATGATTCCAAATCAGGTCTGCACACTCCAAAAATATCAAGTTACCTATTATCTTTAGAAAAGAGCCTTAACTTACAATTTCATGTTTGTCATCTAACTTTTTTGTAGCTTAAAAATTCTTCTCTCACCAGAATGAATACCCCACTCCTACTATTCCTTTCCTATCTCTATGATAAACACTCCAGTTCCACGAGAATTTTCAGCATCAATTATATCATTACTCAGCCATGATTCAACTCCTATTACAATATCCGATAAATATATGTCTATTAAATTACTTAATTCTATTCCTTTCTTTACAATACCTCTACAGTTCAACACTAACATTTTTTTGTCATGCCTACTTGACTTCCAGTTCCCTGTACCCTTATCACCTCTCCCTAGTTCACCCTGTTTCCTTGAATGTACCTTCCTATAACACTTCTAAACAAACTTCCTAACTTATACGTACCTCTGCAGTTCGAGTGAAGGCCATCTGAGCGTAGATTCCTATCTTCAAACCCACCCATCCAGAAATCTCACTCCCAGTTTCCCCACATACCCACTCCATAGTTTCATTTAAATCCCTGAACACCTTCCAGTCAGTATCCCTCCCATACACTATTCCACTTCCTTAAACTTCACCCATGTTAAATTTACCACATCCCACACATCCCCAACTATGTTGGTACTTACATCTGCTTGCCTCACATTGTTGGTACCAACGTGAAAAACTACCCCCTTCTCTTTCCCTCCTCCTCCTGTTCTACTTTCCTCAACATCTGCCTTAACCTAATTCCTGGATAACACTCTGCCCTGGTTCTCATTCCTCAACACACTTTCCCCACATGTCTAACAATGGAAACCCCCATGACCAGAGCATTAATCCTACCCACCTCATTTGATCCCTCCCACTCCTGGTCTCTCCTATCTTTCCTGAAGGCTGCAGAAGCTACCTATCTTTTCCCCCTCCCATGACCTAGTTCAACCTTTCTTTTCCTATCCTCTACTCTACATTTCCCTTTTCCTCCTACTTCCACACTCTTCAGCAACAGCTCCCTGTTTCTCATCTTCCCTGCGTTGTTCTACCTGCAGTGACTCATACCGATTTCTCACCTGTCCTGAATTCTGCTCCTGCATAGAGCCCTTAGCCAGCAATTTCCTTTTCCTTACAAGATTAGACCACCTATCTTCTACAACTCCCCCCTTTACTTCCCATCCCTCCTGTACACCTATTGTGTCCTGTACATTGTTTGAGAGAGGCCTACCGTCCTTCCTGTCCGCTGAAGGAATCCTAATTATCCCCCTCAAACTCTTCAACTTCTCCCTCATACTCCACCCACAGTTTCTACACCTGCATTTCTTAGCTATTCTTTACTCGTCTTTATGGAATAATGAAAGAAACAAAGATAAAATAACATATTATCTGCAAAAAAAATGAAAAGAAAGAAATATTGTCTAGGAGAGTACACAAAGATCACATGACATGACTAATTACACTAGAGTATTACTCAGTCCTATTATATTTTTATCCTACAACACCCTAAGAGTATGAAAACTGAAGTTAATTACTGAATATCAAAAGCAATACACATGAATTACATAATTCCAAACTGCAGTTAAGTCTATCCTAATTACAACAATAGAATTCTAGTAAGAGCTAATTTCTAGGGAGATACTTCTCCTATTAAACTAATATTTTGCAGTAATAAAATAAACACGCCAATTTCTAGTAAAATTACTAGAGTAAAATAATTATAAACTGCATTCAGATGTATCCTAATTTTACAATAGGTTATTACTACTTGCAAATAGAAACGAAAATGGCAATTCAAATTTGAAATTCACAAGAATTATTCAAGGATTACACAACAAAGCTAAATGCATAGATATTATTATTATTATTATTATTATTATTATTATTATTATTATTATTATTATTTTACCCTACTATTCTCTAATGGAAATATACACTGCCATTTTGAAATGCTGAAATATTGAAAGGGTTACTGTATACAAGGAAAACACATGAATAAAGCGGGCAGGATACCGTATTTTCTTGTGTAATTAATGCACTTTTTTGAGAAAAATACAGGCAAAAACTTCGGATGCATAAATTATTCAAGGAATTCAGATATTAAAAAAATTATTTACAATTCATTTCCATTTAAAAGATACATCAAGTGTAATATACACCAACTGGTTCAACTCATTTGCGGATAATCATTATATGGCATAAAATTCCAACGTGAGATTTCTTCTGAAAAGTCAAATAGGATACATCAGGTAAGTTGGACACGTTGGTTTGAGGTACTGACACTAGAAAATATTCTTCCCGTTACGAGCTGACAATATGAACTAATGAAATAAACATGTGCTAACAAAAGTACTATTTGTGTAAGTACATAATAATGACATACCGGCAAAAAAAAAAGAAAACTGTCAAACACGAGAAGGGCTGGGCATAGAAGGAGGAACCCCTGCTATATTTCCCCAAACCATTCATATCCAATCTTGTGCAAGTGATGTGTCCATCCACCCTTTTTCTTGGATATAAATGTGGATCTCTTGCGGAAATTTTACTTTAGACATTGTTTTTCATTTTAGAACAATATAAGGTGCAAGCTTTCTGCCATCACCTGTTACAGCAAGCATTGCAAAAATATCGTTTGTTTTACTTCTGGTAGCGCGTACGATAACACTCGATGTCTCTTTCTTATAGATCGTTCGACTTTGTGGCATACGGAAACTAACTGGCGTCTGACCTGTGGTTCCTATTTGGGAGAGCATTATATTCCTTCACTTTATACTTCTCAATTACAAAGCTATGAAAATAAATTACTTTTTGGTTGAAATCATTCGGCATTTTGTGGCATAATGTTGTTCTTTGTTGAAGAGAAAGTCCATTTCTCTTCATCAAGCCTTGGCTAACCTTCAAATCCGAGATACTGATTCCATGTGCAGCAGCTTATTTCACATCCTTTAAAATACAGTATTTCGTGAGAAACGACACATCCAATATTGCATAACGAGATCATATTTTTAAGCAGATCCTTCCCTACTTTTGGAAACTTGCCACTTTTTGGTCCACAAAATGCTTTGCGAGACTTGTTGGTTGCTTGAAGTGCACTTCTCTGTTACCGCAGTAGCGTACGTTGCATTCAGACACTGAATACTTGTGGCCCACTGTCCTATTCCCATATATTTCGATGTAACTGATCACCGCGAGTTTATATGATGCAGTATTACTCAAATACTTGCTCAATGTGGACTAAAAGTAAATTTTGAGATCACAGAAAATGTATGTCCCGTATCCGAAACACCCATAAAATACATTTGTACCAGAATGGAATAGAGAGTGACTGATCACTTCCATGCCGATTCTCTCAGTAAACGAATGCAGTGGTATTTTCTACCGGCTGATAACAGCATGTTGCCCGGTATTTGGAATGCCCAGTTTCGCAACTGGAAAGCTGCTACTTTAGTAGTTGACATCTTTATTTTGAAACGTATCCGGAGCTGCGTGATGGATGTTTGAAGAACACGTGAATATTTCTTTTTCTCCACTTTGGATCCAAAAATATTGGGATGCGTAAATTATGCAAGGGCGTTAATTATGCAAGAAAATATGGTAAACTACAACACAATTCTCAGCTGCACTTAGGCGTATCCTAATTATAACAGATTAACTGAAACAATAGAACTGAAATACTTGGTATTTAGTTGGGTTATTATTCTTTTTCTACCAATACACTGGTAGAAGAGAGATTTTATGCAGCAACAATAATCGATAAAAATACAATGACTGTTAATTATTTTGCCAGGGAAATATTGTTTCAAAAGTATTAAATGCATTTGAGGACAGAATATGCTTTGATGCAGTTTAAGGGTTATGAACTTCATATTGTTGGTCCGTAATGAACTGAGATAACATATAAATAATGCTCAGTAGAGTTTTCCACCTAATCAGTACTAAGTATTGAACTTAGTCATTATTTATATGTTGATGCAGTTTCTCACCAATTATGATATGCTCTTTAATGTTGTTAATTTAGATCAAATCATATTATACGCACCATGCAAATGGTTCATAATGTATTCATGATATGATCTGTGCACTTACAGTAATATGATTTGAAATAATGCTCCTTATATTCAGTTGAATTTCTCTCTTTGAACAACATTTACAAGGGTATCATATTATTTAAAGAAATTATTACCTTTGTGATATTTTGAAAATTTAATATTATATCTTCTTTCTCCCAAACCAAAATTGAAACAGAGTAAAACCTAATCTACAATGTGCAATCTACTAGACGCCTACAAAACTACTTAATGTAAAATTTAAATAAGTATCACTAATCACAATTACTACAAATAGACACTAAACACCAATTTTTATACAACTAAAAAAACACACACAGAATCTACTAAATTTCAATAAGTATTAAACTACTTTATCACTAAGATACTACAGAGCACTTGTAACAGCGCGGACCACTCGCTAGTAATAATTACAGTATTATATATGAATTGAAAAGATGTAAGTAGTCTTTCAAAGAGGATCCATGAGACCATAACAGATTATTCTTGGACTCTCAATGCATCTAGATTTTAGAAAATACCTGGCATTATTGTAACATATGAAAAATTTTCTAGCATTGATCTGAAGCTTAACTGATATAAATTATGTGAGGATGAACAGAAAAGGGATAAGACTAACGTAAGCTATTATACCAGTCAGAAACGATAAATGCTAATAATGTGCCCATGTTACAATCACGTTCTTGTGTTCTCTTTCAATCAAGCACAATTTTGTATAAAATACAATTAAATTAAATAAATCATGCAATATTATACCTAAATTTAACAGTGCAAATCAAGAAAACACAAAGCAAAATTAAATTAAAAAAAAAAAAAAATGAGTAGAGAAGTAAACTATCTCACATACGTAAAGTACCATACATAAATACATTACAAAAGGCTTGAGATCAGGCATCTGCTCAGCGAGGACTCAATGCAGTGCAGAGCATGCGATGTTCATTTCAGAACAGTCAACAGCAACATCACAATAAGAATACCAATTTAAGTTTACCTTCTGGAGATGGTGTGAGCCATAAATATTTACCCTCTTCTTCCTCTTCTTGGACAATCTTCCTTTTATCTCCTGTTTCTTGGCCATACTGATTTTGATGTCTGTAGGAGAGTCTTGAATGCATGTCATCAAGAATACTAGGAAAGTCTTGTTCGTTGTACACAAAATATCCTTTCGTTTGCGCTTCATTCAGATGCTGTTCTTCCAGCAATTTCCTTTTCTGTGTTTCTAGAATCTCATAATGTATTTGATGTAAAATGAATCTGTTCCAACTCTGTAAAGCAGGAAGTTTCTCTTTCATTATAAAGTTAACAAACTGAAAATTTCTCGTGTATTGTCATAATTTTAGATATCTACTTCTCAAAGGAAATACACATTTCATATTTAGATAAAGAATTAACACATGAATAAGTAAGTTCACCCCACATCCCATGTTTGGAAAAAATTAAAAACAAATTACAAAGGAACAAAAAATGATTGTTATTAGTGTTATTAGTGTACTGCACCGGATTTAGTTTTTTAGTCAATAAAATTCAAATCAAATCTTGGCAATAATAAATGGGGTCTTCACTGTAGCATCCCTTGCCCTAAACTTAGTCAAACATAAGCAGGACATAGGCAATAAGTCAAGCTGAGTAAGGAAAAGATAGAGAGAGTGAAAAGGTAGGATTTCAGATAACACATCAAAGCCCTAGCCTGAATTAAACCAGCAACTGTCATCAATAATTTCATTCTTAATATAATAATTTGAGCTTTCCAATTAGTCAACACATAATGAATTTTCAAATTAATTAGGTAGTTGGTTATTGTCAGCTTTAGTCTACTGTCGAAGGAGCTGTGGCATAAGCAAAATACAAACATATCCATGACCTTCATGAGCCATGAACCTTGCTCTATGCTGATGATGTTATGTTAGCTACCAACACTCTTGAGAAACAGGTCAATCAATGGAAAAGAAGGCTTGAAACACTGGGGCAGCAGATTAATCCTATACGGACTAAGCACGTAGAGCATGGTGCCTAAACAGATGGCACAGCTAGTCGATGGAACACCACTTAAGAAGTCTAAGGCTTTTAAACTTAAGTGGGAAGTTTCCACTGAGGAATGTACTGACCATTGACACACTGTTCCATGCTTTATGGGCAAAAAATATAATATTCAGAATATTGATAGGTATCCTCTGTTTAGATTCCAAGGCTTGGATTGTATGAAGTGTCACTTCCTTACTAAAACAGGTCATGAAGCTGTGGATTACACCTTGGTCTATTAGCTGGAGCATTTATGTGGTGCTGGCAAGCAGAAACACCAGTTTGATATTCTTTAAGTTTTCACCATGAGGATGATCGGGGCAATTTTCTACTGGAAGCAGGATCTTTCTTTGCTTTATTATCAGCTCTCGATCCCACTATCGAAGAACTTCATAAAAAATGGATGACATCATCCAGGCTTTAGTACTGAACTGGTAGTTTACAGAAAGTCGTTTGATGTTTTTTAAGACACCTTGGGTTCTTAAACCTCACAATCAGAAGCAGTTTTATTTCCTCCAACCCTGTCATGGAGGCACATATCCATAGCATTACCTGGTTTCTTAATATTTTACCATCCACAAATTTCCCACCCTTTAAACTTGAAGTTCTGTCCGGTGTTAACTGACAGAATAATCCAGCCTCATCACCATTGAAAATGTAATCAGATGAGTAACTGGAAGACATTTTTTGCCACTCGGTAGTCAGCCATTCTGCTGATGTTTCTGAATCCACTGACTTCCTTCTCAATTAATATTCCCGGCTGTAACATTGTCCCTTTCCTCGCACCTGTCCAGCCAGCCCTCCTAACACACAAACTCTTGAATCCCATCAAGCATCTTGCCTAGATGGTTAGCTTTGTTCTTCAGTACCAGCTTACTAAGAGAGCCCCAGTAGATCTCTGAACCATTTCAGCAATGCTTTGTTAACATCATCTTGAACAACTGTACAAAGTATTTTTTGTTTGAGGCCTATTTGAATCCCAGGAACTCAGAACTTTGCCCTTATTTTTAATACCATTTCTCAAGGAAGTTTTACTCAGGCCATGTCTGCTTGTAAAAGCCCATGCTCAATGTCACTTCAACTTACAAAGAAAGCACTTCTCGCTTTGAACTTCTGATGTTCGGTGTTGCTTAATGTTAAGTAAACTGAGCTACTGTTGTTCACCCTTAACAAATGCAGCCCCTCTTCCAACTGGTGAGGATTCGCGACTGTACTCAACCTTGGACATTATATGGATCCTCATGTCACCTACTGGTTCTTGTTTTCAGCCATTCTAAGAGCTATCAAAACAAGATCTTCAGCAGAAAAATAATTTCTTCAAGGCATCAAGTTTATACAAGGAACTCTGCAAAATAAAACGGGTCTCTTGCTGTCACAGCGACCATCTACCTTAGACAGTTTATACGTTCACTATAGCTGAAGTCAAGGATTCAATATAAGCAAAATATTTAGTGTACACTTTAATGTAAGCAAATTGAGACCACTGGTTTTTGTTCACTATACCAAAGCTAAAAGTGCACTTCAACTGAGTTCACTGAAGCCAGAGTAGACAATACACCAACCCCAAATAGGAACAAGAATGAGTAGCGTTGGACACTCGATTGGTGGTGTCCATGGACACTAACGAGTATAAGAATAAGATTTCAGCTATATTGTCAGAGCCTGTTTACAGGCTGAGCTCACGTGACCCCACCACTCGTGTGTCCAATGCCACCGTGAAGCTCTCAAGGCAATCTTCAATTCCAAAAGAGGAGGCTAAACATCTGTTCCTGGGGGATGCAGTGCCACCTAGATTATATGGACTGCCTAAGATCCATAAAAAAAGTGGTCCCCTCAGACCTATTGTTAGTGCAATGAATTCTCCTACGTATGCTCTGACTAAATACCTAAGCAAATTGCTTCAGCCACACATAGGATGTACTGAATCATACATCAGGGGCTCTTGGTATTTCGTCAACAAGCTGTCAAACATAACCCTTCAACCTAATGCACTTTTGGTGAGTTTCGATGTGGAGTCCTTGTTCACTAAAGTGCCGATTGACTCAGTAATGTCTCTCATTGAACACATGTTCCCTGAGGACATTACTAAGCTATTTTACCACTGCATGACTTCCAGCTATTTCTTGTGGGGTGGGAATTATTACGAAGAGGTGGACAGAGTGGCTGTGTTAAGTCCACTTCGCCCGTAGTGGCTAATTTCTTTATGGAGCATTTTGAGGAGGAGGCTATTGCTTCGGCGCCCGTGGTATGGTATGTTGATGATGCATTTGTGGTCTGGACAGAAGGTTCTGAGAAACTTCATCTATTTCTAAACCACCTAAATCAGCAACATCCTTCAATAAAATTCACTATGGAGATGGAGTCGGACAGATGCCTTCCTTTCTTGGATATTCTGGTACGAAAGAAACCGGACGGCTCCTTAGGACATACCATCTATCGTAAGCCTACCCACACAAATCGCGATCTTCATGCAGATTCTCACCACCATCCAGCACAAAAACAAGGCATTCTCACGACACTCGCCAAGAGGGCAAGACGAATTTGTGACCATCAAATATCCAGGTGGAGATGGACATGCTCAAAGTCACGTTCAAGGGTAAGGGTTATAGTGATTTGCAGATTCATATAGCCCTGCATCCCAGAGAAATGATCAAGCAAACCTCACAGAAGGAAGAAGTGAAGGGAACTGCCTACTTGCCTTACATTCACAACACCGCAGATCGAATTGCCAAGGTCCTTCGCAAAAACAATATAAAAACCGTGTTTGGCACCGTCACTAAAATTGCTCACAGTCTGAGTAAAACCAAGGACAAATTTTCCCCACTTTTACGTCCTGGGATATACGAAATTCCCTGTACTTACGGTAAGGTATACATCGGCCAAATATGCTGGTCCATTGGTATCCGTATCAAGGAACATGAACGTAATATTCGTCTCAACCAACCAGACAAATTGGCAATAGCTGAGCACGCTCTATCGTTGGGTCATGATGTCATGTTCCAAGATGCTCGAGCTCTTACCCACACTAGACACTACAGGTCCAGGATTATACAGAAAACTGTGGAAATACGTAGAAATCCCAACAATTTCAACAGGGACACCGGCTATCAATTAAGTAATACCTGGATGCCAGCCATTAAGAATTTACGTTGGTAATTCCCTTCCCTGTCCATTCACTATTGTTATTTCATCTCCGTGTTTTCCAAATTCGTACGTTCCTCATCGCCAGATGTTTCATTCCAGGCTTGTGTCTATGTCATACACCTGTCAATGTCATATGTTACGTACACATGTTATGTGAACCTCTTAGACTGATTCTGATGGTTCAGTCAGCTTCCGCTTCGAATGCTAGCACTGTGCCACATCCTGGGAGCCATCTGGTGGTGAATGAACGTACCATTTCCACTTCTATTATAACGTTCAAACTTCAAAAAGTCATTGTTTAAGAAGCCTTTCTCGTGGGCAGTTGAGATTTCTTCTGATGACGCAGAGCACAGTTATCTGCGAAATGTAAAGAATTTCACCTTATTTTCTTGACACAGCATAAGCCAAAAGCCATGCAGTATCATGTCTAGAACTTGTTAAAACTTACGGTGGATGAGGTATGATTAGAAGATAATTTTCTCAAGTTTTTTCAAAAGTCAATATATGCAAATATTGTGGTAAAATGGAACTTCACATTAATACTCTAACTGAATTATATACTTTTGTTTATGTGAACAATATTTTTTGAATACTTATTGATTTTTGAGCTCCATTGTCATACAAGGAATTGTACAAGGAATGTTGTAGTTGCGTGCAAACACAAGCTGGCAGGACAAATTGGTTCAAAATCACTAGTGGGCTGAGACAGGTAAGTGTTCTATCATCAATCCTGTTTACAATAGTAATGGATGACATCATGAAAACAGCAAAAGCAGCATATGGAGGAAGAGAAATGAACATGTTGTTATTTGCAGATGATATTGTGATTTGGGGAGAAGACGACATGAATGTTCAAGAACAGGTGGATGTGGTGAAAGGGAAGATCGAAGAATGTGGATTAAGTGTAGAAAAGAGTAAAACTCTTGTTATGACTATAGGGGAGAAAGAAGGGAAAGATCAGACTGGACTTGCAGACAAGCCTCTGGACGTAGTGGAGACGTTCAAGTAACTGGGGAGTGAATTAATCGAGAATGCTCAACTGGATGCTGAAATCAGTAAGAGGATTCAAGCTAGAAGCTGTTTCCATCATAGTGTAAGAAACATGTTTTGGGACAAAGATGTGCCAATGGAAGCAAAGGAAACTTTGTACAAGATGTATTACATACTCATAACAATTTACGGAGCAGAAACTTGGACAATGACAAAGAAGGATGAGAGTCGAATACAGGCAGCCAAAATTAAGTTCTTGAGGAGTATGATACGGAAGAGTAGAAGAGACAAAATAAGGAATGAGTAAAATCCGGGAAGAAATTGGAGTGGAAAAGGTGAATGATAGAATAGAGAAGAGCCAATTATGATGGTTTGGGCACATAAAGCGAATGAGTGATGAAAGAATGCCAAAAAAGGTGATGGAAATGCAAATGCAAGGAAGGAGAGGCTGCGCACGACCATGACTGAGATGGAAGGACACAATCCAACGCAATATTAGAGAAGGAAACCTGGACTAGGACACAGTGTTGGAGGACGAATGGTGGAAAGACCTAAGAAAGTGGAGAGAAATCATATTTGCCCCTACCCAGTTACAGCTGGATAATGGGAAATGATGCTGATGATGTCATACATTTTTATAATATAGACTACTTGGTATTGTAATATTACATAATATTATTAAATTCTAATGCTTAGCATCAAGCATTGTAACATAAAACAAAATAAGGTATTAACCTATATTATCAATCCTACTGTAATGAATGAACACATCAATATCACATGGGCTAAATTAAAATTAAGTCTTACAAAATAAAGTCTACTCAATTAATATTTAAGAACTCATCAAAACACATAGCCATCAGAAGGCTGTTACTTGTCTTCTAACACGACCCTGTAGAAGTCCACAGCATCATCCGGTATTTCAAAAAATTTCAGCAGAGCTTGAACATCCTTCTTTTCTTTGCTCGCCATATTTTTCTTTGGTAAAACTGAGGATTTTAGCAATGCTTCATGGCTGGATTTCATTTTCAGAACTTCAACTTCCACTGGGTATGCAAAGTAGGTATCCTGTACTGATACAAAGACTCCCTTATGACTCTTATTATATGTGATAACACATTGACTATTCATTTTAAATGGCAACCTAGTTCGTAGTATCTTCTGTGAACTCTCTTTAACATCTTTGATTTCTCAGTCCCTGCTCAGAATTTTAAGGGTGCCATGCTTCTCTAAGATATCCTAGTATTGTTTGGGAGACAGTATGTTTCCCCGTCTTCTGTAAGATTTCTCAATTCTACTGAACTCTGTCTGGAGCCATGTAGCTGTGCCCCTGAATAGGGAAGAAATGGAGAATATTATTGAATAATGTGCTTTTTTTTTCCCAAGAAAACAGCAAGTGTGGCCAGGATTACTTTGTCGATGACAACGAGGGCTAATCGTGGGAGCATGTGGCATGTAGTTCCAAGAATATATCTTTTCAATAACGGAGTCCGGCGTTCCATTGTACCACAGAGTAACACTTCCGATTACCCACGAGAATGCCATGTGATTAATAGTTAACTGCATTTATCAAGTTTTGCTTTGACTTTCCGATCGCATATACTGACTTTTGCAAAAACCTAGTGATTTCAACCACTTCTATACATGGCAAATATCGACTTATGCAAAAGATGATTGAGCAGGATGATTAAAAAAGGTCAAACTAATAACATTAGCATGCGTAACTCAATTTCAATTTTTTTTTTGCATTTATCAAGTTTTGAAAACATGCTCCTCATTTAGGGCTATCTGTTGTATACAACAAACAAACAATTTATATCTGTGGCGAGATGTATCTACTCAACTATTACATGTATGAAGTAAAAAACTAAATTGTTCAATAACTTCAATCTGATGAGTTGAGGTTTTCCATTAAGTTTAGTATGATATTACTAGAGATTTTTACTGTGCAATTGTTTTAATGAAAAGGTCACTTACCTGAATTAGCCTTATAAGATTAGCCTTTCTCTTTTCCTCTGGGTTCTGGTCTGAAAGTATCAGACCCAGAGCTGAAGCTTCAGGTACAGTTCGGAATGCACGCAAAAAATTACTGGATTGGCAAGGAAATCCCTGTGATATATCCAACATATGGAACAAGAAACCTAATTCACATGCAAGACAGAACTCCTTCTGGCATAAATGAGATAGGAGGACATTTCTTACAGCACTCATGTAGTAAAGGACCTGAAAAGAAAATTAATTTTCAATTCAAATTTGAGAAAATACTGTGCATCAATAGAGATGTGAGATATGATATGCCTATGAACTACTTTAAATAAAATAAAGGAATTCATAGTTTTCTTAAATTAGATTACTTTGGACAGTGTTTTTTTTTTTAAAAGGTACGGTCCAGTAAGTGCACATTTTCTACATCAACAGAACATGAAAACAGAACACCATGAATTCATCAAAGAGAAAAATTTATTCATGCACACTATAGGTAGTGCACCGTACACAATCATTTACATGCAGCCATATGGGGTACAGAGTCTAGGATATGTCATAAGATTGTTTCACTTCTCTGTATACTATTTACAAGCAATGCAGTAAGTTTTGAATGGAAACAGTCATACATGTGGTAAAAATAATTCTCCTGAATGAAGTTCCAGGCACAAAAGGTTGTCATCTGTGATGTGCGAAGAAAGGTACGGATGATTTTCAATTTAATCAAACAAATGTCCATCCATACAGCCCTTTTAGTGAGAAATGTTGCTCACCTTATCCAAACCACACTAATGACCATCATGAGAATAGAGGTAGTATCTGCTCTTGTCACTAGAACTGGGAGGAAAGCAACCTTGGGCTTAATTAACTTATAGCCCCAGCAGTTGCCTGGTGTGAAAATGGGAAGCCACAGAAAACCACCTTCAGGGCTGCTGCCAGTGGGTTTTAAACTCGCTGTCTCCCAAATGCAACCTGACCGCTACGTGACCCACACTGCATAGCCAACTTGTTCAGTTCATTTCTAGCAACATGCCTGGTACGACACTATACCTAACACTTTCACCATCAGCACACACTTTGGCTTCTGATAACTGCAACATGGTGTCAGCTGGAGTTACTCCGGTATGTATAGCTTCACCTTTACAGCTTTGTTTACAGCTATATATGATTAGAAATGTCATCCATTACATATCATCAGAATTAGGAGGAAATACTCTTTTAAACAGTGCTGCTCCAGTTTTCCATTTCCTTGTATGTTGTAACTGGAGACAAACAAACATCACTAGCTGCTACTTTTTGTTTTATGCTATGGCTCCCTTGTTGCATGATATTTTGCTGTCTCTGCAAGAAGATGATATTGAAAGAGAATTATATTAATTCAGTGAAAGTGAGAGTTGAAGTGAATATAGGGGATGAATCTGAAAGTGATAGTAGTGATAAGGAAGATGGCAGTAATGTTGGAATTCATTCATAGGCAACTGGTGGTGGTGATGGGATTTCCTATTTAGGTTCTGTAGATGATCCTGAAAACTTGCTGAATGGTATGGACACAGACTTGGAAAGGGAGTACAAGATGAAAATAAATCTAAAACAAAAGTAATGGAGTGCAACTGAATGAAGTCAGGTGATGTAGGAAATATTAGATTAGGAAATGAAGTCTTAGAGGAAGTAGAAGAATATTGCTTGGGTAGTAGAATAACTAATGATGGCATAAGTAAGAACAACATAAAATTCAGACAAGAAAAACCTTCCTTGCTTGTGCTAAAGAAAAGAAAATTGCTCACT
Source organism: Anabrus simplex (assembly GCF_040414725.1). Lineage (NCBI taxonomy): Eukaryota > Metazoa > Arthropoda > Insecta > Orthoptera > Tettigoniidae > Anabrus > Anabrus simplex. Next base: position 1,290,029,407 of record NC_090265.1, read on the forward strand.
TCGAACATTTATATAGGAATTAGAAAGATGTCTTTTGAAGACTCATTTGGAGTGTGGCATTGTATGGAAGTGAAACATGGATGATAACTGGCTCAGAAAGAAAACGAACAGGAGCTTTTGAAATGTGGCATTACAGAAAAATGCTGAAAGTGGGATGAGAAGATCGAATCACAAATGAACATATAATGAATCGAACTGGTGAGAGGAGAACGATTTGGCAAAATTTGACCAGAAGGAGAGAATGATAGGACACACATTAAAATGGTAATGGCGGTGATTAATGTTTTAAGATGAAGTACAACTGGGCAAACATCGTCTACAGACACTAATCAGAGGGAAATATGGAAGGGGTTCAACACTCCAAAAAATCAGGGTATTGGCCAAAGAAAGAGAAAGGCCACGAAGGGCTTGAAAATGAAAGATTCCCTAGGCCTTGACACCTAATAATGTCAGGGTCAGAAAGGAACAAGAATTAACCAAAGGTGGTTGGATAGGATAGATGAAAGTGATGAGCCTGGCACAAGGAAGTGGAAGCAATGCCAGGACTCAGCTAAGGGCCCTGTGGTCGCCAACCCAGCTCCCAAGTTAAGAGCCCCTGGGACTCCTTTCAGTCCCCTCTTATGACCGGTAGGGGATACCATGAGTGTTATTCTACCACTCCCACCCTCAGTGGACACATGTTAAGAAGAAACAACAAGAACAACAAAAATAATTCCCCTAAATTTGTTGTTAGCATTCAAGTTTCTGTAAAGTGCAATTTACAGGCTTGAAAGTACAAATTCTTGGTGTTTTGGCAGAATTGGACTGGTTCAGTTCTGTTTTTCTTGGTGGTAATTAAAACACACAGTAGCTGAAACTAATAGTGATATCAAACTAATAGTGATATCAAACTAATAGTGATATCAAACTAATAGTGATATCAAATCAAATCAAACCCAGATCTGCCTACTAATTCCAGGGTGAAAAATGGGTCAGTTTGATAGTAGACAAACTGAATGTACCACTACTGATACTCAACGGAACAAATATTTCATCAAACTGAACAACTGATGAAGTTTTAGTTACATTCAGCAAAATTATGAGGGTAAAGAGGCTTTTGCACAATTCTAAATTCCTTCATTTTTCAGACAGTAAAATGTCAGTGCCTGGAAACAAACTAAGGAAGACAGCTTTTTGTAGATCATCAAAAGTCAAAATTCAAACTTTTGTATATCGCATGGAAGCATTTGGTTTCAGATAAATTGTTACTTGATGATATGAGTTTTATAACACTGTGGGGTTATCTGCAGACACTCTGTGGTCTGCCAGGGCCACTCATACAATGCGACACTCTAGGTAGGTTTCTGTAAGTTGCTGGTACCTTGAAACAGAGAAACAGGCATGAGCACCTTCTTTTTACCCGTGGACTCAATAGCAATGCACAATGACATTTTTTGTCCAGTGTGTTATGCAAATCTCCACTATGTCTCACGAAGTTTGACAACAAAGTCTTATTTAAACTTGGTTAAATCTACAAGCAGAGTACACCTACACTGTCCTAGCATGTCAATAATGTTCAAGAGAACTTTGGAACACAGCATATCACAAGAAATTACAAGCAATTCATACTAAACATTTACAACTACTGATAAACTGCAGATATTTGGCAAACAATATTTTATTCCTGATTTCTCCACAGTTCTCTGCTCATAATCATCTTGCATGCTGTACTCTAGCTGAGTTCCATTAAGATATGGTATTTTGCGTTAACTAGCACTGAGGTATTTGTTTTCTTTCTTGCTATTGGTGTATTTCCGCTTTAGTACCATGCATTTATAACAAGGTAGAGTAATCATCCCAGGTTTGGTATAACAAGTCATTAGCCCAGTGTATTACTATGAGCATTTGGAAACCTTTACTGATATGTGTATTAACTAGGACTAGGTCTGGAATGGAAATGATTCGTTTTTTAAAAGATACCGTTTTAGCATTTATGGTACATATGACTGGAATGAAAATAAGAAACCAGGAAAGCCATTTCTGGGATGGTTAGGGAAGATATTTAAACTCAGTTTCTTTAGTATGTAGTACTTGTTGCACTGGCTTGCAGTGTATTGTGCTGAGCTAACCTGGTTAGCATAAAGATCAGGTGCGGCTTCATAATACGACCTACAGAGCTGCAGAACTACCCGAAAGAAATAATATACAGTGATTAGTGATCCCATCCTTCATACTGTGTGTGGTATCAAGCGAAAGATCAATACCCATTCAGTTACTGGTGCTCTGACAACCTTGCTTTGATCTGTAAATGAGAGCACTTTAGGATGAATGCATGGGAACACACTTAGCTGCCTATCAGAGAAAGTTGTAGTTATAGAGTCGCCCATAAGGTTCTGTACGATCTGCATGCCTTGCAGCAAAGTTGACTTATTTCTGTGTATTGGAGGAGCTGTGTTGCTGAGATGTTCCAATTCTTCCCAAGTGCAGCTGTAAATCATACCCTCTCTTCTCTTTGGGAAAACCTCGTCTTGCAGGATGAGAAAGGAAAGAAATGCCTTTAAGCCTGGCTTGAAAATTTGTCTTGAAAAGTCGTTGCTCCGAGTTGGCTGGCATCTTGCTATTAGATCTCCCTGTGGTGAAGATTTATTTCAAAGGGTTAAATTGACATTCTTTTGTCAAATGTTTTAATAAGTGGTTTCTTACTCTTCGTAATATAACTAGAAAGATGAGAAAAGCTGCAAAAGTAATTACGTCAATACTGGAATGAACATTCTACAAGTAATCATGAAGATATTTCTCTGTAATGGTATAGATGAAGGTGAATTCTTGACAGTTAGGTAGTCACGAAAATGAAAATAGGAATTTCAGTATCATCAGATGATGATTTTCCCTTCCATCAAGAAAGCCAGCTCTGAAAGTTATATACAGGTCTCAGAATTTCTGTAAATATGAGTATGTTGATACTAGATCAAAATTATTTTCTATAAGGGGTAGAAATACTTCAATTTTTAAAATCTTTTTAACATCTTTTTAAGTACAAGTCAATTGTGTATATTGTCAAAGTCACTTGAAATCAGGAAGTCTTACAAATTGAGATGTATGTTTACTTGTATTTTTTCTGTAAATTTTCAGGAACTTCAAAGTTGATAGGACAAGGAGGGAGAGGGAGTCGTACGGCATTTCTGAAGGTTTCGAGGACGGGTACACACGAGCTCAGTTGGCACTTCCCGTATGCAATATGAATTTAGGCCATTACACTTACTGAAATTGACTGGAGGTTACAATGCAGAACCACCAACATACTTCAGCATGAGCTGCCACTGATAGAGATACAACAGCAGTTTCACTACTAGTTGCAAAGATGAGATTTTCAGGTTGTGACCAATTTGGTAATATTGCACTGCGCCTGTTTAAAAAGGAAAAAATTCATGTTTGCATCCTGGCTGCATCCATCTTATCAAACAGCTCTTTTCTGGATGTACGTTAAAATGTGTTAAGGCTGCAATTCCATGTTTTGAATTATTCTTATATTGTATCAATGTAATAAAAAAAATATTTTCAACATAACTGAACAATTTCACCACATAATAATTTTGTAATTTTTTGTTACATTAGATATATAATTGTGTGTATTATGTACAACCTATATCAATAAATTAAGGATTGCATTCAAGTTGTTATGCTAGACATTCATGCTTATAAAATTCACCCAATATGACAGTTGTTGGGCCCAGCATTATTCAAGGAAGCACTGAAAAGTGTACATACACAATTTTCTAGTCTTAGAGTTACGATGTCAGTTGATGCAGGAAAAGGATTCCACAGTTCAACGATACAAACTTCAGTAATTGGAAATGCAGGGTGTAAACTTTGCTGAATAAAATGGAGTTGTTGTTATTTGTGGAAATTTTTTTTTTTCAATTTGCTTAACGTTGCACCGACACAGATAGGTGATACGGGGCGATGCGATAGGAAAGGGATAGGAGTGGGAAGGAAGTGGCCTTAATTAAGGTACAGATCCAGCATTTGCCTGATGTGAAAATGGGAAACCATGGAAAACCTTCTTTAGGGGTGCTGACAGTGGGGATCAAACCCACTAGCTCCTGAACGCAAGCTCACAGCTACATAACCCAAACTGCACAGCCACTCACTCAGTAAAATAGAACACTTTCTTATCAGGTGGAATTTACTAGTTCAGGTTTCTTCATCTTCTTGCACTCCTCTTTACTGAATCAATCCACCTTTTTCTAGGTCTTCCTCTTGCTCTCTCTCCCTTGAACTTCATCTCCATCATCTGGTTCGGTATTCTTTCCTCCTCGATCCTCTTTACATGTCCAAATCATCTTAGTTCACTCCTATCAGTTCCCTCATTGAGGTTTTCCATTCAGACCTCCTTTCTCAAATCTGTCTTTTCTTGTCTTTCGTATCATATTTCTTAGATATTTCATTTCACTGGCTTGAATTCTACTCTCCTCTCTACTTGTCATTACCTCGGTTTCAGCTGCATAGGTCAATATGGGTGCATAATACATTTTACACATTATCACTTTACAGTTCCTTGGTACTTCTTTATTTCTTACACTCTGGTAGAATGCATTGCTCTGTTGCACCCTCTTGCTAATCTCCATATCCAGCCTTGTATTCTGCATTAATTCACTCCCTAGGTATTTAAAACTGTCCACAATTTCAAGGCTTTGACCACCAATTTTCACAATGCCTTTCCCATGTCCCTTTACTAATATCATTCATATATAGAACGTACACAGATCCAGCAGCCACACAACAAACCATGGACACATGCTACAAGACTGCTTCAGCTGATACAGAGTGATGGAAGTAGACATACTCAAAATTTATTGATGATTACACTCATTTTACAGTGGCATTTTCCTTGGAAGTGAAGTCACAAGTTCCTAGATACTTTAAGATCTACTATACGATGGTTACAGATAATTACAATGTGAATAAATAGATTTGATTGTGCCAATAGATGTGAATAGTTTTAGAACTAGATACAGAACTTCTTTGAAGAACAGGGAATTCCATATGAGTTTACAAATTGGTATACAGAACAAGATTAGATAAAGCTTGTTTCATGTTACATCATTCTCAGCTCCATAAAATACATTTTTTTGTACAGTGGTTAACCTGATTAATTGGAGTCCAACATCTGGTTAACCTGATTAATTGGAGTCCAACATCTGCCTTGGAAAGAAAGATACCTACCTACAGATCTTCAGTACAAGGGAAATGCAGATCTGTCCAAGTTTAAAGTTTTTGGATGTATAGCATATTTACAAATATCAAAGTAACTGAGAACTACAAAATTTTGCTTCTTTATGGGTTGTTGTCCACATTCGTATCCTCACTTTTCAGGGGTCAGTTCATTAGCTCCTTCACCTATGATTATCACTAAGAGGGACTGAAACTCTGCTGTTTTGCCCTTAAAGCAATGATCACTGGCTCTGTTTGATTAATACTTAGAAATACCTAAACCTCACTGACATCTTAGCTTAAATAAGTGATGATATGCACTGTACATAAGAGCACGTGAAATATTTACCTGAAGCATAGCATTACAGTAAGAATTTGGTAGAGTAGCTTCAAGCCCACAAAAGCTTGTTTTATTGTATTGGTCAAAATCAAAATCTTCCATCCCAAGCTTCGAATACTTGACATCAATCTTCCGGTAACGCTTCGGTATAGCTATAAATAATGGATCATTTTCCTGCTTGCCTGATCGAGAATCATTTCCAAATAGCTTATGTTGAGTACGATTACCACGCTTCTCTAGCTTGTATGCTACCTGCAAATATGAGTAAATACCATTTATTAGAGCAGTAGATGATAAGAAAGTTCACATTAAAGAATATAAAATATTAATTCACATTATATACATGTATTGTCAAACATTCCCATGCTGGACACAATGCTCATGGTTCATGCCAAGCACACAATTTTACAATATTATTATTATAAAAGAAAATATAAACCATACAGTAACTTTTGTAGTGAAGATTGATTTCAGTGAATAACCATGAATTATCTTGCTAATAACGTGATCTTTTCTGAAAATGCCATATAGTGAAAATTACAACATTAGGAAAGTTTTACAGTGCTATATGAGAAGCGATGATCCTCAGGTATGTACAGATAAGCCTCTGACACTTTTCAATGTTACATTGACCGACCAACCGACCAACCGACCAACCACTTGTAGGTATACATTAGTATGTGTTCTAAGGCATATGATTTTGATGTCTCAACCCATTCAACGTACATTAAAGTTGAATGGGAAGTTATGTTTGAATATAAATAAATAGCAGTGACAGTTCAACCAACAACTAAAAAGATAAAGCACAGAATAAAGAACAATTACAAGGGGTAACTGTATTTCAAGGTACTAATCTTTTTAAGAAGGGAATGGCAATGAGGTGCTCCAGGTTGAATTTTATCATCATCCAGCTATCAACCTAAAGAGTGATCTGCAGGAGAAACAATCACCCACCATGTATTTCTGTCTTAAGCAAGTTGCTTCATGTCTTGATATCTTAAACAACCAATAGGGGAAACCGGGGCAAGATGATGAGTGGGGCAAGATGACGAATCGACCATAACATCTGTAGTATTGTGTTCACTAAATTAGCTTCCGTGTGACCTTTGGTACGGGGCAAGATGACAAATTTGCACAATAATAAACTTAACTACTTTATGAAAAAGTTATTTGAACAAGAACTTTGAATATTGCGGTACTATTTCACAGAAAGGTAAGCAGAAATAAGCATGTCATCACAGCCTTAAAACACGCCATTTTCCGGCAGAATGTCGAAAGAAAGCTTATCATCAAATTCCCCGGTCTCCCCTATCATTTAGAATTAGTTGGATATAAGATCATATTGGTCTTCTACTATTTCTTCCTTCATCCTTTCTCTCTAGAATGGTCAGCAAGATCCCTTCAGGCCTCAGTAAATGATCTTCGTCAGACAATGTTGTACCACAAGGCTCCATTCTTCTTGTGTTTTCAGCAGGATTTTGTCTGCTTTTCATCTTTTCTACCCAGCTAATTCTGAGCATTTGCCTGTAGCACCAGAGCTCAACAGTTTCAAGTCTGCACTGTTCATATTTCCCCCAACATCCAAGTCTCACAACTGTACAAAACTATGCTCCAGATATATATCTTATGTAACATTTTCCTGACTTCAATAATCAACCTGTCAGAAGTTAGGAGATTCTTTCTGAAGAATGCTTTTCTTGGCCAGCAAGATTCGGCTAGCAATATCAGCCCTACTTCCCCTACAAGATGTAAATTTACTACTCAGGTACATGAGTTTTTCACCTATTCAAGATCTTGGTTTCTTAATGTTAAATTTATTAGTGATATCTCATTTCTTGTAAGAAGAGTATTTCCTTACAGTGTTTGGAGAATATGACTTTCACATTGGACAAAACTAACTTCATATCATGATATGGGCTTTTGAGCAGTATCACAGAAAGAACATCCACCTTATCGTAGCCCTATTGCATGGCCTCATTCAAGCTCAGTAAGCTGCTGTTACTATCTCCTTTGTCTCCTTAAAGGCATGTTTGACTCACACATAACTCACAATGTCAACACTGGATGATGACTATCTCTCACAAAGTGTAACGTGTGTATTTAAAGAAAACTTGCTTTGCAAGGTCATGTTGGTGCTACTAGCACCATCTACATTGACTAGCACAGAAATTTGAGTAGGCATCATCTTTCAGATGTGCTAACACATCTCCCAAGTTTCGTTTATGTAGCACAACTTCTTCTTGGTGTTGGAATTCAATTTTCAGTCAGTGTATAATTTATCAACAGTGTTTAGGTAAAAGGCTACCCATACTTCCATTTAGAAAACCATACTTCTGTGGCTTTTGCATTATAGATGTACCACAGAGTAAAATGCTGTAACTCTTGATGGAATATTGACAGGTATAAATGGAATTTGTTGTAATCTGAAATATATGTACAGTTTTTATAGGTAAAAGGCCATCACATTGTTTTCTATTTCTTCTCTCTTTGAAGTAACTTTCAAGAAGAACTTATTCTAGTAAAATTCTGCAACCAATGTACAATTATTGTAGCTCTGCTTCGTCAGCTACAGTGGTCAGGAATACTTAGAGTGAGTACCATGCTGTTTCCCTTCTTCACAATGCCCTATAAATAAACAAACCAGAATACCTCAATACCTCTCCCCTTTAAGCAATCCCAAATCTGAATCTTGCAACGTTGATATTTCCAAAATATTTGCTACTTACTCCGATGCCTTTGCTGGCAAGACCTAGTGTTTACAGTGCACTAGGTAGAGCAAGTTTGTTACTTTCATTGACCTGTTTCAGTCTTATCCTTGGCTTTGACAATATGAAAGGGACTGAGGTATGAGCAATGCTAGTAATGCCATTCCATATGCAGCCAGTCCCTGCTATGAATGGTGTGAAAATGTTGCTCATAGGGTCGGTTGGTGCATGCATTTCAGTGGGCTTGGTAGACTGATATGTAGCAACTTCTGGCTCAGTGAGGAAAGCAACAGGATACTACCTCACTCTTCATTTTCCTAGTACACCTCTTCAGTGATGCTTAGACCATCTATGACAGCTAATGGCAGAACTGTTGAGGATCCAACCAGCCTTCGAGCTGAGGACTGAACATACACTCCGATTTATTTTCCATTGAAAATTCCAATATAAGGCATGATTACTGCTCCAAAATCAGTGATGTGGACCGTGTAGAGCTGGATGAAACGTACAGTCCCACAGTCACAAAAGAAGAAACTTCTGTAGCAACACGTCGAATTGCAGTATATACAGCTCTGGTCCCAACCGTGTTCTAGTACGAGTCATCAGGGACAACACGGTATGCAAAATCATACAATCATTGCGACTCGAATGCTTTCAACAGGAAAAATACCCCAGTGTCTAAAGAGTGCTAGAACTGAGTTGATACATTAGAAAGGTGATGTTGAATGTCTGTCAAACTGTAGACCGGTAACAATCTGTTCAGTAATTAGACATGTTATTGAAAGGGTATTAGATCAGCATTTGCGCTCCTTTGTAACTTTCAGCGAACGACAAGAAGCTTTAACGACCAGCCAGGATGCCTTATAAATACTTCCATTCTCAGAGGACTCCTCACGACAGCAAAGACAGATAAGCAAAATGTTATTGCAATTTTTTTAGACATATCAAAAGCCTTTGACATCGGACATCAGCACCTAAATCTAACACTAGCTGCTGAGCCACTTCCATCTAAAGTGAAGGAACTAATCATCAATCTACAGACTGACAATACAACACAAATCAAAACTACTAAGAGTAAAACGGAGCCAATTCACTTGTTAAGAGGACTTATACAGGGATCACCATAATCGCCAGCATTGTATAACCTGGCCACAGATTTAACTTTTTATGAGATTACAGAAGATGATGATGATGCTTGTTGTTTAAGAGGCCTACACCTAGGTCATCGGACCCTAATGGTACCAAATGAGATGAAATGTAATGATAATTTAAAATTTCAATATCATCCAATGACCAGAATAAAACCACGTGATGATGAAGAATGAATGGATGGATATGAATTTAAAACAATCAGTGGATCTGACACGCAATGTCTCAATTTTCAGAAACTATCATTAACAATAGTATTACTGACCAAGGGACTGCTTCTAAAGCACCGTACTTATAGCTAGTAAAGTCGAACCATGGTATTTGTCATGTTGCGGTACTAATTAAAAGTAGCGTAGACTCATGTTGTTCTCCACATTATGGTACTACTCACAAGTATTCTATGTGGCACAGGTAATACAGACCTATGGTGTTTCTCACATAATTGCGCCACTCATAGGCAACTATCAAGGGTAGAGAAGGGTCATTAATTAATGGTATGGTATTAATGGTATTGAATAGGTGGACCCTTCTCCACCCTTTGATAGTGACCAATTGTCAATACGGACCATAATGAAATTCATAACCTATGACTTGTAGGCAATCCAAACCCATGGTGTTCTTCATCTAGGTGTGCTAATCATAGGCGCCAGTATTCCCGTGGTGTTCCTCACATTGTGGGTACTAATCACAGGCAATGCAGACCCACGGTGTCGCTCATATAGTGGTACTAATCACAGGCAATGCCAGACCTGTGATATTATTCACATGGTACTAATCACGGAAAGTTAGATGTAGTTGGTATAAGTGAAGTATGTTGGCAGGAAGAACAGGATTTTTGGTCAGGCGACTACCGAATTATCAACACAAAATCAAACAGGGGAAATGCAGGAGTTGGTTTAATAATGAATAAGAAAATAGGGCAGTGGGTAAGCTGCTACAACCAGCATAGCGAAGATAGACACCAAACCAATGCCCACCACAATAGTGCAGATCTATATGCCTACTAGCTCAGCGGATGATGAGGAAGTCAAAAGAATATATGAAGAGATAGAAGATTTAATACAATATCTAAAAGGTGACGAGAATCTAATTGTGATGGGAGACTGGAATGCAGTGGTAGGCCAAGGAAGAGAAGGTAATACAGTAGGAGAATTTGGATTGGGACAAAGGAACGAAAGAGGAAGTCGGCTGGTTGAATTCTGCACTGATCATAATTTAGTCCTTGCCAATACTTGGTTCAAACACCACAAACGACGGCTGTATATGTGGATGAGACCTGGAGACACTGGAAGGTATCAAACAGACTTCATTATGATTAGGCAGAGATTCAGAAACCAGGTGTTGGATTGCAAAACTTTCCCAGGAGCAGATGTGGACTCTGACTACAACTTGTTGGTCATGAAATGCCATCTGAAGCTGAAGAAATTGAAGAAAGGAAAGAATGCAAAAAGATGGGATCTAGACAAGTTGAAAGAAAAGAGTGTGAGGGATTGTTTCAAGGAACATGTTGCACAAGGACTAAATGAAAAGGCTGAAGGAAACACAATAGACGAAGAGTGGATAGTCATGAAAAATGAAGTCAGTAGGGCTGCTGAAGAAATGTTAGGAAGGAAGAAAAGATCAACTAAGAATCAGTGGATAACTCAGGAGATACTAGACCTGATTGATGAACAATGAAAATATAAGAATGCTAGAAATGAAGGGGGCAGAAAAGAATACAGGCGATTAAAGAATGAAGTGGATAGAAAGTGCAAGGTAGCTAAGGAAGAATGGCTGAAGGAAAAGTGCAAGGATGTCGAAGGTTGTATGGTTCTAGGGAAGGTAGATGCTGCATACAGGAAAATCAAGGAAACCTTTAGAGAAAGGAAATCTAGGTGTATGAATATTAAGAGCTCAGGTGGAAAGCCACTTCTAAGGAAAGAAGACAAAGCAGAAAGATGGCAGGAATATATCCAACAGTTGTATCAAGATAAAGAAGTAGATAATTTGGTTCTGGAACAAGAAGAGGCTGCTGATGCTGATGAAATGGGAGATCCAATTTTGAGGTCAGAGTTTGACAGAGCTGTGAGCAATCTAAATAGGAACAAGGCACCTGGAATTGATGACATTCCCTCTGAATTACTGACTGCCTTAGGAGAAACCAGCATGGCAGTGTGTAAGATGTATGAGACAGGAGAAGTCCCATCCGATTTTCGGCAGAATGTTGTTATACCTATTCCCAAGAAAGCTGGTGCTGACAGGCGTGAAAACTATCGCAACATTAGTTTAGTATCTTACTGTATGTCTGCAAAATTTTAACATGTATTATTTACAGAAGAATGGAAAAACAAGTTGGAGCTGAGTTGGGAGAAGATCAATTTGGCTTCAGAAGAAACGTAGGAACACATGAAGCAATCCTGACTCTATGTCTGATCTTAGAGGATCGAATAAAGAAGGACAAGTCCACATACATGGCATTTGTAGATCTAGAAAAGGCATTCGATGATTGGACCAAGCTATTTAAGATTCTGAAGGTGATTGGGATCAGATAACGAGAACGAAGAATTATCTACAATCTGTATAAAAATCAGTCTGCAGTGATAAGAATCGAGGGCTTTGAAAAAGAAGCAGCAATCCAGAAAGGAGTGAGGCAAGGCTGTAGTTTGTCCTCCCTCCTTTCCAATGTTTACATAGAACAGGCAGTAAAGGAAATCAAAGAGGAATTTGGAAAGGGAATCACAATCCAAGGAGAGGAAATCAAAACCTTAAGATTTGCCGATGATATTGTTATTTTATCTGAGACTGCAGAAGATCTTGAGAAGCTGCTGAATGGTATGGACGAAGTCTTGGGTAAGCAGTACAAGATGAAAATAAATAAGTCCAAAGTGAAAGTAATGGAGTGCAGTCGAACGAAGGCAGGTGATGCAGGAAATATGAAATTAGGAAATTAAGTCTTAAAGGAAGTAGATGAATATTGTTACTTGGGTAGTAAAATAACTAATGATGGCAGAAGTAAGGAGGACATAAAATGGCGATTAGCACAAGCAAGGAAGAGCTTTCTTAAGAAACGAAATTTGCTCACTTCAAACATTGATATAGGAATTAGAAAGATGTTTTTGAAGACTTTCTTGTGGAGCGTGGCATTGTATAGAAGTGAAACATGGACGATAACTAGCTCAGAAAGAAAGAGAATAGAAGCTTTTGAAATGTGGTGTTACAGAAGAATGCTGAAGGTGAGATGGATAGATTGGATCATGAATGAAGAGATACTGAATTGAGTTGGTGAGAGGAGATCGATTTGGCTAAATTTGACGAGAAGAAGAGATAGAATGGTAGGACACATCTTAAGACACCCAGGACTTGTTCTGTTGGTTTTTGAAGGAAGTGTAGGTGGTAAGAATGGTAGGGGTAGACCAAGGTATGAATATGACAGGCAGATTAGAGCAGATGTAGGATGCAATAGTTATGTAGAAATGAAAAGGTTAGCACAGGATAGGGTGGCATGGAGGGCTGCATCAAACCAGTCTATGGAATGATGACTCAAACAACAACTAATCACGAGTACAGCAAAACCCATACTGATTCACCCTCTGTTGCTACTAATTGCAAACCTATTGTGTACCTAACACAATGGTACTACTCGCAAGTAAAGGCGACACAAGTAGTTTCATGGTTCTAATACAATCATCCCTTGGTTGCCCCTTTCAGTCACCTCTTATGACAGGTAGGGAATACTGTGGGTGCATTCTTCATCTGCATCCCCCACAAACAGGGAGTAGATTACAGAAAACCTACTACAAGAATATGGCAAATCAGTTTCTGCAGAATTGCCCCTTCTTAGTATTATGGGTTTTGCTGATGACACAGTAATGGCTGGCAAAATAAGGAAGCAGCTCTTGAGTTGACACGCATTGCTATCACGTTGTTTCAGGAAATTAGTTTACAGATAAATGCCAACAAATGTGTGGGAATATGTATTGAGAAGGGGAAGCTCGTAGATGGAGTCCTCGATATTTATGAAAATTTTAAGATTAGTACTATTAACGAAAGATAAAAAATTTGATATCTTGGTGTCACTTTGAACCAAACACTCACCTTGATGCAACCTCTTCTTTAAAAATCTTGCACAAGAAGTTAGATGCATTTACAACCTCACCTTTGTTAAAGGCAGATCGAAAGTTCATTGTTTTGAACAAAGCAGTCAGCCCTACTCTTGTGTATGCTCTTCAGACTACTGAAATAAGACAAGTACCTATTAACTTCCTGAAAACCGCTGACAAAATGTTAAAGAGCTCCCTAAAGGAAATTTTGCAGTTACCCACAGATACATCCAATAGTGCTCTGTATTCTGATTTATGATTCAAAGGCCTGAAACTTTTCAAAGCAATCTGGGAAGTACATCTGCATCATATAAGAGCATACAATGCTCTTCCCCAAGCCAGCAATAGCTACGTTTTAAAGATGCGTGATCTGTCAATCGAAACGTCGCATTGTTTACAGGCCCTCGACATCACAGATATTAGCAGATTTTCCAATAAAGACAGCAATCTTCCAAATCCAAGAAAAATTTGCCAAGAAAAGTCGTGAAATGGCAATTTGGTGCTTTTTGCCTCAAAAGGGGATCGGTGTAGAGCTGTATAAAGAGTACACTCCGGCCAACAATTGGATTAGGCATCACCAAGGACTTTCTTGTAGCGAATGGCGAGGGGCAATAAAGATGATATCAAATGTTTCTGCAGTACGAACTATTCCGGGCAGAACTCAGAACAGAAACCTCTGTCACAGATGCGTCAGAGAAAAAGAAGCACTGGCTCATGTTCTGGGTTCTGGGCCCTACGGCGAAGTACTGGGAAAGTCATGTCACCACAAGATAAGATCACTGATTGCAGAAGAACTCCACAGTAAAAACTTCCATGTACATGAAGAAGTCCATGGTTTGTCTATGACAGAGAGTACAAGACAAATTGACATAATTGCCTTTAAAGATAATGACAAGAAAGGCTTCATTATCGATCCGACCATCCGATTCGAGCACCATGTCGGCCAGTCTACCGAAGTCCACCTTAAAAAGCAGAATATTTATGCATCCCCTACACCGTTCCACAAAAATAAATACCAGCTGAATGAAGTAGAGATTATCGGCCTAATGGTTGGTGCTCATGGCGCAATACCTGCCTTGTTCATAGAATTCTGGAAGAAGTTCGGCCTGCCTATGAACAGCAATGAAAGAATAGTTACCACCACCACATGTGGATCTGTACACATCCTGAGATCTCATTTGTTTGTATCTCCATAATAAAAAAAATCCATATTACCGCTATATTTCTGTATGATAAAACATTTTGTATCCTGATATGCTTTACTTTGTCCATTGTAGCAACCCGTAATTGTGGGAAGTCGTTGATTCGTTCAACAAATATATAATAATAAACTAAAGAAAACTAGATATTTAAGATAATTTTGGAACTAATACTTTAGGAATAATATATTTGAGTAATGATATAACGTGTAACAGTGTCATACAATATGGTTTGGCTTCATCGCCTGAGCAGAGAAGAAGGCTTTTAGAGAGCTTGTTTCCTAATATGATTTATATAGGACACAATATCATTTCAAGTGTAAAATATATAACAACTTATTGACTTGTGCATTAGGGCATTATTGCATTGCATTCCATTTCACAGAAAATAATGTTACTGTTAGTTCACAGAAACAGTGATGAGCGATGTTACTGAATAAAACATTTTATTTCCAAATGAGCACGTCAGTTTATTATTTATTTTAATTGGTAAAACTTTATTATTAGATAATTCCATGAGACAGAAAATCTATGGCTAGCTGTCCTTATACAAAGGAAACCACAAGGGTTCAGTCTACTGATGTATCTAAGAAGTCAATAATAAGAAAATACTCGTAATTTAAAATACGATTTATTGGTTTTCATTGAAATTGCTTTTCATACTGCTCAAATCTGACTGCTGAATTAACAACAACGGCTTTGTTGGATTTCCTATCCAAAACTACAATGTTCCGACCATTAACTTGTGTAACTCATGATAATTATTTCACTGCAGTTTTACATACTCTTTTAGTGGTATAATAAAATTATATATTCATACTTTTCTTTATAACACTCTTCAATCTGCTTTACGCCACACCGACACAAATAGGTCTTTTGGCAACCATGGGATAGGAAAGGGCTGGGAGGGAGAAAGAAGCGGCCATGGCCTTAATTAAGGTACAGCCTAGTGTGAAAATGGGAAACCATCTTCAGGGCTGCCGACAATGAAGTTCGAACCCACTACTGCCCAAATGCAAGCTCATGGCTGTGCGGCCCTAACTGCACGGCCGACTAGCTTGGTTTTATAATACTCTAATTATGATTTCTGAATAATTGCTAGCATTACAGTACCAATACTGAGGTTTACATCATAGCGTACTTAGCTCCACTTCTTAAAAGTGTGTAATTTCCAAACAATAAAGGGCATCAAGCATTCTGATTCAATGATCAATTAATTGCTAAATTGCTGTGCTCCACATTCTTCATGCTCAATATTCTACTTAAAAAAGAAAAGAAGGTGGTGATTTCCGAGTGTATCAAGGTTACCAATTATGGATTCTTAGTTTTTAGATGGTTGAAAAGTCTAATTCTAGAACCTCAAGCCCTGCTGCAATGCTGAAACATCTGCTGAAGTTCGTCATTGTTATAGAATGTGGTGGTCAATTCTTTCTCAATTTCCTTGTTCTACAACTGCTTTTAACAGACTTGTGCCGTTATCACTGTTCAAAATGCTGTGGGCCCTCATGGATAATATGTTGCCACATTAGCCAATCAAATGTCACACCTTCCCAGCCATCAATGTCAATTTTGGCACTTCTTTATATTAGACTTTGTCCTTGTATCATTTTTGCTGTTCAATTGTATTTTCAATCCTTCAATTGAGAATAAATCACTTGCTTTGGAAGGGACACATGCCTTAATTATATACTGTATAATACCTTAGGTAAAGAATACAGCAACATATTTCTGTAACAGCACTCAAAGTATATTTTGAGGGAACTTCTTCCTGTAATCACCGAATAACATATTACAGTAACACAAAGGACCACGATCTAGTGGCTGGTTACTAAGAAGACATTTACCATATTTTCCTAATATTAAAGAGGCTCAAATCAACTCAGCTACCTGTGAAAATAAATATGAATTGAGTTCCTCACATTGAAGGACTTCCTTAGGTGAAAGAGCTAGTCAATGTGTGATGTTAACTAACAATCCTTATCTCCCGTACCAGAGAAAAAAGAAGTCTGAACCTGAAATTCCCTCATCTGTCGCTGGCCACTAGGCTAGAAAGGGACTCTCCTTTCCTCATATATACATATATCAGTTATTAATGTATCTTTTACAATGAGGTTTGTAGGGATCATGGTTGCTTTCTAACTTTGGATGGAATTAAGTGAGATTCAAGGTAATGCTTCAATCTCTTTGTATGATGTCTGGAAGCTGTGGTATAGCGTAAAGTTTTGAACAGATAGCAGTTACATTTCTCTTTCAACTTCTGATTATTCTAGTAACTGGTAAAAGTCTGAGCTGCCTATGAACTGCATTGAAAGGGTAGTTACCATCGCCATAACATGGATCTGTAAACATTCTGAGATCTCACTTGTTTGGACCCCTGCATTTTAAAAATAGTTCTACAACTATATTTCTTTAAGATAACATTTTCTGTATCCTGATAAGTTATACTTTGTCAATTGTGGCAACCCATAATTGTGTGCAGTCTTGATTTGTTCAATAAATATCTATACATTTTGTAACCTTTATAGATTTTCTGAATATACAAAGACTGGTTCTGAGTTAATTTTCTTTTCTATTAAGGAGCATAAGTCACATTTACAACTCAAAAATCCTCATCACAGATTACTGAGAGTTTGCTTAATTACATATTTTCCTCAAAGATTTAAGACTTTTATTTTTTTTAAGATGAGACCTATGGAATCTATGGAATTAAAGCATCTTCCAGCAAGCAACATTTGACCGCCAGCTGGAAGGCGAAAAAAGTTGCTGAAATGATATTTACATAACAAGTAATATGAAAGAATACAAATAAAGGAGATTATCACCAGAGAAACCATGCAGCTAGAGTATACCACTACTTTATTTTATACTGTAAATTGCCAAGAAATTATGATGCCAACCAAAGTAGAATTTAAGATGAAGTTAATCATTTGAATAGATTTGTCTAATCATGTACAAGGCTGTATAAGGTAAGTAGACTGAGAATATATTTTTGAAATACAGTATGTATTTTTAGAACTATAATACGATTACTGTAATATGTCCTCTTTTAAAACACACCTCCTCTAATGATGTGACACTGACATTCCTAATAAAATACTTTACAAAATATACATGTTAAAAATATTCATGATAATAGAATAGCCCTAGATCTAAACAGTCTATTCCACTATCAGGTCAAGAAGTTGTTTCTGTCTAGGATGAGATTATTGAAGAGTTTCTTTTAGCCCTTAACACAAGAAATGATTACATTATCAGATTTAACTATCAAGTTGAATACATTAATGACCAGACTCTAAACCATTATGGATCATAAAAATGAAATTGCCCATTTGATGCTCGTCTCAGTTTTATAGCAACAGGCAATTCAAGACGTACCAGTCAGTTGAATGGTACTACCTCCAGGTTCATTCTATCAACTTAAAGAAGCAAACTTATTCAGACATACCACAGATTAAAAAATAAAGTTACCGATTACTTCTTTTAGAGGGAGCATTTTGGAAACTACAACTACTGTTGGAAAATTTTGTTAAATTCAAGAGAGAATTGATTTGAAGATCTTCATAAAAAATAACAGGTACAGTACAGAAAAAAATAACTTGGATATATTTTAGTAGTAGTAGTAGTAGTAGTAGTCGTAGTAGTAGTAGTAGTAGTAGTAGTAGTAGTAGTAGTAGTAGTAGTAGTAGTAGATAAAAGAATTTCTCAATTGAACACATAAGAAATTACCATTCAGACATGTTACTGACCAAAATCTAATCTCTGATGCTTTTTGTTTAAAGGGGCACCAGCCCAATCTAATTCTCTTAGAATTTCTGATAAATAAGCAGATACATTTGGGTTATACCTTGCAACAAGTATAAATTACAATATACTTACTGGATGTATCTTTGCAACACAAAATAGATTTTTATAAATAAGACTGAAAAAAAAAAAAAAAAAAAGAGTTACAAATGAGGGAATATGAAACACTAATGAGGGAATATGAAGCACAAAAAATTCTCTTTTACTGAGATTAAGACTTATCCATACTGACCAAAACAACCAAATAGATTAATTATCAGTTCAAAAGGTTACAGATACACAATACCCAACCTGGAAGGTGCCTCATAAAAAGCCTTAACTAGGTCTTTCTTGAACGTCTGTTCTCCATGCAATATTTACCATCAATACAATTCCATCACCTTTCAACTAGTTTAGGTTAATAGTCTGAGGACATGCTATCACATAATGAAACAGATTAGTAATTCCCAATGATACCGTCATTAGACCAAGGGTAAGAGGACCATGGAAGCGTAGTTGTTAGGCAGCAAGGCAATGGAGAATGGGTGGCAGACGGAGGCAGAAAAACAGACAGAATTCCATGTGAAACATTCAAACTGCTATGTTATGGCCCAGGGGCATTAAAGTGGCAATAAATACTCTAGGATTGGTACCAAGTCTGAAGGATGATGCAATAACCAGTCAGTCAGCAGATGTTTTGTAAGACAGGAAATGAGATACATCAAAATCAATGACAATGTAATCAGTCATGACCCATGGTATGCATTTCCTGTTTTCCTGTGTTGCACATGACATTGGCCCCTGTCAATTAATAGAAGAATTATTTTAATTGTGTGTTCAAAGTGCCAACTTAATAAATGATTCTTGTGCAGTTTATCTAATTTTGGAAAACTTTGCATCAGCACATTGGAAAAACTTAAATATTAATATATTCACCACTAACACTGCATTCTAACCGACATAAACTGCCATCAGTACCAAATCATGCTAAGTCTGTCTACACAGTGTAGAAATCCTGGCCTTGGGTAATATACATCAAGGTTCACTTTACAGTGTTGATTGATATACAGGGTATAGGCAAAATGTCGTTCAATAATAACGGGTCATGATACTGGGGATTGTGACAATTAAAATGAGGATACGAACCAACCATCTAACTCACAATTTTCATCCAGATTCAAATGGGGCAAGTAAGGTAATGTTGTTTTAGATAAGGTCTGCATCCTGAAGTACCTCCTACAAAGTCTTAAATCACAGATATATTGTGAAGCCAAGTTTTTCAGTGTCTAGTGGTCATAAAATGTCAAGATCCATTAAGAACTAGATGTCCAATTATGACTGCAACAGTACACTACCAAACCTTCCCCCCCCATTTGACTCTGGATGAAAATTGTGAGCTAAGAGGATTGGTTCCCATCCTCATTTTAAATGCCCTGATCCCCCTTTATTATTAAATAGCATTTTTTTCCACACCATGTATAAAGGCCCAAAATTTTTCAACTGAATAGGTAAATATAACCATATATTCAAAGGAGTGAGAAAATATTAAAATTCGACAATGTCGACAGATTATTACAAAATTCAAGAAAGGCACGTAAAAATAATATGAGTTCAAATTTATTTAGTGCTTGTTATTACATTTTTAATTTAATGAAATGACTAACTGTTATTTTAATAAGGCTACATACCCATCCATTCCACAAAGAAAGAAAGAAAGAAAGAAAGAAAAAAAGAAAAGTTTCATTCTTCAAATTGTTCCAGTAAGATTTTTTTTTTTTTTTGCTAGGGGCTTTACGTCGCACTGACACAGATAGGTCTTATGGCGACGAGTTCCAGTAAGAAAGAAAGTAAATGAGCAGTTGTTTATACATAATTAAAATAGGTCTAACTATGCTCTTTCAGCGAGCATGATAATATTATTGGAGGAAAGAAACATCATCAGTATGCCATTCCAATTGTTGTATGTTCTGTTTGAGTGAAGCTATCCAAAGGAGACAGATTTCTTTCATGTAGTGCTAAAGACCATGGGTCAGAAGTTTTGATGACAACTGTAGGGGTATAATTTTATGGTGATTATTTTCCAGTACTCAAAATGATTTGATTTTGGTGAATATTTTGTGAAAATAAGGCAATTTCATGCATATTTTGCACCCTTCAACATCCACCACCTGGTTTTAATCTCCCCAGAAGAACTTGGGTTCTTCCTCAACAGAGTCCGTACCAATCATGGACGATGTC
Organism: Anabrus simplex; assembly: GCF_040414725.1. Taxonomy (NCBI): domain Eukaryota; kingdom Metazoa; phylum Arthropoda; class Insecta; order Orthoptera; family Tettigoniidae; genus Anabrus; species Anabrus simplex. The sequence continues at coordinate 1,290,050,090 of NC_090265.1, forward strand.
CCCTGAGTGCGACTGTGGTGAGAAGAAACAGACCATCCATCATATTGTCATTGAATGTCCAAGGAGATCATATTCCGGTCAGCTGAAGGAGTTTGTGTGTGCTTTTGATGGGGTTGTACAATGGTTGGTCTGTTTAGATTTGAGTTTGTGAACTGTTTTTGAGATTGGTTGATTGATTGAAGTGTTATTATTGTTTGTTATACGTTTTGAATGTATGTATGTATGTAGAGTTATGTACTAGCCATAAGCTAAATAAATAAATCCTGAAAAAATTATAAAATATAACTGTAGCAGATCCAGTATATAAGCAGTTAGGTACAGGCATCATGATAGAAACTCGAAAGGCACACAAGAGACAGCTGAAGATATATGTGCACACAGGAGAGGCATAAGTGTGGATCGACTAGAAATTTGTATAAAAAATATTTAAGATATAAATCAGAAATTAAGTTAAAGTTTCAAAACAATGTTATTGAAACTAAAACTTTTCTGTAAGTCTGAAAGGACTAATCATCAACATTAATTACTTACTTCCTCGTTTACATCGACATCTGTGCAAGACAGATGTCCATCAATTGTCTTTGCAGGCCTATGGTCCTTCAAGGCGGTAGTAACCAGTATTCGATATGCTTTTGATCATAAAAAAACTTTGTAATATCCCAAGAAAAAAAAAAAAGTATTTTCTTGCAATAAGTGTTTCATAAAATGTAATTTGATAATTTGTTAGCTTAACCTATATCAAGAATAAAGTGTATCAGATAGGCAATCAAATAAAATGTTTTGAGGAAATTTGCAACATTTGCCACCGGAAACCAGAGAAGCTGCAGAGACTTTGAAGAAAAACTATGGTGATCTTCAAGCATGCCCATCAGAATGTAGTTGCTACCACCTTTTTCTCTTGCTTGTTCTTTCACAAACTTTTCAAGTGCTTGACATCCTGTTAAAAAGTCTTGTTTTAGAATACCATCTAGTTCTGGGATGTCTTTAACTTTCTCTATTAGAATTGTCAACTGGATTGTCAAGAAGAAAACGAAGGTAAAATATGTGAGCTTTGCGATAGTTTTTGTTGCCACTTGCTGGAACCTACTCAACAGCTACTTTTGAGCCTGTCTTTACTTAGGGTTGCAAGAATATATATGACAGAATCCTGATGAAAGATGCGCAAAAGTTGATGCATATCTTTACGAAAAGAATTCCATTTCCTACTGAACACCTGACATGTATTATCCATAGACCCATTTTTCATAGAAAATATCATGATTATGAGGCAATGTTGCAAAATTACTGTCAATTTTGCAGAAATTCACACACATATATATATATTGCACAGTTTAAGACTTTTTATGAAGGGATTTCAATTTCTTATGCATAAAATTGTGTTTTAACGCCTTTCCCATTTATTATTAATACAAAAACACCACATCCCTAACATTGTTGTCTTAAGAGATGTGTGGCAATAATACGATTAGTAGCACTTCACAGAGGTTTTATGTGAATATTATATATTTACAAACATCTCTTAATACATGTTGCTGTTGCGGCTATATGTTTATGACAATATCACAGCAATTAGAAAAAGACATTCCTCATTGAAGGAAGTGGTGTGGGACACTGGGGAATGACTATACAGTAGTGTTGAAATGATGAGCTTCAAATTATGGTAGAAATTATACATTGCTCAGGAACGGGGATTACGGCAGACTATATGGCTATTTCATTCCTTCCTTATCATAGCACACATTTTGTCAATATAGGTTGCAAATATCTACATTGTAAACAAAGAGCTTTATTCAACAGGCATAAAACAGATGAGGAAGTATAATTCCTGAACTAGAGTGCTACTTCGGGCTTTACCTGCATGAAGGAAATTTTTGATTTGTAATATCTGAAACCATCTCTTTTCAGTTTTGACTCTGTTAATTTATAACAGTTAGGTTCTTCAGTCTGCCAAAACTAATTTTGAATAAATACATTTATGAACTATCTAAAAAAGAAACAACTTAATTAAAATAGAATGACATGTTTTGTTCTTGAAAGAATATCATCAGATTCTATCAAATCACACTCAAATATATTTAGAAATGTATAAACATTTATGTTTATTTCTAATTAAATCCTTAAAAAATTGAATTTCGGAACTTATGTTAATGAAGTCCTCACTGCTCTCCACTCTAGCATAGAATGCAAGCTGTTGCAATTCTGTTACTCTGTCGTTGGCGTGATATCAGCATGCTCGTTGGTCCGTTGACCTTCGGCCATGACACATCCCATGCCCTGGCTAGGTCAATGACACATTGTAGTTTACTTTTAGGTTTTATATTTTTTGTGCTCTCCTTATTATTATTATTATTATTATTATTATTATTATTATTATTATTATTATTATTATTATTATTATTTATTAGTAGCAAATTCTCCCAAAATTGCAAAATGTTAAGCAAATAACTGAATCATTTCTTCTGTGGGTTCTTCTTGTTTTTCCAATACGTTTTCATTCTTTTCGAGAAGGCTTGTTTACGTTCTGCCGACCACTTTGGTCTGTACTGTTTTTTTTGTGGCTGCTCTGATGTAACTTCCCAATTGTTTACTTTGTGTCTAAAGATGTCTCTTTCTAGGATGTCTGTTGAACTTATGTTTGTGTTTTTGAGGTCCTTTCGAAGTTCGTTAAGCCAGGGTGTTGAGTTCTTAAGTGAGGTTACATAATCTATAATCCTTTTTGTCAATCGATTTTCCGGTAATCTAGTCAGATGGCTGAAGAATTTCATTCGTCTTTTCCTAATGTCAATTTTGATGTTTAAGAACTTTTCTGTTGTTTTGATTGATTGTAACTTGTAACCTTCTTGGGTATATTTTGCTCCTAAGATTTTCCTAAATATCTTCCTCTCTTCTTTTTTGATTTCTTCAAGTTCTTACTTACTGTTGAGTGCCAATGTTTCACTTGCCTTTATGCAAGTGTTGGTTTTATGACTGTGTTGTGATGCTGAATGTTTGTATGTCTTGACATGGATGTTTTGTTGTAGACTTTTTGGATGACCCCTTATGCTCTTTTAATTTTTTGGAGACAAGTTTGTTGTGAGATCTTTTTAAGGCCTGTCGGTTTGATAAATTCTCTGAGGTATTTAAAGTAAGGGACTCTGTCAATTGAACCATATTTTGTTCTCAGGCTCTTGATATCTTATTATCTTATCTTCTAATGTGATTTTTTTTTTTTTAAAGTGAGCGATGTCAGTAATTCTAGTTTCTTCTCAACTCTACGCACAATTTGTGAGCTGTATCTTCAAATAAATAATAATTATTTAAATTTAGTTTATTATTATTGTAAATCAACTTTTTTTTAAAATCTGGTGTGGAAATTTAGTTTTGCTTGGCCTAAATATATGGCATTGCAGATTGTTACTTGACATTTCAATTCAAATTATGCTACCATTTTATTTATTATTATTACCAGTATATTATTATCATAATTTAAGTTGTGTTTGAGAACTATTTAGGTGTTTTTAATGGGCTGGCTAGTTTTCTTTTAATTTTCCATTATGAAATTTTCATTTATGTGAATACCTTTCATGGAATTATTATTATTATTATTATTATTATTATTATTATTATTATTATTGCTGTTGTTTGTTTGGGATTGAATTTATGTTAATGATTTGACTGACTGAAGTGTGATTTGAATTAAAGTGTACCTTGCAAGACATAATTTTTGTGGATAAATGATAACCTATTAAAAACATCTGGAGTGGCCAAGATGCTGCGTAAATTCAGAAAATTTTCTACAAATCAGAATATCCTAACCCATATTCCAGACCTTTAGGTCAAATTAACCTCCTGCGGGATTCATTAAGCACTACTGCAAAAGTGTGGAATGTTGTTCATAAATTAAGTAGTGCAAGTAAGGGTGAATTTTTAAATGTATGTAGACACTGAGGTTTGCTTGTTTATCTTTCTTTGCAATGTAAATTTCGATACCTTCTTTAATACTCAATGATTTGCTTTTATTTTCCATGTGTACATTTTTTAGATGTGTTGATGTCTGTGAAGTGGTGTGAGTTGTCATATAGAAGGGCGGATCAAATATAAACGGGAATTAACTCTTCTAAACTTATATCATCGAACCGCTGTCCTCCTAGGTCTTGTTTTAAGTGGTCCAAGAAATTGTAGTTGTAGGGCGATAATTCTGTACTGTATGGAGGGTGTTCCAGAGGTGTCCAGTGAATTTCCTCCAGTTTTCCCTGCATTAAAGCGGCAGTATGCGGCCTTCCATTGTCATGGAGAAGAATGACATTTCGGATTGGTTGCCGGCGTCACTTGTTGCGATACGCAGCTTTTGCTTCATCCAAAAGGTGAAAGTGATAGGCTTCATTAATTGTCCATTGATCGTGAAGAAAATCTACCAGCAAAACGCCCGCGGAGACCCAGAAAACGGTTGCAAGCACCTTTTCAGCAGATAAGTGTGTTTTGGCCTTGACTGTACCTGCTTCATCTCTTTGCTGCCACTCCATGCTTGCTTGCTTGCTTGCTTGCTTGCTTGCTTGCTTACTTGCTTTCTTTGACTCAGGAGTGTACTGATGCACCCAAGTTTCATCACAAGTCACAATACAATGCAAGAAATCCTCTCCTTCCTCCTCGTAGTGACGCAGGAGTCTCTGACAAACTTAATGGTGTAAAGTTTTTTGTTCCTGGTTGAGGAGATGAGGAACCCACCTGGCAGATAATTTTCGGAAATGGAGTTCATTTCGGATGATGGTTTGAACACTTCCATAACATACTCCTACGGCTAAAACAATTTATGAAATTTTTATTTGCCAATCTTCACCAATGTCATGGATGGCAACAATGTTGTCTGCAGTGATGCTTGTCGTAGGTTATGATTTTCATTTCCATGTTGATGTATAACTAATATGATATGGTTTGAGGGATGTTCCACCATTCAACACTGTTCATTTTCTACAGCTTCTCTTCCTGCAACAAATTTTTTAGCCCACTCATACACTCCAGTCTGCAAAAGTGTTTCTTCCCCAAACTGTGTACGGAGCCATCTCAAAATTTCGGAAGGTTTGGTGCCCTCTTTTGCCTGAAATTTGATAATGACACGTTGCACAACAGACGAATGCACCTCTTGCTCACTCATGGTGTACTGAAGCAGCCCAGCTCTCAACTGTCATTCGCACGCACAAACCCTCTCTCCAGACAGCCCCACCAACATCCTGGCAAAGCCCTGCCTCAGAATTATCACTAACAGTAGCGGAACATTCAAATTCCCGCTTATATTTGATCCGCCTTCATATATGTTTGCTGAATGCTGTCTGATGTATCTAACTGTGTTTATGTATTCTTTGTGTCTGGTGTGGAAATTAAGTTTTGCATGGCCAATGTATGTAGCATTATAAGTTCATTCTTGGCATTTGAGTTCATAAATTCCTGATTTAGAAAAATGGTCTTTTTTTTTTTAGATTACATTTACCAGTTTGTTTTTTGTAATGTGTTTTTTGTTGCGAATGTTATTTTGAATCCTTCCTTTTTGAACATGTTAGCTATTTTGCACATGTTTTTATTAATGAAATTAAGAATCACATTTTTATCATTTTTGGATAGAGGTTTGTTTATGTTTTTCCATATTTTTTTTAGCTGGTCTGCTGTGTTGGGGAAATGGTTGTATTCTCCTGCAATTTGTTTTATTATTTGTATATCATTATTAAAATAGGTTTCGCTCACTGGTATAGTTATAGCTCTGTGTATAATAGCATTCAGTGCTGCTAATCGGTGTGAGGTTGGGTGATTGGAAACATTATTTATTGTGTGTGATGTCTGAGTAAGTTTCCTGTATATTTTGTAAGACAGTTTATTTTTACTTCTACTGATCGTGATGTCCAAAAAGGTGATCCTCCTATTTGTTTCCGGTTCCATTATGAATTTGATTTTATTGTGTAAAGAGTTTAGTGTGTCTAGTAAGTGTTCCGCATCTGTGTTGTCATTACCATAAACGCTTATTACATCATCCACGTATTTGCTCCAGTTCCTTTGGCACGTTGGTCAGTTTAGAGTTTATTTGCAATGCTATTTAAGAATATGTTCCCTATTATTCCCAATAATGGTGAATCCATGAATAATCCTTCCTTTTGTGAACATATTTTGTTGTTAAACATGAATGTGTTATGGTTTAACAAAACATGTAATCCTATTTTTAATTAAATTGTATCTTTTCAGGTAAAATAAAATGTCATATGGCTTTTAGTGCCGGGATATCCCAGGACGGGTTCGGCTCGCCAGGTGCAGGTCTTTCAATTTGACTCCCGTAGGCGACCTGCGCGTCATGATGAGGATGAAATGATAATGAAGACAACACATACACCCAGCCCCCGTGCCGTAGGAATTAACCAATTTTTAAGGTTAAAATCCCCGACCCGGCCGAGAATCGAACCCGGGACCCCTGAACCGAAGGCCAGTATGCTGACCGTTCAGCCAACGGGTCGGACATCTTTTCAGGTATAATCTGTTGTTAAACATTCTTTTCCAGGTATTTTTTAAAGTTTTATTTTACCCTGAATTAGTTTTGACAGACTAAATAACCTAACAGTTATAGATTAACTAAGTCAAAACTGAAAGAAAGGGATTCCACTATTACAAAATGAATTAGAAGACAGAGATCATGGTTCGCATTCACAAGTGTCTATTGGTGATATTGAGACATCAGTCGACCACTCACAATAAATACAAAACGCCAGCTGTCAAGGATGGAGATGTTTCATTTGAAATTATTACTGCTGTCAGTTTTGTAAATACCAGTACTTTACTTCCTAAAACACAAAGTGTGAAGCAATTTTAATTCAATTAGATTGCCATTTCATTTGATACATTAAAACAGATCTTTAAAAAGTTTTTGATAGGAAACATTCTTTTAGTATGGGAGACTGATTCCTGTTGCCAGTTATATTTAAGATAATTTAATGTCTCATCAATGGAGCTTTATTTCATATATGGGCAGATCTCAAACCACTTAATAAGCAATTCTCAAAGCCATTAACACCGCGTATTTTGGAACAAGCCGGTAGACGAAGGCACAAATGAACAATAAGTATAGTGGCAGTTGTTGATTCTCAAACAAATACTAATTACAGTTTATATGTACTTTAAACTACTATAAACAAACAATGAATAGCAAGGGATTTTACTTTTAATTGAACTTCTTTTATATTTACAATTACTTCACTAAAATCTGGGTTTATTTCAGTTAATGATATAGATGTTGATTCCCATAGGGAACCTATATCATCTGATGGCCAGGCAGGCATCAATTTTTGGTAACGAGACGGGGTCTCACATAGTGCACTGGCACTGCCCGTGGCTCCGGGTAGCCTACGCAGTGGCCTCCACGATATGCACTATCCATGCGTCTTGGTGGGTGTGCTAAGTACCAACTGATGAGCCCAACTTAGCACATGGGGGTGAAACGCTGGCAACCAAGAGTGGGTTGGCTGGAGGATTCATAATGTCCAATAAAGGACCATTTATATTGGTATTATTTCAGTTAAAGCAATTTTCAGCTGCACCAACAGATGTCAGATTGAAAAAAACAAAATGTCTTTATTATCTGTCATGAAGTTAGTGCTCATGGCCCTTTCTTACACTTAAACACTACATCAGTCAAACAGGATATTTTGACTTGGCATAGTTCATTTATGAAAATAATTGCTCACACAAATAAGTAGAAGCAAACATAGCCAAACTTTTAGCTATAAATATGGTAATATTAATTTAATGTTCTTAGCAATTGAAAAATGTTTGAATACACCTACACCAACAATGACACAGATGTTTAATAAAACATATTTTCCACTGACATTAATCTGAGCTGCAAACCCTATCTTACTTTCATGGGATTTAAAAAAAAAACTCCCACATTTTTGAAATAGGCAAATCAATTTTCTAAGAATTTGGTCTTGACATTTTCTAATAATGGAATATACATAACACATTCATTGTTCACATTTGTTTATTTTTGGAGGGATTACAAACAGGGAAAATAATAGTTTTCTTTCTTGTAGCTGTCCCTTCCACAGTTCCAATAGAATTGCAAAGGATATAAAAGAGTAATGGTCAAATGAACACTGACCTCACACAGTAGTTTGTGCAAAGGACAAAATCCATTTGTGATTCCTGAACCAGTAAATGCCTATGCACACTTTAATGTTTTTACAAACCTAGCGGAAACTAATATTGGCAGCAAATGATGTTAATATTCATAAATGTGACATGTCTCTCTCTCTCATTTACGTTAAGTACAAAAAAGTCATTGATTGTTATGTTATACAATCCTGCAATCGGACTGCAGTAGATATGTACCTCATCAGCAATGTTTGAGAGAGGGTGAATGGAAATGGTAAAAAAGAAAAAAACAAACAGAAGGATTTAGGCAAAGATGGAAGGATATGGATTAAACTGTAGTAATAGGAATGAAAGGAGTGAGGGTAACTTTTCAATATTTATATCACCTCATGTATGGTAAATACCTGTAAAGAAAACTTCAACAGAGCTTATCTTCATTCTGAGAAAGAGAGCTGGAAAACTGCATATTCATTTTCTCTTTTTTTCAAGTCACTATTTTTGAGTTCCTACAAAATCTATTTCTTGTCTTCTTCTGAACTGTGCTAACATTACACAAGGATTAAGTTGAAGTTTTCTCTGGGGTAAGACAATAAATTACATTTACAAAGAAAGGTTTATGAAATGCATCACAACCTTTATTTAAACTTACAAACATAAATGTATTGCTACAAACCTTACAAATAGTACGATAGCATAAAGTTAATATATATGCTGGTAATTTGATAACTCTCCTCAACTTGGGCTCAAAAGGAACCTAGAGGTATGTAACACTTCCCAAATGTTGATAATGTAAAAATTAAAATCTCACTACAGCCTTGTAAGCTAGTATAGAAAGAATATCTACAGGTTAAAGGACATTAACAAGAAACGTATGCTGCCTGACGAAGATCATACTATCATAACTACTGTACTCAACATTCTACTCTGAGAATATTTCTTATAGTAATAGAAGTCATGTAAGATCACAGATTTTTGGGGAAAATATATCACAAATACATATGTATTAAAAGAGATAAAGTTAGAAGGAATGTGAAGAAATTATGTACATCTTTCTGGGATGACTTGAAAGCAAAGAGAGAAGGTTATCCACAAAGACTGTTTATGCATTCATAAGAACAGAAACTCACACTTGGGAATCTTAACTTCATGGTAAAGTCACATTATTACCATTATACAATTAGTAAGATTTTACGTAAAGTTGAAATTCATGAAATTCTGTATATATTCATTATTTGTAAACAAGTTTGAAAGATAAGATTGATATTCTAATGAATACCAAAGTGTGCAAGATTTAATACTGTAAGTGCAGTGTACACACATTTATAGGCCTTCTGCTTCTTGAACATATCATGATAGACATTTCAAAGTAGAAAAATACAAGCATGAAGGCAAAACTTTCATTAATTCATGCACAATGAGGAACAGAAATTAAATTTTCTTATTAAAAAAATTAAAAAAGAGCAAGATCATAGCATACAGCACTTGTTGAGACCAGAATTACATACCGGTAGTCCTAAACATTTAACCAAAAGTTGGCAATAACATTATCTAAATATGATCATTGCCCAAACAAACTAAAAATGGCCATACTGTTTCTCTTTTAAAAATAATATTTTGATTCAACTAATGTGCAGTAAGGATTAAAGAAGGAGATATTACAAGAATTCTTTCTGCTACATTTCAATTCTCTTCCCTTCAAACTAGACCATTCATATTTTAATATACTTTCAGTCTTCTTTCTCTTTTAAAATTGTCAGGTGTATGCATAACAACTGATCATCATTCCTTCTAATTTGTCACTTTTAAGTTTCTAGAAATCATTAGTGAAAAAAAAAGTTCGACAATCTTATTTATACTCCAAACACGATTGATTACTACTATGTACATACCATGTCCACACTACAAAGGAACAACTTTAACCTCTTAAAAATTTTGATTATACATTCAACTACTTTCACTAAGAAGTGATACACATCGTAATGATAGCTAGCTGTCGGAAAATGGAGTTTGCTTAGTTTCCAGTTATAATTTGACGAATGATATTCACATATCCTATAATTAAAGTGCTATTTTATTTTGCAAAACTGGACTAACTAAAATAAACTTATGTCTTGATACTTAGATCAATAAAATGTATAACCTGAGTGAAGGAAAGAGTAATAGTAACAACAGTAAATTTGCATGCAACTGCACCAAAAGCTTCAAATATGAAAAGTTCACAGCAGTTAACTCTCAGTTACCTTCCAAAACAGAAGTTTTTCAATATGGTATCGGTATTGGGGTTATTAAGGGATGAACACATTACATGGGTTTGAAGGGCTAAGTTAAATTTGTAGAACAAACTTTGATCTGAATACAGAACAGAAATAAAACTCATCTCTCTCTCTCTCTCTCTCTCTCTCTCTCTCTCTCTCTCTCATCTATCAAGGCAGCTTATTTCCAATTAAATGAGCATGGTGTTTTTCTATTTCTTCCTTTTCATGTTCATTACAAGTTCTCTACCAGTTTAGCCCACTTTCTTCTCTGTATCATTAGTTTGATTAGTCCATTTCTTTTCAGGCTTTCCACATTCCTGCTAGAATAAAGTTTGATCTGAATACAGAACAGAAATAAAACTCATATCTCTCTCTCTCTCTCTCATCTATCAAGGCAGCTTATTTCCAATTAAATGAGCATGGTGTTTTTCTATTTCTTCCTTTTCATGTTCATTACAAGTTCTCTTCCAGTTTAGCCCACTTTCTTCTCTGTATCATTAGTTTGATTAGTCCATTTCTTTTCAGGCTTTCCACATTCCTGCTAGAATAGTCCCTCTTATCACATGCATGGTCGAAGTGTTAAACTTGCTTCAGTAGAAACAATACCCCACACTAAGGGTTGACTTTTTTTTTTTTTGCTAGTTGTTTTACGTCGCACCGACACAGATAGGTCTTACGGTGACGATGGGACAGGAAAGGGCTAGGAGTGGGAAGGAAGCGGCCGTAGCCTTAATTAACGTACAGCCCCAGCATTTGCCTGGTGTGAAAATGGGAAACCACGGAAAACCATTTTCAGGGCTGCCGACAGTGGGGTTCAAGCCTACTATCTCCCGAATACTGGATACTGGCCGCACTTAAGCGACTGCAGCTATCGAGCTCAGTGGTTGACATTTTTAACAGCATGTACAGAAGCAGAATTATACCAAGTCAGCTGAAATTCAAACAATTACATGCATTCTTCTAGTAAAGAAAGAGTAAATAGTAAATATAAATAAAGTACACCAACAGAATTAAAGAAAGAAAGTAAGTTTAAGAAAATAGTTTTCTCAGTATTGTTGACAACTGTGATAATCTTGCATATCACACCAAGAAAAAAGGGAGCTCTGACTGATTAATTTTTAAAAAATGCTGCAATGACCTTGGATTTTTCCAAGTGCTGAGAAAGACATCCTTGACGTAAGAGCTATTATTAACTCACAAAAGCTTTCTGAAACATTGAGAATCTTTCCTTACTGATACAAAAAATATATTTTCATCTGGTCTGGATTATTGTTTTCAAACTGGATGATCAGGTCAACAATAATTGTTGGGAAATCAATTGTGTGAAATGCTACCATATCACTAAACAGGCGGAATCCATCAGTACCAATACCAAACACCTCTTCAGTCAGTCAAAAACTTTCTTGGGTAGCAGGTATTTTAGCCTGTGTTCAACCTTATGGCATCATGAGTTTTTCAGTAACCCATCACATGGGCAGCTGTCAGTTACACGAGAAGGGTTTTTTGCCTCTCTGACAAATCTGTGAAAGAGAGTCGACTCGTTTCTAACACCAGGTACTCCATGAAGATTGGCATCATTCGTATTTAGTTTTATTGCTGCTGTCCACTCTGGAGAAGAGAATCTTTATTCCAGTGAAACAATGCTGTTGGCCTTTGGGAATACCTGGAACTTCACAATACCTATTTCCCAACTCCAACTTCTGATAGCTCCATTCTTGTCCATCAATGGGTCTGCAGATGTGTTTTTGTACCTCTAAGGCTTGTTCTTGTAAATTGGTGTACAAATGAGCAGTTTATACATTTATTCGTATAGAATAAATGCCTTGAATCATGTTAGTAAGTGATGTGTTATATCTGTCTGTGCAGGGCTGTCCGGTCCTCCAAATTAACATAGTATTTATGCATATGAAAATATGAGTTTGTATGTGCGTCTGGTATAGTTGGTTCAATGGTTGCAACATAAAGTAGTTTTGTTTTTTTGGCTAGTTGCTTTACGTTGCACCGGCACAGATAGGTCTTATGGCGACAATGGGATAGGAAAGGCCTAGGAATGGAAAGGAAGCGGCCATGGCCTTAACTAAGGTACAGCCCCAGCATTTGCCTGGTGTGAAAATGGGAAACCACGGAAGACCATCTTCAGGGCTGCTGACAGTGGGGTTCGAACCCACTATCTCCCGGATGCAAGCTCACAGCTGCGCACCCCTAACTGCACAGCCAACTCACCCGGTACATAAAGTTTCGGTCCTTCCAGGCCGTGATAAGAATCACTGTGAACTATGAAGTTTGAACAACGTACAGCTTTGAACACCGAGTTAGACACCATAAAACACTGTCACGTATTGCTGCCTGCAACTGCCATTTGAAATAGCAACGAGCTTGGTGCAAAAAGCATTGGTATTGTTTTAATAACCAACACATACTGGTGCTTGAAACAAATTACTACGAATGACTGAATACGTTACATTGAGATTTCAACAAAGTCTACACTGCCTTGGAACTGTCTTGAGATCACATGTTTGCAATCTGTGGAATGTTTCCCACGTGCTAATGCATCAATTCTTGTGAGCTGTTTATGTCAGTTTTGTATCTGATCCCCTGATGTTCGAGATGTTGGATGCTGCTTGGAACTTTGACTCCAGCGAACATTACATCGCAGATGTCATCCTTGGATTTTCTAGTCACCTTGCACATGTCTATGTCAAGCCACATGTGCTTTCAGTGGTAGTGATGATACAGAACCGCTACTTCTTATTGTTCCTGTCTTGACTAGGGTGGACATACTGCTTAATATCCTAACCCTATTGCTAGCACTTACCAAGTATAGAATTAACTGAGATTGGTCTTGATTTCTCATGGGCAATATAAAGCTCTGAAGTAATAATTTGTTGTGCCTCTCAGTGTATTTTACATATTTTGGGACGCAAATGACTTATTATACATTATTGCCAAGCTTGTATGCATTTTCTTACATTGTTGGGTTGCTTCAAACATTGTCACCCATTCCGACAATGCAAGAGGAATGTAGTGTACTTAGTATAGAGCTTACTGTTTGCACATTCACCATTGCTGCAGGATTGATTTCCTTTATTATCTTGTCAGTAACTGATTACCAGAACTATTCATTGCAGTGTTCAAATGCGAAGCAAAGGCTGATCAAAATTGTGGCCTACTTACAAGGTCATTAACTCATCTCAAAAATTACTTGAAGCAAGATAACATCAACCATCACAAACTGAGTCCCAGGCCAAACAGGGTGCCAAAATTTGGAAGGAATTCAGTAATGTTAGGGAGTATCTAGAATGTGAATTAGACTCAAAATTTAGTCAAACTCACTTTGGGGACATGATGAATTTGAAAACAGATATGTAATAGTTGTTAGGATTCAAGAATTGCTTAGTTCATATGAAAGACCCACGAGTCCTAGTAATGCATCCATTGCTTCTGATAACTCTGCTCGATGCAGCTTTAGCTTGTAACTCCCTCTCACTGAATAGCCTGTTTTTAAGGGAGATTTGACAAAATACTTGAGTTTTAGGAACATCTTTGAAAGCTTATTTATGAACAATACCTGCATTGACAATGTGCAAAAATTACACTACCTACTGTCGTCTCTTCCAAGACGAACCTACGGATTTGTTAGATAACCTAGCCATATGTGCTGAAAAATTCACTGTTGTTTAGGATTTAATTGATGAAAGGTACAATATTAAATGCTTGACTGTTCCACAGTATGTACAGTAAAAACATTTGCTTAATCTCCATAGCTGTACAAATAGATCTTCTTTTGAATATCACAAATTGATAAATCAAGTAAAATCTATCCTTAGTGTTATTGACAATTTGGAAGGTGAAGTTGCACTTCATGAAATTTTATTACAGGATGTGACTCTAAATAAGATAACCAAGTCCAACCATAGAAGTGAATGGGAAAAGAAATTTGCCCCTACTGATATCCCAACGTTAAATAATTTGATTGATTTCCTGGAAAGAAAATGTCAGACATTTCAGCTGACAGAATTCAAGAAACCTGTTATTGAACAAAAATGAGAACCAAGATCTAACCTAAAGGCACTTCACATTACCAACAACAGCACTTCCATCAGTTGTAAGTTTTGCAAACTGATAATCAGAGTATTTCTGATTGTAGAAAGTTCAAACAAGCAAACATTGTCAAGGGTTATGAATTTCATGTTGTTGGTCCGTATTGAAGTGAGATTACATATAAATTATAAACAGAAATTTTTCCGCCTATTCAATACATAGTTATATTTACTATGCATGTATTTACATTACATGGGACTAGTTTCAACTCTACTCGAGGTCATCATCAGCCATATTGTGTTCAGTCTTAGTACCATAGCACTTGGTCCACAACTGTAATGTATTACCAGGACCTACTGAATTCTATCTCCATTGTCTAAAATTTTACTCAAGTTGATCTACAACATAGAGCATCTCATTTGTACTTTTATACTTTTTAACGAGTTTGGAGTACTTGTATTATATATTGCTCACCTATGTCACTCGTAATATTTCACTTTCATTTGCAACATTTTGAGCACCATAGCACTTTGCCTAATTCAACCACACATCATAGTGTTAATTATATATTCATAATGTTCTTACTGCTTAGTGTCCCCTTCAAATTTGGCCTATAATGAATATTTTATTGTATGTGGCAAAGAGATGTTGTCATTATTTCATGAAGGGTGGTATGTTACAAGTTTATTTCAACTCAGTCGTGTCTTCACACAAAGAACCGGTTTGAACACGTAGGGTGGACAGTGTATTGATTTTTCAATCCACCAGCCAGCTGTAGTCATGTGACCTAGTTGGAATGTCTCAAGGCCGCCCCAATTGATAGCGCATGGCGAATGTTCTCGGTACAGTACACTCTCGAACTATGAGAACCTATCAGGTGAAGTTACGATGTCCAATTACACCACGATATAAGGACACACCTCCCGGTGTAATTACATAAATACTTGTGCTTCAGGAATAAATGCCCTTTCCTATTGCGACGTTCTTCGAGTGCAGCAGATTTTTGAGGACAAGTTATGTATCATTCTACGATAATTTCCACGTGATCGTGCGTGTGGTCACATTCTAAAACTTTTGTGTCGGTTTCAGCTTTCATCAAGACAAGAAAGAAGAGGACCCTTACATACTCAATTCTCTTCACCAGGATGTCTCACCCACATTCTGAAAGAGCGATCTACGAGAATCTGGAAATGGACTTTGCTGTCAACATGCAGTGTTAAAATGTAGGCACTGTCTGACATGGGGGAGATAACAACTGGATGCAGATTGCCATGTAAGCAGATCACTATGTGAGCAGTTTCCTTCATCGATGGCGAGATCCAATTTCATCAGAAATTTACGTACTTTTTTATAATCATTTTCCTGTTCATCTTTGTAGAAATAGTACTAGGTTATTCATTGATGGTAGTATTTCTGTTAGGTTAGAGTTTTTTGACAAATTTTCCATTCTTCTTTCCTATGGGTAATGGTAGTGTTGTTACGTTGTGAGTGACTGATTTGTCGGACTCTATTAGCGTAGTTAGTCAGTTAGTGTCTTCTGATATTGTTCTAAATGTCCCTTTGAATGATTAGAATGCTATTTAAAAATCACAGACCTCTCCAATAAAAGATAATTTTATGTGAGATCAATTTCAAATGTGTGAACTCGTGTGGGACAAAATTACATCACATTTGACATGTTGAATTTCAGAGTATATTTCACCTTACGCATTTCATTGGATTAATCCAAGGTAGTGTCATCAGACTCAGTGTCGAATTCAGATTTTTGGTGAAGTTACTAGTCAGCAATAATAATAATAATAATAATAATAATAATAATAATAATAATAATAATAATAATAATAATAATAATAATAATAATAATAATAATAATAATAAAGTTGAAGGTCGGGTTAAACTGAAATTTAATGGCCATGAGTGGTAAATGTTATTTGTTATTATTGTGTTATGTTTGATGTGTGCTTTACTAGTGGATTATGAGCCTGGAGTACGGCAGGCAGATCCTGAGGGATTAATTGTGTAATTTTATTTGGGAAGTATGTGTCTAGAGAACCATGTCTTCTGCGAATTTTGGAGCACGTGTTAAATAATGTGAATGAGATTTAGGAGTAATAATAATTTATCGCGACTCATGAATCACATGTCCGATGATATTAATGTTTAACCAATATTTTGTTAAGGTCTTGAGTATAGTCCAGTTGAATTCACACCAGAAAGACAGAATAATATTAATGGAATTTATCCACAAGAAGAAAGATAATGTGGATTTCTATTCTCCTATCCATGGAATATTCAGATGACGGTATCAGATAAATAGTGGTACATGTCACTCGTAGAAATGTGATTAAATCTGGGGAATCACTTGTAAAGAAAATAAGAGAGTTATCACAACGTTGATCATCGAGAAAATCAGCGATTCAATATTCAGAAGAATTATCATAAAAATCTAAAACTTAATATTCAAATTCCAGAATCCGATTGTGAAATATGTAAATAATAATCATGTATCGTTTGTGTGATTGTGGAATGAGTGCAGTAGTTAGTAATATTTTTCTGTGATTTATTGAAATGTGGTTCTGACCTGACCACGTGTTCATCATGTTGGGCCCAGGTTATTCCAGCGTTGTTTGTGATGACTTATTTTGAGATGATTAACACCTTTAGTAAATTTTATTTGAATTTTATGCAAAGTTGATGTTAAGGTACCAGCCAAAAATGAATAAGCGCATGTTATTTCAAAATCATATGAGCAAAGTACCAAAAATTGTAAATATTGTAAAATTCATTTTCAAGGCGTCGAGAAATATGAATTCATTAATGTCATTTATTATTCAAAGCAGTTTCGAAGGATTTTCATGGAAATAATGTATCTTGTGAATGTCATTAATTTTGGTAAGGTCTTGAATGGACATGATTCAGTAAAATTACGTAATGGAAATATATTCAAGATATAGTCCAGTTGAATTCACACCAGAAAGACGGAATAATGTTAATGGAATTTATCCACGAGAAGAAGGATAATGACGTAATATTTATGATAATATTTGCAAGGTTTAATGACGCCATTATTAATTAATTGATTCTGGTGCAAAGGTAGACACTATCGCGATAGTCTAGGATAGTTTATGAAACGTGGAATAACTTACTGTTGTTAATATTTTTTAATTTGCTGATAATCCAACCAGTGTTAGGAGGAGGTTCTCCTATAATAATTTTCATTTTTATTCAAGCCAGATGTGTTTCAAATGTTTTTTTTTAAACTGTCGTCAGTCCTTAAGTCTTACTTGCTCTTATAAAATAAGCAAAGCCTGACAGAGAACGGTCAACGTCTGGGACTCTCGCTTTCTGGCTGAGCCGAATGGGAATAAAGGGGGCATTAGTAACATGTTTTAGGATTTCGCCAAATATTATGTATTCTTTAAATGTGGCTGATGATGACCCCGAGTAGGGTTGAAACTAGTCCCATATAATGTAAATACACGCATTGTAAATATAACTATGTATTGAATAGGTGGAAAACTTTTCTGTTTATAATTTATATGTAAGCAAACACTGCCCATCGTCGAGGAAAATAAACTTTGTTATCAATGTTTTCTACACTTCTCATGTTTCTAAACAGTATAAACGACACAATTGCCCCCAGTATAATGGGCCCACAACTTACTGCTTCATAAGAACAAATAATAATAATAATAATAATAATAATTGTGAATATACTGGGCGAGTTGGCCGTGTGGTTAGGGACACGCGGCTGTGAGCTTGCATCCGGGAGATACTGGGTTCGAACCCCACTGTCGGCACCCCTGAAGAAGGTTTTCCGTGGCTTCCCATTTTCACACCAGGCAAATGCTGGGGCTGTACCTTAATTAAGGCCACGGCTGCTTCCTTTCCACTCCTAGGCTTTTCCTATCCCATCGTCGCCGTAATACCTATCTGTGTCCATGCGACGTAAAGCCAATTGTAAAAAAAAAAAAAAAAAAGTGAATACAAACAAAAGTCCACTTCCTGTGCAGCAAATTGACTGTTCCGATTGGGATATCCCTCATGATGTTATTTTAAGTGATAGTATATTTAATCAGCCGGCCCCCTGGTGTAGGGGTAGCATGCCTGCCTCTTACCCGGAGGCCCCGGGTTTGATTCCCGGCCAGGTCAGGGATTTTTACCTGGACCTGAGGGCTGGTTTGAGGTGCACTCAGCCTACGTGATTAGAATTGAGGAGCTATCTGACGGTGAGATAGCGGCCCCAGTCTCGAAAGCCAAGAATAATGGCAGAGAGGATTCGTCCCTCACAATCTGCAGGCCTTCGGGCTGAGCAGCGGTCACTTGGCAGGCCAAGGCCCTTCAGCGGTTGTACTGCCATGGGGTTTGGTTTGGTTTGGTTTGGTTTGGTATATTTAATCAGCATTCTACTATTGGATATCTTGCTAGGAGCAGATGTCTACTATGAAATTGTGTCTTCTACTATCCTGCATAAGAAAGGTTATCCCACCTTGTTGGGTATTGTCAGACACCGCCGGCCCCATGGTGTAGGGGTAGCATGCCTGCCTCTTACCCGGCGGTCCCGGGTTTGATTCCCGGCCAGGTCAGGGATTTTTACCTGGACCTGAGGGCTGGTTCGAGGTGCACTCAGCCTACGTGATTAGAATTGAGGAGCTATTTGACGGTGAGATAGCGGCCTCTTATAATGGGCTTCTGATAAGTTCACCTGCATACACCCCAGTGTCAGTGGGTAGGGTCTGACACATCCCACTCTGATGAGTCTAGTGTCAGAGGTAAGACAAAACGCTGGTTAATAGAGCAAACGCCTGAAAAGCCCTACATCTGATCTGGTTTTGACAAGCTCTATTGGTGAAAAATATCTAATTTCCTCCATGGGAACTTAGAATTTTCCATTCAGAATTGCTAGGCGAGCAATAATTCCATTGTGGAGATTTATCTCCCGTATGCAGTTATCAGACTGTGCCTCTTATAATGAGCTTCTGATAAGTTCACCTGCATACACCCCAGCGTCAGTGGGTAGGGTCTGATACATCCCACTCTGATGAGTCTAGTGTCAGACCTAAGACAAAACGCTGGTTAATAGAGCAAACACCTGAAAAGCCTTACATCTGACTCGGTCTAGAAAGCCAAGAATAACGGCCGAGAGGATTCGTCG
The DNA here is from genome assembly GCF_040414725.1 of Anabrus simplex. NCBI lineage: Eukaryota > Metazoa > Arthropoda > Insecta > Orthoptera > Tettigoniidae > Anabrus > Anabrus simplex. The sequence continues at coordinate 1,290,069,647 of NC_090265.1, forward strand.
TGCTGACCACACGACACCTCATAATCTGCAGGCCTTCGGACTGAGCAGCGGTCACTTGGTAGGCCAAGGCCCTTCAAGGGCTGTAGTGCCATGGGGTTTGGTTTGGTTTGGTTTTGATTGTCAGACACCTGCTCTGAGTTATGCATTAAGAATAATGCCATGGCCTGTCGTGCCGACCTTGTAAAACTTGGTACTCTAGACACAAAAGGGTGCAGCATAATTCTGCATCCTTTTTTAATCTCAAGACCTACAGCAAGAGTGCTCAAGAACCTAAGATATCTACAAAAAAAATTATCTTCACTGAAAATTGCTACATGAACTTCAATTATTAATTCTTCAAGAAAAGTGTCATAAGTGTTACAATTACCATTTAAAGGTTTTTTTTGTGTGTTGACTTCTTGCCATTTTTGTATCGGCTGATGATGACATGGATATATGTCGAAACCGGTCCCATAACATATTAAACATGTTGCAACATTAATTTGTGCAACAATTTATTATTGTATTGAATAGGTGGAACATCTTTCTCTTTCTAGCATTGTAACTGGAACTCAGCATTGTGAGATGCAAGAAGTATTTTGAAGTAATGGTTGTATTCAAATTTTATGTAACCCAAATTTTATGTGACTTGAAGATGCAAGAAGTATTTTGAAGTGATCGTTGTATTCAAATTTTATGTAACTTGACCAAATGTTAATTTGATGTTGTAATATGATTGAAGGATTTAAAAGGTAACTTAATTTTTACATCCAACCGCCCTAGCGAGCGCTTGCGCTCGAGGGCTCCCCTTGGGAACTCCAGTTTTTATTGGTAAGTGTTATTTCAGTGTTATTTTCAATGTTTTCTGATTTTGTTTGATTAAATTTAATCCCTTTTGTGTTCTGGTACTTTCTTGCTTAATGTAATTTTAAAGTTGTCTTGTGATATGACAGTACAACATAGTTCATTTCATCGCACGGCCATCGCGTCCGACCGGTAGTTCATACAGCACTATCGTTCAATCACAGTTTGTTTTATTATACTGAAAACACGGAGCTGTATCAAGTTTTCTGGCAGAGGTGGTCGAAGGAATATATGCATTCACTTCAGCAGATCTGTAAATGGTCTACAGGAAAATGAATTCAGCTGTAGGAGACTTGGTGCTTTTCAGGAAGGTAACCTTCCTCGACTGGTTTTGAAGACTGGTGTAATTACAAGTTATGAATCTCATTATTGGTCCGTATTGAGCGACAATATATTATTTACTTAAAACTTTTATTTGAAATAACCACCTTTTCAATAAAACATAGTTTTTATTCCACATTAAAAACTTTACATTGTCATTGTTTTTTTATGGTATATGTTTTGGCATTATTTTAGTTTAATCCAGGAGCTCCATCCTGGCTCTGACAATGGTATTCGTGTGGTCACTATGAAAACAAAAACTTGCTGTGCCATAGTCAAATTGTGTCCACTGCCCAAAAATTTTGATTAATACGTATTGTGACTGTATCGTCACTATGAATATTTATTACAAAATTAATATGTGGGAAGTATACATGCTTCGAGCTTCTTTCTCAGGACGGGAGCTCAGTTTCATCTTATTGCGCAACATCCCTGCCTGCACGACGCCAAACTCACACATATCGTAGCTGATGAAACCCCCAAATTGAGAGCTCATGATGAGGGAAGACAAGAAAGAAAAGTATATTTAGCTGACTCCGCCCCTAAAACAAATGCCAACTCACAGTAGAACCAACGTGAGAAGGTGATTTTGGAAGCATTTTTGGGAAAATAACGCTTAAATTAAACATAAGGCACATGTCGAAGTAACATCAAGAATATTTGGTCATTAGAAAAATTATAAAACAAAATAATATAATATCATTTATGTAATTACACCACAAAGGGGTTACATAAGTGGCTGGAGCGTCCCCACGCTAGCTACGATAGCAGACCGCCAATAGGGATTCCCCGTTGAAGGGCTGATTTAGACAGCCTTATTATTATTAAACTACTGATCGTTTTGCATTCCGCACTACAAGTATTAGTGATTGGCGGGCCACACAATCTGACGCATCGCTAATTTCTGTAGATCTCGTGGATCTTTTAAGTGTGAGAATTTCATAAAAAATTCAACACTGCATCACAGAAAATAAACTGTACATGATGGAGAAAAACTAATTACATATTTGAAATCAGGAGAGAAAATACTATTAGGATCCGATAATTTTCCTTGTGTGCCCAAAAACAGTTATTTTGTTGCTCAGTGATATTATTTCTGGATTAAAGCCACTATATATTAACATGTCTTAAGAAAAAGCAAACTTTCAGCCAACTTTCACTGACTTTTATTAGGGCAAAGCATATGAAGGTCTGCTGCTTATAGTAATCATTTACCAAACAATTTGGCTGTAGTATGGTTAGGAGCGCAGCTGTGAGCTTTTATTCCAGAGACAGTAAGTTCAAACCTCGCTGTTAGCAGCCCTGAAGAAGGTTTATCGTGGGTTTCCCATTTTTATACCAGGCAAATGATGGGGTTGTATCTTAATTAAGACCACGGCCAATTCCTTCCCACTTCTAGCCCTTTCCTATCCAATTGTAAAAAAAAAGTATTAATTTCTATGCATTTCTAAAGTACAGTACTATTTTATATTTTGACCCAAGTTAAAAATTGTGCCAGGTAGTCAGGATTATTTCAGCAGCAGACCTTCATATGATTTGCCCTGATGAAAGCCAATGAAACTTGGCTGAAAGCTTGGCTTTTTTGTTAAAGTCTTGTAAATATATTTAAGTGGCTTTAATCCAGAAAAATATTTTAATAAACTAGCTGTACCCCCCCCATCTTGATAGATTCATCAGAATGAAGATACAGTTACATTAAGGTGGAATATTCGAAAAAAAGAAAGTTATATCTGCGTTGCCTACTGTAGAGGCTAAAGGCAACATAGGATATTGATACACCCAAAGAATACGTATCTTCTTCATTACTGACATACTGAATTTTAGGCGCTTACACGTGAGAGCAATTCTATATTAGAGATACTTGAAGTCCGTCTTTTATTCTAATGCTTCTTTGTACATCACCTTCACCGTTCTGTAACTGTAACCACAAATGAAGAGTGATATGCTAGTAATACGGGAGTATGCGATGCACAGTTAGCCGGGTGAGAAGCAGCTTGACCTGAGGTCATGTTCTGAAACTCTCACAGTCTGATCCTGTGACTTGTTGATAGTCACATCGCGAAGCACGGATTGATGGGTAACTGAAAATGGATACTGGAAGGCAATCTATGTTACTGTCGTATGTAAGAAAGTGTGTGCTGCTGTTATTGAGTGTAGAGATAGGATAATATTTTGACCCTTATCTTATAGGAAGAAGACCACAGGGAAGACCAAGAAAATGCTGGATAGAGACTGTAAGATCAGATGTGGAGGAGAGAGGACACAAATGGGAGGATGTACTGGAAAAGAAGATGTATGAAGGCAGAAGGAGATGGCGAGCGCTTGTACACCACACCCGGGAAACTGGAGTTGGGAAATGATGATGATGATATAGGATAGGTGCTTTGGTACTCGAAATGAGCTACTACCTAAATATTTCCCTGTAATATGGGCAGAATCACATGGAATTACCAAATTAACCAAAGAAGAAAGAAAAATGCTCAAGTAGTTCTCCAGTTATAAAAAATCAGCACCATGTGCACCCACTCCTGGGCTATGTCCACTAGGACTTAGATTGTAAACAATTAGGTAAATATCTCTCTTATTAGTCTAGTTTTGTAGTTATACGAAATCAGAACTGCACGCACCCGCTGCTGGGCTATGTCCGCTAAGACGTAGACAGTGACACATTCTGTAATAATATCTCCCTTATTTATACTGTCCTGTGATGGTTTCATTGCCGCCATCCTGTATTGCTTTTTAGGATGACTTCTGCATGCTGAATCAGGATCCAATGTTAATTTTCCCCATCACATCACATTTTCTCAAAAATGCTATATTACTTTTATTTCATCACATGCACTAATGCACTTCTTACGTTGTTAGGAAGAGTGTTGCTTTAATTTAGATTTCCATATTCTTTTATTAATTTATTTTATTAATTCAACATCTTCCAGCCATCTCATAGTCCTGTATTATCACGCTCGAGAGTGTAGACACACAAGTATGAAGGATGAGTTTTCCACCTAATCAATATTTTATTTTACAAAATGTTTAGAATTATTTATATTAAAACAGTACCGGTTTCGACCCGTAAATAGGTCATCATCAGCTGTTGGTGAACCTGCTTAACAGCAATTTTACATAATCAAACATTACTAATAATAATGTTATTTGTTTTACGTCTCACTAACTACTTTTTAAGGTCTTCGGAGACGCCGAGGTGCCGGAATTTAGTCCCGCAGGAGTTCTTTTACGTGCCAGTAAATATACCGACACGGGGCTGTCGTATTTGAGCACCTTCAAATACCACCGGACTGAGCCAGGATTGAACCTGCCAAGTTGGGGTTAGAAGGCCAGCGCCTTAACCGTCTGAGCCACTCAGCCCGGCAATCAAACATTACTAAAAACTAATTTAACAAGAATGCCTTATTCTAATATAATACTATTGTTAAGATATATACATATGGTACAATTATACGCTTTGACTTGTTGGAGTCCCATTCAAATATCTATGCTGTTGCCAACATTATGTCATTCAAGATATATACATTTAGTACAATGAAGGGCTTTGGCATGCTGCAGTCCCATGAATGCCACTATTCCAAAAATTGTACAGCTGAGGTTAAAAATAGGGTATAGTTCTTAGAGAATGAAGGGTCACTGAGGTTTTGGCATCAAGTTCAAATATCTATGCTGTATGCCATCATTATGTACAACTGTTGTATATATAGAATCAAGGTGCATTGTTGGGCTGCAATTTTGCGGGAAACAATTGCGTTCAGTAGATTGAGGATCTGTAGCTTATTAACAGGTACTATGATCATTCTTAGTCTATGTTGCTGCTGATACATGCTAGTTATCAAGATCCTTGCTGAGGCATATCATGCTATGTATGACATACTGAAATTAAAGAAATTAGGTTGATAGAGCTCCCCTCTTCATAATTGTATTTATGCTCAGGTAAATTAAAAAATCTGAGAAAGAAAAAGGGAGTAGCAATTAGAATAACTGATAGTGTGTGCCTGCTAAATGGTTTGTGTGCTATAGTGCGTGTGTTACTTACGTGTGGGCTGGATATGTCCTTAAGTATAGTCGGGAGTGTGCTGCACACTGTTGTGTGTACGTCGTGTGGCTGTCGTAGTGTTCAGACTGAGAGGTGGTGGGGAGGGGGAAGCAGCCTCTGGAGGGTGAGGGGTGGAGTTGGGTGTGTCTTTTGGGTTGTGTGTGGGTTTGTGTCTGTTGATTCTTTTTAAATATGTGTCTTTTAGAATGGGAATGGCTGTGTTGAAGAGAATGTTTGTTTTATCTGACGGACAATGAAGCTGATAGATTATAGCAAGAGTGTAGAGCCGGCAACGTGCGGTTTTGGCTGAGCATCATTCTCTCGTTGTGCTTCGTCCGCGACAGTCTGAGTTGTGTTTCGCTTGCTAGTGAAAAGAGATTTTTGTCTTCATAAGCGTTCTATATGTGAGTGAAGTACTGTGATAATATTTTTATTGAACTTACATCTATCAACATGCCACGATGTGGCTGCAAGAACAATCCAGATATATTCTGCTATGTATGTAGAAGTTTTGTGCCGATGAGACAGCAGCTCAATATAAACGAGTTTGTGAGAAAGGAAGATAGGAAAACTTAAAAGGGTCCACCTTTTCAATACAAAAATGTTATAGTTTATTTATAACATATATTTGCACTTGGAACTAGTTTCGACGCTGTTTGGCGTCATCATCAGCCAAAATGTGGGAAATAGGCTAGCATGTAGGCATTTATATTACACAAGGCGTTACATTAAACAATACACATCTTACAAGGAGATAAAAACAGGGACGAATATAGAAACAAATGAATCGTTGAGAAAGCAAAAGTTATACATATTAAAAATAACCTTAACCACACATCTTGCAGTGCGAAAATATTCGTCTTGAATGATTCCTGAATACGAAACACACGCGCACACATTTCTGAAGAACCAGCATGCAGGAAAAAGTAAAGTGAAACCTTAAGAGTTCTTCTGAGAAGAGTTCATCATTTTTTCTATGTTCCGACTCACTAATGAAGTCTCCCTTGAGTTCCTGATAAACATACACAACAGGAAATTCTCCTTCACTCTCAACAATAGCTATAAAGACCAATGGTAAATTTCATTTTAAATATTGTGCAGAGACGTGAAAGCATGATCTTGAAACATGATATAACTTCTTCATTTAACCCAATTTTTTACACAAGGTGTTACATTAAACAATACACATCTTACGAGGAGATTCTACATTCGTCCTTGTTTTTATCTCCTCGTAAGATGTGTATTGTTTAATGTAACACCTTGTGTAAAAAATTGGGTTAAATGAAGAAGTTATATCATGTTTCAAGATCACGCTTTCACGTCTCTGCACAATATTTAAAATGGAAATTTACCGTTGGTCTTTATAGCTATTGTTGAGAGTGAAGGAGAATTTCCTGTTGTGTATGTTTATCAGGAACTCAAGGGAGACTTCATTAGTGAGTCGGAACATGGAAAAAATGATGAACTCTTCTCAGAAGAACTCTTAAGGTTTCACTTTACTTTTTCCTGCATGCTGGCTCTTCAGAAATGTGTGCGCGTGTGTTTTGTATTCAGGAATCATTCAAGACGAATATTTTCGCACTGCAAGATGTGTGGTTAAGGTTATTTTTAATATGTATAACTTTTGCTTTCTCAACGATTCATTTGTTTCTATATTCGTCCCTGTTTTTATCTCCTTGTAAGATGTGTATTGTTTAATGTAACGCCTTGTGTAATATAAATGCCTACATGCTAGTCTATTTCCCACATTTTGGCTGATGATGACGCCAAACAGCGTCGAAACTAGTTCCAAGTGCAAATATATGTTATAAATAAACTATAACATTTTTGTATTGAAAAGGTGGACCCTTTTAAGTTTTCCTATCTTCCATTCTCAGTTCAATACGGACAAAAATGAAATTCTTAGATTTAAATTTGTGAGAAAGGCCTACTTTGGCTTGAAACTTGGAGACCAAGACAAGTCGTGGGCACCACACAAGGCTTGTAGAACCTGTATAGAGCTGTTACAGCAATGGGTGAATGGTAAGCGAACTGCGTTGCCATTCGGTATTCCAATGGTGTAGCGAGAACCCCCAGACCACAGTACTCACTGCTACTTTTGTTCTGTGAATGTGAAGGGATTTAATAGCAGCAACAAAGGTAATATTGTGTATCCAAGCAATATTCGATCTGCAATTTTACCCATTCCTCATAGCCCTGATACACCAGTACCACAGCATCCACAACATTTGCAGGATTGTCCCTCTTCTGAATGTGATGCAGAAATGGCAGGCACTAACTCTGACTGTGATTTCTCCCCTGAATGTGTTGAAAATGAACCAAGACTGTTCGAGCAAAGTGCATTAAATGACTTTGTTTGAGATCTTGGCCTTACAAAGGAATCTGCCGAGTTACTCGGGTCTAGACTTCATGAAAGGAACATGTTGGCACCAGGGACGATACACTATTGGTACAGACATTGTGAACAAGAATTTACACCCTTCTTTTCTGAAGAGGGAGGCTTGGTTTACTGCAACAACATTCCAGAGGTCATCTTAAAACTAGGAGCACCACAGTATGGTCCTACTGACTGGAGACTTTTCATCAACGCCTCCAAGCATAGTTTGAAGTGCATCCTTCTTCACAATGAAAACAAACTTGCATCCATTCCCGTTGCTCATTCAGTTATTATGTGAGAAACATATGGAAATCTTGAAATGCTGCTGTGTAAACTGAAGTACCAGGAACACAAGAGGCAAAGTGTGTGGTTATTTCAAAGTGATAGGTATTCTGTTAGGTTTACAAGGAGGTTACACAAAGCACCCCTGCTTTCTGAGTGAGTGGGACAGTCAAGCAAGGTTACATTCACTGGACTCAAAAAGAATGGCCACGTAGACAATGGATTGTAGGGTCGAAAAACATAAAACAAGAAACTCTTGTTCACAAGAGCAAAATACTGTTACTTCTGCTTCATATCAAACTAGGGCTTATGAAGCAATTCATTAAGGCCTTAAACAATGAAGATGAATGCTTTCAGTACCTGTGTCATCAATTCCCAGGCATCAGTAATCAAGGAGGGTATTTTCACAGGTCCAGATATCAGAAAACTTCTTTCTGATGTTAATTTTGAAGACATGAAGACATGCAGAGCGATCAGCATGGACAGCATTCCAGAATGTGGTCAAAAACTCTCTTGGAAACACAAAGGATTCAGACTACAAACAAATGGTGGATAGATTGCTTGTTTCTTTCCAAGATTTAGGCTGCAAGATGAGCTTGAAAGTGCACATGTTACATTCACATCTGGACTATTTCCCTGAGAACCTAAGAATGCTGAGCGAAGAGCAAGGAGAAAGATTCCATCAGGATCTACAGGAAATGGAACACAGATATCAAGGGAAATGGAACAACAACATGCTGGCAGACTACTGCTGGTTACTAAAGAGAGAAGGTCCAACTACTCCTCACACACGAAAAGCAAAGACGCTTATTTTTTTAATATTTTGCTTTACGTCGCACCGACACAGATTGGTCTTATGGCGATGATGGGATAGGAAAGATCTAGGAACGGGAAGGAAGTGGCCATGACCTTAATTAAGGTACAGCCCCAGCATTTACCTGGTGTGAAAATGGGGAAACCATGGAAAACCATCTTCAGGGCTGCCGACAGTAGGATTCGAACCCACTATCTCCTGGATGCAAGCTCACAGCTGCGCGCTCCTATTTGCACGGCCAACTCGCCCGGTGAGACGTTTCTTATACTAACGTACGACATTATAAAATTGAAACCGTAGACTTACCATTCTCAGTACGATATGAGGCTTAAGGCGTGGTAAATTTAGGTCCTTTTGGCTGTGTTTTTCTACAGATCTGTTAACACAATACACTACATATATTTATATTACGTTCATAAGTATACCAGTGTAAGATAGGAGTGTTTAGATGGGTGAAAATAGTAAGAAAGAAGCGTTCTTTATATGTGATAATTGTAATCTTGCATGTGTGCGTGCTGCATATTTATCAAATTTTCATTTTGATTTTGCACAAAAACCTGATGTGATAGGAGAAAACTGACTTCAGTTCTGGAATCAGCATGTCCGAAATATAAAAGATCACTATGTAAACTTCATGCAATGATCGGAAAGTTTGAATTCGCAGGTCAGTGTTATTATTCCTATCAAAAAAGTATACAGGAGAAAATTTTTAAAAATAGAATTCCATTAATATTGCTAGATTTCCATTAATGTTGGTCATGTATATTTTGTGGTAGAGTCAAATCACTGTTTCGGTCTTCCCATAAACCTGCAGTCCATTCAGGGATTTTGATATCATATGGAACCTAAAACCTACCTTTGGATAGGTGGATTTTAAATACAAAGTTTGGTTAAAATATTTCCAGTAGTTTTACAGTTATAAGAAATTTGCTGTATGTACACCTGCTTTAGGCCAGAACTTAGACTGTAAAACATTCTGTTAATTACATACCTGTAATTAATCCTCCTATGAAAAAATGTGTACATGAGGAACAAGTTTTACAAATAGATTTCCATTTTGGTTGGTAGATTACCATGAAGGTTGGTTATGTATAATCGAATGCTTCTTTGTAGGACAGTAAAATCACTGTTTTGGTCTTTCTATAAACTAAAGTGACCAGACATCCCGTTTTGAATGGGACAGTACCGTTTTTCAACCTGTTGTCCCGGTGTCCGGACAAATTTTGTCGGGACGCCTCTTTGTCCTGTTTTGTTAGAAAGTGAATTTTAATTTTAGTCTCTGTTTTTGTCAACATAATATTTTAAATTATTATAGATACTGAAATTCGTGTATGGCAAGGTACTGTTTTTATGTCCATAACAACTAAGCTAGCTAAGAGTAAAGAGGGAATATAGGAGGCTATGACAATATTCGTTACGAGCAACAACAAATATGTCAACCCTGCTACTCTGCCTGCATTTGTTTTCCTTGCTTGAAGCGAGTCCCTGGTTAATTCTCTCAACAACAGCAGTTGGAGTGTCGTATGATACAGGATTAAAGATGCCGAAACGAAAATGTATGTTCACTACTGCGTTGCAAGAAAGGTAAGTGCCTTATTTACTTAGAATTTATAGCGAATTTAATGCAATTCAACTCCCAGTAATTATGTATAGATCAACAAATACTTATTTTGTATCGTAGGTACACGTTCATAAAGAAAACACTGACCGATTGTGATTGTGATGTTCGTTGCACCATTTGTAACACCGAATTCTCTGTGTCCCATGGATGGAAAAGCAAAACTGAACAACATCTAAAATCAAGGAAGCATCAGAAATTGCGGCATCATCATCCAAAAGTGTAAATTCATTTTTTTGGCCAATTTCAGCAACAGATCGTGAACTGCACTTGGCTGCAATTGAATGAGCCTGGACTTACCACATGGTTGAAGAAAATCATAGCTTTCACTCAAATGACTGTGCTTCGAAACTAATAAGAAATTGGTTTGAACAGAAATTCTCTTGTGGTCGTACGAAGTGTGAAGCCATTGTTGTGAACGTACTTGCAACTCATTCTTATGAAATATTGCAGAAGGAATTGAATGAAGTCAGGTTTGTTACAGTGTTTACAGATGCTTCTAATCATGGGGAGAAAAATATTTATCCTGTTATGGTTAGGTACTTTTTACCACTACAGGGTGCCCGTGTTCGAATTTTGGAAATTGATGAACGTCCTGGCGAAACAGCAGATATTGTTACCGATTATCTGATTGACGTGTTTGCAAAAAACAATCTTAACAACAAGATAATTGCATTCTGTGGTGACAATACTAATAGTAATATTGGTGGAGCAGCACGTAAGGGATCCAGAAATATTTTCCACAAACTTAGGATGTTATTACATTGTGAAATCCTTGGCGATGGATGTACAGCGCATATAGTGCACAACACAATTAAGACTGCTGCTGATTGTTTACCTATCGATGCAGAACTTGTTATTCACAAAATATATTACCATTTTTACTCATACACTATTATAGTAGAATCACTAAAGGATTTCTGCAATTTTGCTGAGATTGAGTACAGGAAATGGTTAGGTTATAGCAACACCAGGTGGTTAGCGTTGATGCCAGCACTTGGAAGAGTTCTTGCAATTTTTGAAGGACTGAGGTCATATTTTCTGAGTCAGGAAAAATGTCCAATGATAATGAAAGATTTTTTTGAAACCCCACTGGCAAAAATTGTTCTTCTTTTTCTGCACAACCAAGCTACAATTTTCCACCAGGCAGTTCTCCAAGCAGAAGGTGAGTTAACAACAGAAGTTGAAGTAGCCATGGCACTTTCTATGTTGAAAGTAAATATGACTCAGAAAAAGGAGAACAATTTTATCCCAGATGTTGTAAAATGTGCTTTGCATGAACTACAAGATGAGGGTAAGGTGAAAGTAGAGGATTTCCAAAAAATTGCTAATAGTTTCTATGATTCATGTATTCAGTACTTGAAAGTCTGGACTGACAGATGTGAGAACACCTGTAGAGAGAGTTTTTGCAAGTATGAACAAAATATGGATATCAGAAAAAAACAAAATTAAAAGTTGGAACGCTGAAAGCATTGTTGCTTACGAAAGTCAATCTAAAATACAGTTGCTTTGAGTTTTTCAATTATTTGAAGCAAAATGAGAAACTTCTGAAGAAAATCCATTCTTCAGAAAAATATGTCCTCTAGGCTAACTGTATAACATGATGTAAAGTGTATGCGATTTTTATAGTAATTGTTAAATGTTCTGTATTCATTAGGCCTATTGTAATAATTTTGCCTTATGTTTGTAATAAATTGTAATAAATTGTAATAAATTGATTCTATTTGCTTTAACTTATAGACCAAATAATACTTTTTTTAAAGTCAGTTGATAAGTGTCCCGTTTTCAGCTTGAGAAAATATGGTCATATTATATAAACCCCAAGTCCATTTGGGGATTTTGACATGGTATGGACTCTAACCTATCTTTGGATAGGTATATTCTATATATGAAGTTTTGTTAAAATATTTCCAGTAGTTTTCCAGTTATAAGATATCTACTTTACATGTAGCTGCTTTTAGGCTATGTCCGCTACGACTTAGACGTAAAACATTCCGTTGATAATATCTCTCTTATTAACGCTCCTATCAAAAAAGTGTACATTGAAGAAAGTTTTAGAAATTACACCTGACATGGACAACTATAAGGCAATTTTGCCAAAATATTCAATGCACAGATACACAGTCGCTATGATTTTATTTATATAGATGATAATGAGCCACTAAAACGTATGTTCATTAATTAGAGTCTATTTCAATGAATGCTGTTTGAAGTTAAACAAAAAGGGGAGGTTAGGTGATTTTGTTATTCTAGTTTAAAGGGGTAAAATAAATTTATCAAAGATGAAGAAGCTGAATGTTTAATCTAGATCATCCGATAATGTCCAACTGTCAAACTGTCTACATCCTGTGCTGTTTAGATTGGTATACATATCACTGCAATGAAATATAAAACATTGTTATTCCCCAAAGTTATCTTTCACGTCAACAAAATTGTGTAGGGAGTCAAGATTATCATTTAGAAAAAGTACTTACATACCTGTGAACTATGAGTACATGTTCTGCAAGGTCTTACAAATACTGAGTGTTGTGAAGTTGCATGACCTATCTGTTCGTTCAGTGAGCTGCATGAAAGGAACTTCAATATTATAGCTCTAATTTTTGGAAGAAGAAGTTCTACGATTGCAAGTCAAAACTCAAGAAGTGAACCCTTAAGAGAAGGTTACACATCATTTGCATTTACAAAGAAAAAGAGAGAGAGAAAAGAAAATTATTCTTTTCATAACACCAGCATTTCTCAGTTAAAATTAAAAGAATAACCAACAGCTAGCTATTCTAATCTACAAGAAACCAGTATTTTTAACCCTAACAGCTAGGGATGGGATGACAATACTTGTAGCACTTGATATTCATAACACCTGTATTATCCAAGTAATTAGAATAAAATGTATTTTGTGTGGTACCTTTTGATTTGCAAAATGAATAAGACACAAATGAATGATAAAGTCAGTGCTCCATTAAAAAAAAAATCATAAAACAAACACCATGGCATTATGGCATTACAGCCCTAATGTGCCTTGGCCTGCTAAGCAACTGCCGCTCAGCCCGAAGGCCTGCTGATTACGAAGTGATGCATGGTCAGTGTGACGAAACTTCCTCTGCTGCTATTCTTGGTTTTCTAAGCTGGGGTTGTAATCTCACTGTCACCTAGCTCCTCAATTATTCTCACATTGTCTGAGTGGACCTCGAACCAACCTTCAGATAAGGTAAAAATCCCTGACCTGGTCAAGAATCAAACCCAGAGCCTCTGAACAAGAGTGAGGCTTGCCACCCCTAGATTGCAGGACCCGTTAATACAACTCAGCCGTAGCCATCTGTAATGTGCTAAGGACACTTCAAGTAGTGTCAGAATCAAGAATTTCTACTTATATATTCCAGGTGAATTAATTACTTTAACTTAAAAAAAACTTAAAAAAACAACAAAAAAAAAACAAAAACAAAAAAAAAAAAAAAAAACATTCTGTATTTCCGGTCAATTTGGAAGGAAAATTTACAGAAGCATATTTGCTGAGCGTACATCTTTACAGAGGGCAATGAAAAAATCTACTTGGATTGTAACTGGCATTGCTCATAACTTTTAATATTTTCATCCTGGATTGAGTGTGAAAACATGTCAGATGATCCAAGAATATGTATGTATGTCTACTCCTTTGTCAGTTTCCTGATGCAAGGTTGGGGATGAGGTGAGATGAAATTATGAATTTATGGACAGTTGCTCTTCCTGATGCCAATCTTCTCTAGCAGTTTTGGAAATACAGTTCCGTCTCTGATTTCTGCATTTCTGATCAACTGAGGAGCTAATGAAGATGAATAGGAACTACCCTGACATTTGCCTGGAAGTGAAAATGGGAAACCACAGGAAATCATTCCCAGGACAGCTGATGGTGGGGTTTGAATCTGCTCATCACCCAAATGCAGAGCTTGGCTACATAGCCAAAGTACGTTAACATGCGCAGCTACTCCACTCGGTGATGATCCAACTGGAATTTCACATACTGGAAGCGATTTTATTATTATTATTATTATTATTATTATTATTATTATTATTATTATTATTATTATTATTATTATTATTAATCTCCATCATTTCCCTTTCCGGTCTTCTGGCTCAGGCTGTGAATCAAGATCCTACACAATTGTCTGTCTATCCACCACTCCCTTCATTTCTCCAATATTTCTTCTACTTTTACTTCTTTCTTCTCAATATTCTCTATCATCTCAATCCTCCTCTTTCTGGGCCTTCCCTGTTATCCTCTTCCTTTTATTTTCTCCATAAATACTTGCTCTGGTAATAATAATAATAATAATAATAATAATAATAATAATAATAATAATAATAATAATAATAATAATAATAATAATAATAACAATAATAACAATAATAACAATAACAACAACAACAACAATAATAATAATAATAATATTTGCTTTACGTCCCACTAACTACTTTTACGGTCTTCGGAGATGCCGAGGTGCCGGACTTTAGTCCCACAGGAGTTCTTTTACGTGCCAGTATGGCCACGAGGCTGTCGTATTTGAGCACCTTCAAATACCACCAGACTGAGCCAGGATCGAACCTGCAAAGTCGGGGGTTAGAAGGCCAGTGCATTAACCGTCTGAGCCACTCAGCCCGGCGCTCTGGAAATCTGTCACCTTCGGATCTCATGTGTCCATACCATTCAAGTTTACTGGTGTCTATCTTCTTCAGTAGTTTTGGGAATCCAGTTCCCTCTCTGATTTCTATGTTTCTGATCTTATGTCTTTGTGTCTTCCAAAAAGTTCCTCTAAGGGAATTCTTCTTGGCTGCCTAGATTCTGCTTTCATCACATTTTGTTGTAGTCCATGTGCTTGCTGTGTATGTCAAAACTACTGTGTACTATACGAAGTATAGAATTATCTTGCATTTCTTTGTTACTTCCCAGTTCCACACTATACCTCTCCCACACAGGTAAAAACCATTGGCTTGCTGGAATCTCTTTCCAATTTCTTTGTTGATTTTTCCATCTTCTGTGAGTATACTCACCAAATATTTCAAGCTTTTCACAACTCTAAAGGTCTTCCATTTACTTCAACATTCCCTCTTCCTTTTCTATTACTGAGCAAGTTGGCCGTGTGGTTAGGGTGGCGTAGACGAGAGCTTGCATTCGGGGGATAGCGGGTTTGAACCCTTCACTGTCAGCAGCCCTCAAGATAGTTTCCCATTTTCACACCAGGTAAATGCTGCGGCTCTATCTTAATTAAGGCCATGGCCGCTTCCTTCCCACTGCCAGCCCTATCCTAACCCATTGTCGCCGTAAGACCTATCTGTGTCGGTGTGATATAAATCAAATTATTCTTCTCTATTGCCTCTCATCATCACTACCATCCTACTCTTCTCCACACTTGTTTTCATTCCATATTCCTCTATCACCTGATTCCATACAGTAACTTGTTCTTGTACTTTCTTTTCCCCTTCAATCCATATTACTATGTCATCTGCAAATAGTAAGGCCTTTGTCTCTTTGTTTCTCATTTTTTGTTTTACATTCTCATGAATTTCATGAGAAAAACATATAAAAAATCACGCATTAAGGAAAATATGTGTGCTGTGGATCTTAACCCTCGAGACGTCCAAGACAGGGCCAAATGGCGAAAATGTAGCCTATTAGCAGACCTCATGTGAATGCTAGGAAAGAGAGAGAGATTCTTGTGAATCTCATCCATGATCTTGTTGAAGTCCTGTTTCTACAATGAAGCATTTTGTTTGTCCTACTTTGTTCTTCACACTTGACATACATTTGTACTTCTCCTCTACCTCTCTTTTTTGTTTTCTCTAATGCATCCCAGACCAGTTGCTGTGGTACACTGTCTTATGCCTTCTTTATGTGTATCAATGTCATCATCACTAAATCATTCCTGAATCCTTATTTTTTCTCCATCATGTTCCTTAATGTGAAAATTAGGTCATAAGTTGATCTATCTTTTCTAAATCCATGTTGCTCTGCCTCCATTTCCCTTTCTATCTTCCAACTAAGTCCTCCCTCTAATATCCCTCCAAAAAATATTTGCTACACATATGAAATGAGTTGATAACACTATAGTTGTTACATTCCTTCTTATCACCTTTCTGGAATACTGGAATTATCAGAGATTCAGATATTTTTGTGCATTTCATCCATGGTTGTGATGGAGAGTAGAGGGGATAATACATTTCCTTGTTGAAGTCCTGTTTCTACATTGAATCTCCTGGTGCTTCTTTTTTCTTCAAAATAATCTATATACCCAACGTAGCCCTATTACTTCTGCTACCATTATCATCTCTGTAGTCCCCTCATTCACAAAGAAAAAAACTCAACTCAACACCAGCCTTCGTGTCGAAAAGCCAAGTAATAACTGTAGGGTCTCCTACATCGAGACAGTAAAGGCAGGCTCAATTTACCTGGAAGGATGAGGGTTTGGTTCCCTATCAGGACATCAAAAACTTTAGAAACAAAATTTCTGTTTCTAGAGTGGCACATGGCTACATAATAAAATGAGAACTAGGTTAATTCCTGGTGGAAAAGGGAAGGCATATGGCGAACCACTATGTTTCACTTAATGTCAAGGTTATGAATAATGGAAGCCTTTAATTTTCACTTCTCCAAGGGCCTTCATGGCCTGTATGGAGATGGCAAGTAATAACTATAACTAAAGGACAAAGTATCAAATATCAAGTATTGTGATTAATTTCAAAAATAACAGCTGGAAAAAGTTATCATCATCCCATCTCTATCAAAAACATATTGTGTTAACAAACCACTCAATAAAAATATGGAAGTGAAAATTATGAAGGAAAAATAAAAATAAAAATAGTGCTTAAGTGTCTTCTAAGTTTAATAGCTCTATCTTTCCTGATGTTTTCTTTCATTAAAAGGATTTCATTCCTCAATAAAGTGACTAGAATCCTCAACAGCAATTAACATATCTATAAAATTTCTATAGAGGTGAGAATATTTCCACAACTTACAAACAATAACAAATTTCAGAACGTTGCTCCATACACTTGTTTCAAAGTAGTACACCAAAGTACATCAATAAAAGTAGGTTTATAATGTTCTGAAACTCTGGGTGCAGATTTTTAGAATTATTATGGTATTTATAAACTATACCAGACTGCAAGCATATCACAGAATACTATTTACAGAAATACATAGGCATGTTATATGGCCAATTGTTAGCCAACAGCAATGTCAGTCAGTTTACAGAAACCAACACCAAAGCAAAAGAATTATAGAAAGTTTATGACAAATGTACATGCAATTAATATTACCAAATTTTGGTCCAACACGCAAGTATAAAGGATTGTTTTTTGAAATATCAGTTTAAGCAATTTCAACACCAGAGTAACCTTAGAATGCCAAGAACCAAAGACGATGAAACATACAATGATATGAATAGCAATAAGAATAGTACCAGTAAATTTGTATTTTATAATATTAGATAATAAAGATTAACATTAATGATCATTATTACTATGAATTTCTAGATCCTCACTTTTTCCTTCATTATTCAAGAATATTATTGTGATGCAGAGTAGGACAAAAAAATGTATAAGTATTACGATCTGTTAACTCAACAGATGGTGCAAGAATTTGTTCTTTACTATGAGCTAAAAAGTGGGCTGCACTTGTGTTACATGCAGTGCAATTTTTTGGAGTATCATATTGCCACTAAATTAAGCCAAGATCCATCCTACAAACTAAGGTGTAATAGGTCAACAGTTAGGCCAATTTTCAATTTTATCAAACGTTTTTATGAACCTCATTAATATGCCATTTATAGACTGAGATTTAAAGTAAGAGTACCTAGCATGCAACCTAATTGGAGAAGAAACAGATTCCAACATGTTACAATATAAGCTAACTGCTTAAAACAATATATTACACTTAAGATAGGAACAGTCATGTTGCCATTGATGCTTTCATGGCCCATACTTATAGACATGATGCAGGCTTTTGGGCTTATGCCATGTCAAGAAAATAAGGTGAAATTCTTTACGTTTCGCAGAGAACTTTGCTCTGTGTCATCAGAAGAAAATCTCGACTGTCCACACGAAAGGCTTCTAAAGCAATGAGGTTTGAATTTGGACGTTACCCAATAGAAGTGGAAATGGTACGTTCATTCGTTACCAGCCTGCTCCCCGGACACGGTACAGCGCTAGCGTTCGAAGCGGAAGTTGACGGAACCATCAGAATCAGTCTGAGAAGTTCACATGACATAACAGGTGTATGTACATATGAAGGTAAGACATTGACACAAGCTTGGAATGAAACATCTGGCAATGAGGAACGTATGAATTTGGAAAAAAAAAAAAAACGAAATGAAATAACAACAGTGAAGGGACAGGGAAGGGAACTACCTACGTAAATTCTTAATGGCTGGCAACCAGGTATTACTTAATTGATAGCCAGTGTCCCTGTTGAAATTGTTAGAATTTCTACGTATTTCCACAGCTTCCCGTATAATCCTGGACCTGTAGTGTCTAGTGTGAGTAAGAACTGGAGCATCTTGTAACATGACATGATCAGACGACAGAGCATGCTCAGCTATTGCTGATTTGTTTGGCTGGTTGAGACGAATATTACGTTCATGTTCTTTGATATGAGTACCAATGGACCGGCATGTTTGGCCAATGTATATCTTACCGCAAGTACAGGGAATTTCGTAACCCCCAGGATGTAAAAGTGGGGACAATTTGTCCTTGGTTTTACCCAGATTGTGAGCAATTTTAGCGACGGTGCCAAACACGGTTTTTAATATTGTGTTTGCGGAGGACCTTGGCAATTCAATCTGCAGTGTTAGGAATGTAAGGCAGATAGGCAGTTCCCTTCACTTCTTCCTTCTGTGAACTCTGCTTGGTCATTTCTCTGGGATGCAGGGCTCTATGAATCTGCAAATCACTGTAACCATTACCCTTGAATGTGACTTTGAGTGTGTCCATCTCCACCTGGATATTTGATGGTCACAAATTCGTCTCACCCTCTTTGTGAGTGTTTTGAGAATGCCTTGTTTTTGTGCTGGATGGTGGTGAGAATCTGCATGAAGATCGCGATTTGTGTGGGTAGGCTTACGATATACGGTATGTCCTAAGGAGCCGTCCGATTTCTTCCTTGCTAGAATATCCAAGAAAGGAAGGCATCCGTCTGCCTCCATCTCCATAGCGAATTTAATTGAAGGATGTTGCTGATTTAGGTGGTTTAGAAATAGATGAAGTTTATCAGGACCTTCTGTCCAGACCACAAATGTATCATCAACATACCTCCACCAAATCATAGGTTTGAAGGGCGCTGAAGCAATAGCCTCCTCCTCAAAATGCTCCATAAAGAAATTAGCCACTACGGGCAAAGTGGACTTCTCACAGCCACTCCTTCCACCTCTTCGTAATAATTTCTACCCCACAAGAAATAGCTGGAAATCATGCAGTGGTAAAATAGCTTAGTAATGTCCTCAGGGAACAGGTGTTCAATGAGAGATATGACCGAGTCGATTGGCACTTTAGTGAACAAGGACTCCACATCGAAACTCACCAAAAGTGCATTAGGTTGAAGGGTTATTGTTGACAGCTTGTTGACGAAATACCAAGAGTCCCTGACGTATAATTCAGTATGTCCTATGAGTGACTGAAGCATTTTGCTTAGGTATTTAGCCAGAGCATACGTAGGAGAACCTATCGCACTAACAATAGGTCTGACCTTGTTCACCAAAGTGCCGAATGACTCGGAGCCAGATGATGATGATCACGATGATAAAAATAATAACAAAAACAACAACAGTAACAATAATAACCCATCCTCCTTCTATGTATTTATCATGCCCTTGACCATTACTTTTATATGATCCTGAGTGTGGAAGGCGAGTGTCTAACAAACTGCACAACCTCAAATACAAAAAAGCGTTTGTATAAGGAGTAAAGGATGGCACATTTCCATACATGGAAATAATTATTGCCAAAAATGAATATAAATTTAAAAAACAACAACAAACATCTACTGGTACTATTCTTGTTCTTATCTGCAGGGCTATGCATTGTAACACATAGTTCTTCAGATATACTCGAGACAAAATTAAACTCTCCTTTATATACATAATAACTATATAACATGGTATGAAGGATTTTTTAAAATCTGAAGCCTCACTTGATTTCTTCGGCAACCTTTAGGATTGGGTGCATAACCAATGGTTCCCTGCATCTTCATGGTTCGTAGAATTTCTGGATCTATTGGAGGGGTTCGTCTGAAATGTTTGGCAAATAATTCATATTAGAACCTTGTAGAAAAAATAACTAGCAACAATGCAAAAGAGCAGGATCAACTAATTTGAAAGTCCATCAAATTCCAAAGCAGACCCTAGGAGAGGCCTATTAAAAGTCCACTACTTGGGAAAGGAGAAATATAATGTAGTAACTAGAATTGTGTCTAATTTACAACATACAAGGGCTTTAAAAAAGTATACCAATGTACATAGATGTACAATTTGATACAACAACAACAACACAGAATGAAACAATAAACAATCAAAGTTCAAATAAGCAAATAAACACTATTACATAAATAACACTTTTATATTCCCTTCCAGAAAAAAAAAAAAAAAAAAAAAAGAAAAAAAAAAAAAAAGAGCTGAATATTTTGTAATAATTTTTTTTTTTAAAGGGTACAAATTCTGAAAAATAAAAATATACTAAAATAATTCTTTCTGCCATACATGTTTCAGAAAGGTACCAGCACAATCATGCCAGTTCAATATTTCAAATGGCTTGTAACATATTCTTTGGGGAGGGAATACCAAAATATGACAATTTTAAATATAAGTGGGGCAATTTATCTGAAAAAGATTTGGTCAGATGTTCAATTTAATTTGTTTCTAACGGGTTAGTTCTTAACATTCTATATGAGTGGAATATTGTAAAATAGTTCCCTTCCTTGGAGATATCACACTCCACAAAAAAGGGTTCTAATTTTGCACACACAAAATCTAGCTCTGGCACCTGTTAGTAAACCACAGTAACAGAAACAATAGAAACACACGTCTCAAATTCTTACACTTCGTTGATAATGAAGTATACGATGAAGCCGCATGTGGTTTGAAGAAACTTTACAAACTGAAACCCATTCTGGACCACTTGAATAGCAGATTCTGAAGTGTGTACACACCCGAAAGCAATGTGTCTGTAGACGAGTCTTTTATGTTGTGGAAGGGACGTTTGTTGTGGAAAGTTTTCATACCGTCTAAGCGCTCAAGATTTGGTATCAAATCATTTGAACTGTGTGAATCTATGTCTGGTTACGTGTGGAATTTCCTGATGTATATAGGAAAAGACACCCGGTTTGATTACACTCTGATAAATGAACCATTTGGATCAAAAGTAGTTTCCCATTGCTTTCCTCACCGAGACAGATTCTCTTTCCTTGCCCTTGGCACTGTATTCATTTTAATAGCTTCACAGTGAGACTTTTTTTTTTTTTTTTAACCTGATGAAAATACCTGACCAACTGAAAATATCTCACCATAAGTTCCCGTTGCTTTCCTCAGCGAGCTAGGCTATGATCATTTTTGACAGCTTAATACATATTTCGTACTTTTTGAACCTGATAAAAATGCTATATTACACAAGAGTATCTCACGATATGTTACTTCCCAGTACCTTATAGAAAATGTGCCACTGTATTAGTAGCTACTCAAAAGAAAGGGTATGTGAGGAACACCATTGGTCAACGTTACTTGTGATTAGTACCATTATGTGAGGAACACCATTGGTCGACATTACTTGCAATTAGTACCATTATGTGAGGAACACCATTGGTCGACGTTACTTGTAATTAGTACCATTATGTGAGGAACATTAAGGGTCTGGGCATTGCCTGCGATTAGTACCATCATGAACATTCCACCGAGGAAGGGGAATAGGCGCACTCTTCTACAAAGACTAATGTCAATGTGTGAGAAGGTGCCGTGCACTGTGCTAAATTGTATTGGTTCCGCTGTATTCAGAATGGGTCTGTGTTTCCTGTGAGTAGTACCATTATATGAGGAACACCATGGGTCTCTGTTGCCTGTGATTATTACCACTATGTGAGGAACATCAGGGGATTGTGCATTGCCCGTGATTAGCACCACTATGTAAGGAACACCATGGGTCTCTGTTGCCTGTGAGGAGTACCATTATGTGAGGAACACCAAGGACATTTGTTACCTGTGGGTGGTACCTTTATGTGTGAAATACCATGGGTCTATATTACCTGTGATTAGTACCACCATGTGAGGAACATCATGAGTTTATGTTACCTGTGGTTAGTACCACTGTATAAGGAACACCATGGTTCTGCTTTACCAGTGATTAGTACCATTATTAGTGGCCATTTGACCTGGATTTTGGACTGCTTCGGACAATAAGCACCATCTCAGAAAATAAGGCATTGTGAATTGGATCCACTGATTGTTTTGGATTGAAGTAATTTTTCATCGTCATTCATTTTAGATTCTATTCAATGGATACATTTAAGTTTTAATTATCGTTTCATTTCGTTGCACCTCATACCATTAGGGGCCAATGACCTCTTTAAACAACAAACATCATCATCAACATCAACAAACCTTAAAGAACTAAGACAGCAAATGGACACCTGGCTAGAAATTGGAAGCACCTGATGAGCTTGTTTCTGTTTCCCAGCATCGTCAGGAGGATGGGCTTCAACACTCATTGAGGGGCCATTGTAACAGATCTGCTGAGAAGAACTGGAATTGATGAGGAGAGTGCCAGTCGCTTATTTGAAGACAGCAGTGTGTGAAGATGTAGAAACTGTCCGTGTTCTGTAGTGCTTACTGTCTATTTCTCCTGCTTTCTATACATGACATGATTTTTAAAATTCTGATGCACTTGCCACATCAACCTAGACTGCAGTTGCAGGTTTCACAGAGTGTGTTTCTATTGTTTTTGTTACTGTGGTTCACTAACAGGTGCCAGAGGTAGATTTTGTGTGTGCAAAATTAGAGCCAAAACTCTTTTTTGTGAAGTGTGATATCTCCAATATTGGGGTCTCTAATATCTGTCTATGAGAAAAGTAGCTCTTGTTGTCAGGTAACTGATGAATGCCTTGCAAGAGAAAGAATGGAAGTGAAGTCATAATTTCAGCTTTATTCATGTCAGTCCACTGATTCACTCTCGAATATAGTTTAAAGTTCGGTGTGCTTTCTAAAAACTGTTGAGCATATTAGTTCTGCTAATTCAGGAGTGATAAACAATTGAAAATATTCTAGAGGAATAATTACATCTTCAATTTGTACATTTAGCCCTGGATGCACCGTAAATGTAAATCTCGGCCATTCAGATCCTATTTTCGCCCATACACTGAGCTGAATATCACCGCTAGTGCTACCGTCACATTCACTTGAGTCGTTTTTATCACTGCGCTCACTATCTCCTGACATTTCAACATAGCCTCACTATATGATGACACATCACTCTCCGAACTCTCACAGTGTAACAAATCAAACAGTTCTTCTCGCAGACGTTTCCGAGCTCCGCTTGCACCTGCCATAATGCACTATCTAACACACTCAGCAGCCGGGCGCCGGTACTGGCTGGATGCCAGCTGGGCGCAGAACGACAGCATTTCGCCTGGTCATGTGGTTTTAGGAGAGTGATGCTGTAGGCAAAGTTCGAAACTAACAAACTCTCACAAAGGAAAGCGATCTGGGATCTTAGGACAGAATAAGTTGTCATACCCATCGCCAAAAGACATTTACAATGCGATGACAGAATATTCCGTTATGGCCACTTAGGAAGACATGCGGCTGTGACGATTTATTCCGTCATTACCGCTTGAAAGGAATGGTACTAATCACAAATAATCCCATGGTTCCAATTCCATCATCACTTGGTCGTCCCTTTTAGATGCCTCTTACGACAGGCAGGGGATACTGCGGATGTATTCCTCATCTGCGTCTTTACGGTCTTTTATGTGAATTTGGAATAACTACATTCATTGGGCATTTAATATGTTGTTGTTGTTTGTGTTATCAGTCCATTGACTAACTTTCTCATTTCTACGTAACTACTACATCCTACAACTACTCTTTATCTGTTTGTCATATTCAAACCTTGGTCTAATCCTACTGTTCTTACTGCCTACACTTCCCTCATAAAGCAACTCCACAAGTCCTGGATGCCTTTCCTATCATTCTCTGTCTTCTTCTGGTCAAATTTCACCAAATTGTTCTCCTCTTACCAATTCGATTTAGTACATCTTCATTCATAATTCAATCTACCTACCTCATCTTCAGCATTCTTCCATAATACCACATTGTAAAAGCTTCTATTCTCTTTCTTTCTGAGCTCATTATCATCCATGTTTCACTTCTATACAAAGCCATACTCTAGATGAAAGTCTTCAAAAATATTTTTCTAATTTCTATATTAATGTTTGAAGCGAGCAAATTTCTTCCCTTAAGAAACACCTTTCTTGCTTGTGCTAGCCTGCATTTTATGTCCTCCTTATTTCTGTCATCATTAGCTATTCTATTAAATCAATTAACAACAACAACAACATTGATCTGCATTTAGAGCAGCGGCCCAGGTGGCAGATTTTCTATCTGTTGCTTCCCTAGCCTTTTCTTAAACGATTGCAAAAACATTGGAAATTTAATGGACATCTCCCTTGGTAAATTATTGTAATCCCTAACTCCCCTACCTAGAAATGAATATTTGCCCAAATTTGTTCTCATGAACTCCAACTTTATCTTCATATTGTGATCTTCCCTACTTTAAAAAACACAACTCAAACTTGTTCGTCTACCAATGTCATTACTAAAGACTGAATTATATGCATTTGCATGTTGCATATGCATTTGGCATTTGCATATTTAGCCCCTTTGCACCGGTTATTGCATATTTTAACTAAAAAACTGGTGATGATGCATATTTTAGGGCTATACACTCGAGCCTCAGATTTTGCTTGTTTGTGGGACCTGGCAATTCTTAGATATTGCTTGCTCATGCGCATGTGTGCGCTCTTGGATCTGATTGGATATTTCGATAGGTTAGTGCTATCTAGTTTAGTGTAATATAGTATGCATAACAAAATATAACAATTAACTGAGAGAATGTTAAAGAAATCATTCAATTACTACAATATACTTCAATTACTACAATACTTTCAATTGAAATTATTAGTAATTTAGTCATTGATTTGTATTAAACAATAATTTTATTCTATCAACAGTTAAATTTACCGTGTCGAACTGGCATACTGGAAAAAAATATGGTGCTTATTCAATATCTAAAACAAGCATTGAGAGAAACCTAAGAAATGTGCAAAATCTAAAGCTGCAAAATTTGAGGCCGGAGTGTATTTACAATATTTTAGAAATCTAAAAGGGCGGGCTCAAGCTCTATCTCTTATTAATGTTTTATAGTGACTGTATATTATAAGTTAAAAACTTCATTTTCCCGTATTGAACTGAGATTCACAAATAGAATTAGGGAAGGTTCAACCTTTTCAATACAAAACGTGTTGTATAAGATGTTTAAAGATAAAAATTTCATTGTTCCGTATTGAAATTATTGATGTTAAAAATTAAATAATTGAAAAGGAGGTTCAACCTATTCAATACTGAATTTCAAATAAATTTCAAATGAATAGGTTGAACCTCCTTTTCAATTATTTAATTTTTAACATTGTATAAGATGTTCACAACATATTATTTATTCTATTATTAGAACCGGTTTCAACGCTTATTGCGTCATCATCAGCTACAAAAATCACTGCCTGCAGTTGCTTAAGTACGGCCAGTATCCAGTAATCAGGAGATAGTGTGTTCGAGCCCTACTGTCGGCAGCCCTGAAGATGGTTTTCCGTGGTTTCCCATTTTCACACCAGGCAAATGCCGGGGCTGTACCTTAATTAAGGCCATGGCCGCTTCCTTCCATTTCCTAGGCCTTTCCTATCCCATCGTCGCCGTAAGACATATCTGTGTCGGTGCGACGTAAAGCAAATAGCAAAAAATATAGTGACTGCAACATATAACTGTGCAGAGCCAATGCGCCTGCTGCCTGTGCACCCGCTTGATCCCCTTGCCTGCCATAGCGATGATTCATCGCCGATGCAAATAAATTACACACGTTGTTTGTCACACGTACAAAGTTCAAAGCATAGTGTGTATGCTGCAGTGCACCATGCCACCCGAAAAAAGAAATGCTTTTTGTGGATAGTTGACCATCCTGGAACTTTACTTATGACGGAAATAAGTTATACTGTCAAATTGGCGAGAAAAACGTTTTGTGCAGAAAAAAAAATTCAAATAGACCAGCATGTCAAGACAAGTCTTCATCTCGCAGGAATGCAAAAGAAAGGGCCACGACAACAACTTTTAACAGCAGCAAGTTACAGTAGCAGTGATTTAACCTCCAGAGGAAACGATGAAAATCATTTTAACTTCATTGCAAGTAATATTACTATTCACAAACTTACAAATCCTATCCTCTAAGGTTTTCTGCGCAAATATTGCTTAAATCAAAATATACCAGATGAATCAACATTGCGTAAAAATTAAATGCTGATATTTTATCTACATGTTCTGGAAGAAATATGCAATGAACTCGAGGATAACCATTTGGATTTCAGCTGATGAAACCACTGACAATTGTGGCCATTACATTGCTAATTTAATTGTTGGTGCATTAAAAAAGAGCCTTCTTCTTCCTATTTGGTGGCCTGTAAAAAATTACAAAATGTAAATCTTTCTACAATTGCCAGATTTGTGAATGAGGGCATTAAAAAGATATTTCCAGAATTTTATGCAGATGAAAGGATGTTTGTGTTTCTCTCAGATGCTGCTCCCTACATGATCAAAGCAGGAAAAGCCCTCCAAGTATTTTACACGAATATGATTCATGTGATGTGCTTTGCTCATGGAGTATATCGCCTCGCTGAAGAAGTACGATCCACGTTTGCGAATGTAAACAAACTGATTTCATCAACAAAGAAAGTGTTTTTTAAGGCACCTGCTCACATCAAGGCCTACAAATAAAAAAATACAAAATGTGCCTTTACCTCCCGAACCAGTAGTAACTTGTTGGGGTACCTGGGTCAAAGCTGTGTTGTTTTACAATGAACATTTTGAGGTAATCAAAGGTGTAGTAAACGACTTTGATAGTGTAGAGGCTGTGGCAGTTTGTCAGTGCAAGGAAGCATTTAATGATTCCAGTATTCAGAAAAACATTGCAGTAACCGGGCAAGTTGGCCGTGCGGTTAGGAGTGCGCAGCTGTGAGCTCGCATCCGGGAGATAGTGGGTTCAAACCCCACTGTCAGCAGCCCTGAAGATGGTTTTCCGTTGTTTCCCATTTTCACACCAGGCAAATGCTGGGGCTGTACCTTAATTAAGGCCACGGCCGCTTTCTTCCCATTCCTAGGCCATTCCTGTCCCATCGTCGCCATAAGACCTACCTGTGTCGGTGCGACGTAAAGCAACTAGCAGAAAAAAAAAAAGGAAAATGCAGTCATTTTCCTCATATACCTGCGAGTATTATAAAGCTTGAAACTCAAGGTTTGGCATTGACTGAATCTATTCAGGTAATGAATAAAATTCATCTAGTAAACTCCTCCTTTCTGGAGGTATTCCTGAGGAAACTTAAAGAAAAGTTTGCAAATATTTTGAACAATAACCCAGGCTTTGAACCTTTGTGTCAAATTGATAGTTTTATTAATGGGACAGGTGGACTTTTGCCAGAAACTATAAGTGCCAATATAGCACCCAAATTCAAATATATCATTATATCATCAACAAACAACATCGCTTTTGTTGCCTGTCTTCCCAATCTCTGTTTCATGTTCTTATGAATTTTATCCATGACTACGATGAATAGCATGGAGGATAGTACACTTCCCTGTCTGAGACCAGTTTCAACTTTAAATCATTTAGTTTTTCCTTTACTAGTCCTCACACTACTAACACAATTTTTGTACTTAGCTTTTATCATTTGCACTTCCACTCTGTTAACTTGTTTTTTTCCTTAATGTGTCCCATACCAACTATCTGGGCACACTGTCATAAGCCTTCTCAATGTCAAAAATGTCATCACTATGTCTTTTCCAAACTCCCATCTTTTCTCCATGTAAAGATCAGTCATAAAACCATAGTATTCTTCCATTTCTCCTTCTAACTTCCTCCTCAGTCTTCTTTCCACTCTCTCAAATATCTTAGTTACATGGGCAATAAGGGTGATCCCTCTGTAGTTAATGCATTTATTTTTATCACATTTTAAAAATTATGGTATTATATACTACATATATATTATTTCATTATTATTATTTATTAGGAAGTTGAAACAAGTGATGTCAACAAAACTACAAACGAGAATATGAACTGGCAGGATCAAGTTGTATGCTTAGTTTACTATAATACATGTACTTGTTATCCGGGGTATATTATCACCTCATTACAAGTTCGTGAGCTTGATACATATGACAATTAAAAGGAACAAAATGTGTTTGAAAACATTATGGATATAATAATAATAGTAATAACAAAAATCTACAGCCTGTTTTCAGTTTCAAATGGGTCAGGAATGGAATAAATGAAGCCCTCATCTAGCAGTGAGGATAGGAACTGTGCAGGCTGCATGTGGGGCAATGATTAATGACTAGAGATGGGGATTATAGGCACGAATAAGTTAGAATGCAAATGTAAGTGTCATATACTCGCACGACAGTTCTGCGGTGAGATTTGCATAAATATTCGCGATCTGAACTATCAGAACCCCTAAAATTTATGCAACTCACCGGCATAATTGTACAGCGGCTTGCGCCTTGTTCAAATACATTTGCAGTCTAATTTATTCGTGCCTATTATTCCCATCTCTATTAATGACTGACAGATGACTGCTGGAATTAAATATGACAGGGAAAACAGGAGTACCCGGAGAAAATCCTGTCCCACCTCCGGTTTGTCCAGTAAAGATTTCACATGGAGTGACCAGGATTTGAACCACGGAACCCAGCAGTGAGAGCTTGGCGAGCTGCCACCCAAGCAACGGAGGCACACAATAATAATAATAATAATAATAATAATAATAATAATAATAATAATAATAATAATAATAATAATAATAATAATAATAATAATAATAATAACAACAATAATAATCATAATTCATCACCATGAGACCTATCTGCATCTGTGGGATGTAAAGCAACTTGTAAAAGAAAAAAAATAATTTTTTTTACAGCTTTTGGAGATGCCAAGAATTTTTTTCCCGGAGGGTTTCTGTTATGTGCAGGTAAATTTACTGACATGAGACTAATGCATTTGAGCACCTTCAACTACCACCAGGCTGAGTCGGGATCAAACCCGCCAACTTGAACTCAGGAGGACAGCGCTCTGAACCTCAGCTACTCAGCCAGGCCATCATGTGTGTATTAGTTAACAAAGAAAGATGTAGGGTAGATAAATGGGAAACATCAGTTTCCAATGAAGGAGGGTCAAAAGGTAGAAGAGAAGGATATGACAAGGAAGGTGAGAGTGACCATGAAGAAGTTAATCATTATTCCACACTAGAGGCGAGCATAAAGTAAAGTATCCCCTCACTTTATGCACTATCTTCACTGAAATATTACAGCAGTTATTTAAAGAACCTGTTACAGCAGGTCTGGATAGAAACAGAAGTAAGAATAAACCTTTCATCTATATTTTTTCTCCATAAGTATCTTAAGGGCAGTTTTATGCAATGTTAAAATTTTGAACAAAGTTTAATATATATACACTAGAGTCCCGTTAATCCGAACCCCGTTAATCCGAAAGTCCGGTTAATCCGAACTGAAATATTATTTTTTTAAAAGAAATCTCCTTATTGAAATGAAAGAACATATTATAGAATGAAGATTTGCTTGCATTTTATTAGTCATAATTTAATAGAATAACTTAATAAAACATAATTACACATCATAAACCATCAATTACTGGTCGTTTATCTTTACACAGTATGTTAGTTTCTTGTGCCGTAGTGATTGGAACCTACTCGAAGATGTAGTGTTAAACTAGCGTCTCATAAACATCACATCAGTCGGCGTAGCAGTGGAGTGTTGTTCGACGTAGCGTATGGCAAGTTCTAAGGCGGCCGTGGCATCTGAATGTGACACTAGTTGTTCATTGTGGTCTTCTTCGCTGTCACTCTGTTCCTCATCAACTCCAGATTCTTTCTCCACCATAGCTACAATTTCTTGGTCTGTAATTGATGACAGTCAGCTTCCATCCACTCGCTAATGTCATTTTCATTGTTGTTTTCTCCTCTACGGGTTCTTAATTAACCTACTGTAATGTATACAGTATTTTATTGATGTAACTGCTAAAGAATGGACATCTGAAATTACAGTATGTATTGTACTGTATTGTAGAAACTATTTTCCTCAGATGGTTGAGGCGCTGGTCTTCTCACCCCAACTCGGCAGCTTCGATCCTGGCTCAATCCGGTGGTATTTGAATGTGCTCAAATACGTCAGCCTCGTGTAAGTAGATTTACTGGCACGTAAAAAAATCCTGCGGGAGAAAATTCCGGCACCTAGGCGTCTCCGGAAACCGTAAGAGTAGTTAGCGGGACGTAAAAACAATAAAATTATTATTAGAAAATATTTTCCGGTTAATCCGAAAATTTCGTAATCCGAACAGACTCCGGTCCCAATTAGTTCGGATTAACGAGACTCTACTGTATTTGTTTAGAAAATTACTCCTATAATTTTCCAAAGAATCATGCAAGAAAAACTGCAATATTCATGACTGACAATTAGATATCAATACTCTCTTCTATTCAAAGCATCTGTCACAGATAAGAAAATTTTTAAAATATATAAAATTAATGTCATGAAAAAATGCATACTGTTTCTAAATTATCTATGAGTGATTTGCTGGTTGTGGAAACAAAGTTCATTATCAGATTCTCTGTCCGGGTTGGACTGTGCCATATTTTATGGGAAGTATGCACACGTCATCTGGCCCCTAGGTGAGTGGTCAGCATACTGGTCGTTGTTCCATAGGGCCTCAGGTTCGATTCCCGGTCGGACTGAGGATTTTAACCATGTATAGTTCATTTCTCTGGTTCGGTGACTGGGTGATTAACACAGTTTTTAGTTTCAATTATTGTTTTGTATTAACACCTGTTTCACTGAATTCTGTCGCAGTGAGTTGTTTTTTGCTCCACATGATGATGTAAATATTTTATATTGTGCTTATTTTGTTTCCGTCTAGGCTCTCTTTTGTTTTTTCATTTGTTCCTTCATTATGTTTTTTGGCTTTTTTAACTTGTATTATGTAAATTATTTCAACCCCCCTCATATTTCACTGAAGATGGCTCAAACGAGCTGAAACATGTTTGAATTTATTTACTCTGTCTAATGATGGAATACTGTATATGACGTACTGAATTAGGAGGATACACTCATTTTTTCACCTTTGTAAAGTGAAAACTGTCAATACGGAATGATTCTAATATCTTGTAACAAAAGATGGAAACAGTATGGAAAAGATCTGTATGCAGGGTAAGTACAAGATAGCTTACTAGAAATAGAAAATGAGCTAAAACAAGATGTACTCAGACCCCTCTATACTCAGGCAAATATATGATAAAGCTCTGATTGACCTAAAACAAAGGAAAGCACCTGGAGTAGATTCAATTCCTGGCAAACTTCCACAGGCAGCTCAAAGCAGAAACATCTCTACATAAGCTAGTAAACCACATTTAGAGTAGTGAAGAAGTACCAAAAGATTTTTGCAGACCCATCCATAACAGAAAGGTGTGCACAGACATGAAGATTACAGAACATTAAGCGAGTCACTTCATGCCTCCAAAATTATCATGAGAATTGTGTATCATTATAGGGGGGAAAATAATAAAGGAAAATTTTCCAAAAGGACAATTCGGGTTTAAAAGAAACAGGGGAACAACCAGCCTAATCCTGAGCTTTAGAACAGTTATTAAAAAAACCCTGAGAGTGAATAAAACATTCCAATTGCTTTCAATAATCTAGAGAAGGCCTTTGACAATGTTCACCTCTGCTTTTAGTATAGTAAAACCTCGGTAAGGCACTGTCCAAGGGACAACACGAATACTGCGTATTAAGCAGGGAGAAGCTAAGCAATCTTATTATGTCATTTGTATGTTTGTCATAGGAAAGGAGACTATATGGATGTATCATTTTATTGACATACAGTAGTTAAATGAAATACAGTACACCATATTGTAGGTACAGTATTACATCCCCCTGATTTTGCAACTAGAGTGATTGAATCACAATTGTCTAATACTGTTCTTAACAAAGACGAGAATTCCTAACGAATCAGCAAGCTGTTTTTGGTTAAGATTAGTGTTTCATTGTGCTTTTGCAAAATTTCTAATTTATCCAATAAGGAAAGCACTTTCTTTATTACATTCAGAATTATAGACAAGTCTCAGTACACTGAACACAACCAAAAGGCAATCTCAGTGCCCAGGTAAACCAGTAAAGGATGTGATGAAATAGTTTGTCGTCTCACTAACTTGTCAACGATTTCTACATTGCCTGTATTGAACTTACTAATAATAGTTACAACGTTCCGCCCACAGCTCCTTCTCCTTCTCCACCTACTCGCCCTCCAGAAGTTAAGCCAGCATCAAATACCCGGCCCACACCCCCTTCCCCTACGTCACCTACTTGTCCTTCTTATGTCATGCCAGTACTCAACGCTCCACCCACAGCTTCTTCTCCTTCCCCACCTACTCGCCCCCCACCACAAACACGCCATATGTATAACATAAGAAGTAAGAACACAAAGACAAAAAGTCTCAGTAATGCAACAAGCACAGCTAGGCACTAAAAGCGTGACATAAAAAGGGCTAAGTGATGTTTCAACCTTAAAAATCTATATAAATGATTACAAACCATCACACTCATAACATTCTTTTGTTACAGACATATTCATCCTTAATGTTGCAGTAAACAGCACACAAACAACTAAGTAACAAATATTTGTGTCCCTTTTAACCATGCTTTAATAACAAACAGACCAGTAAAAATTGGCTGACTCAAATCAGTTGGGGATTGGTGAAGACTACAAGTATGATGCATACAACAGATTACAAACTTTCAATGTTCCATTTTTAATAATGGTGTAATTCTTATCTAACGACAATACATTGCAAGTTTAATCTTCTAATTCATTAATCTTCATATGAACATGTATACTTTAATAAATAACTTAACACTAGCAGTGTTAGAAAAAATGGGAATTTTCAGTCAAATCTTACAATTTAATTGTCACATTACTATCACTTGGACATCAATTTCCTATGATTAACGTCTAGTCTATTATAGACAAATTTTAATTGTTACTTCTTCCTGTTTACTTTTTATATAGCAATGATATTTTATTGTATAACAACACTTTTATGAACAAATAATTGTAAAATAAGGTTTAATATAATGACACAACGTTGAGATAATTGTATAAAATGGCTGAAGATGCTCAACACAACGAGCAAAACATGTCCCATTTAATGTTTGTATTGTAGTAAATGTCCTTTTAGAGACAATAAACATTTGTATGTATTGAATAAGGTGGATATATAAACAAGAAATTGTAACTATTACGGACAGGTCTTATGGTAACAATGGGAGAGGGCAGGTCTAGGAATGGGAAAGAAGTGACCGTGGCCTTAATTGAGGTACAGAAATGTTGATTTTATTGTTAGGACTACAAAGATATTAGAGGCTACTGAATGAATATTGTCGAGAATGTCAAGATGAGACAGTGCAGTACAGGGAGATGTCAGAGATGCATAAATTCCATGTAGTTATTGAAAGAAATTGAAAGAATTTCCTTGCAGTCTGAAAGATCTTAAATGGAGAAGAACAAGATCCTCTAGCCGATATGGTCCCAAGAAGGTTCCATCTTTTAATGCTTGCTCTAGCAACAAGTTGCAACATAATCTGCCTGATCAGGGTGCCCGCTGGTAAACTAAGGGCCAGTTTCATCAACCACTGTTCAAAATCTGATAATGGAGCAGTAATTAACACCTTGTTATTAACGTGGCGTTACGGAAATCGTGTTGCACAGAACACTATAACAAGATCCTTAACTAATGTGGTGTTATCATTAACAATCAAGTTACTGCATTAACATTATTTTGCTCTTCTGAATGGTGCTGGGCATGAAGTTATTCATTTGTCTTCTTTCTCCTGTACTCCTTTTGCACAGAATAAGAGGTTCCATTTGAAATACCTGTACACAACATCCTCTTCATAATGATGACTTGTGATGCAGAATATCACAATATCAGAATTTTATTAACTGAACACTACATGTGATTATGACACCCCTTCCTTCGAATTTATATTTCAATACAAAATGTAATGTTTATTAAATGTTAATAAGTAAATGGAATATCAGGATAATAACTCTCTCTCTTCTATGAAATGATGCTGCTTTGGTTTTAAAGCATTCTTGTTATTGTGTGAGATATCTCTTTTATATTACCATTTAAAGGTTTTTAAGATGAATTTTAATGAACTGGACACATATATTAATAACTACAGTAGAACAATCATATTAGAAATTACCAGGTTATACATGGTGTAGGTTACATGTGATTATGATCCCCCTTCCTTCAAATTTATATTTCAATACAAAATGTAATGTTTGTTACATGTTAATAAGTTACTGGAATATCAGTATCATGCTTCTCTCTCTCTTTATTTATTTATTTATTAATGCCTTTTTTTCAGTGGCGAAGTTAGGGCTCGAGGCCCTCTCTTCCACTTAACCACATACTAATCAAAACCATACATAAAGTTATGAGATATTTAAAATAGTTAAAACCAAACAAAAAATTAATAGAATTGTGAGCAAATTTAAATACATTACTAAGTTAATAATAAAACTAATTAAAAGTAAGAACTCTTAATAATGACTTATCCTCAGGCGCGCACACATTCATACTTCAACCATTCAGTTAGCTGTCCTCAGCAGGTAGTCTCGGCAGGTGACCTTAAACCTTTGTAAAGAGCTAGTTTTTCTGACCTGAGCTGGCAGGGAATTCCATAATCTGGCGCCGGTCACTACAAACGATCTATTAATTTTATTTGTGCGGTGCACTGGAATAGAAAGAGTGGATCTGGAACGTGTATTTAAGTTGTGAAATGATGATAAAAAGGTGAATTTAGAAGAAATATACAGTGGCTGACTTTCCGCTAGTACTCTAAATACCATTGTTAAAATGTGTAGCTGCCGACGTTTATCAGGCTTCAGCCATGAGAAAGCCTTATAGTATGGAGTAATGTGAACATCGTACCCAATATTGTAAATAAATCGCAGGCAAGAATTCAGTGCTCGTTGAAGTTTAAGTGTTTCTTCTCTTGTCATATCAACTAGAACAACATCACAATAATCAAGAATAGGGAGAACCAGTGTCTGTATTAGTTTGGCTTTAAGCTCAAATGGAAATACATCCCTTTGCTGTTTAAGAGGGTGTAGCGCTCCAAAAATCTTTTTACAGATGATTTTCGTGTGATCAGACCAATCAAGTGTTTCATTCATAATTACGCTGAGATTTTTAATTGTTTTATTGTAGGGAATAATGTTACCATTCAGTAGGATAGGTGGGATTGCAATATTGTTTGAGCAGTTCAGTAATTTTCGTGTTCCTATTATGATTGCCTGAGATTTTGTGGAGTTTAGTATAAGAGAATTTTGTTGTGCATATATACTGAGTCGTCGGAGGTCATTGTTAATATCTTGTATTGTTTCATCTAAGTCTGAAGTCTTGCAGTGTCGATAAATGTGAAGATCGTCAGCATAGAGGTGGTGTGTGTTATTTCCTGTCACCGATGATATGTCATTGATATAAATACAGAAAAGTAAGGGCCCTAGAATACTGCCCTGTGGGGCACCACTAAGTTTCATTTTCCATTTAGAGACCTTGTCGTTTACTGTTACACACTGCTGACGGTTACTCAAATAAGAACTAAAAAACTTAAGCGCAGCCAGGTCAAAATTTACTAGTTCCATTTTCTTTATCACAGTCTGAATGTCTATAGTGTCAAAGGCGCTATTGAAGTCAAGAAGGATAAGTATAGTAAGCAGTCGTTTGTCCATAGCATTTCTAATGTCTTCAGTAACCTTCAAAAGTGCTGTCGCGGTACTGTGCTCCTTCTTAAATCCAGACTGCAAAGGGTCCAAAAGAGCATTTTTATTTAGGTACTCTAGAACCTGCTCGTATACTAAACGTTCGAAGGCTTTAGAAAGCGCAGGGAGTATGGACACCGGACGATAGTCAGAGGGTGATTGTGGGTCTAAACTCTTAGGTACCGGTATAATATTGGCTGTTTTCCAGACAGTTGGGAAAGTTCCGTTTAGTAAATGAAATGAAATGATGCTTTGGTTTTTAAGCATTTTTGTTATTGTGTGAGATATCTCTTTTGTATTACCATTCAGAGGGTTTTAAGCTGAATTTTATTAACTGGACACATTAATAACTACAGTAGCACAATCTTATTAGAAATTAGGCCTACCACGTTATACATCGTGTAAGCTACATTTGCTTATGATCTCCCATCCTTCGAATTTATATTTCAACTCAATGTTTTTTACATATGAGTAAGTTAATGGAATACTAGTTTAAGTAGACCTCTCCTACAATTTACAATACTGATATCTCCCATGTAGGCCTACGGTATTCTAACCTCTCTTCTATCTCTGCGCCTACTTTCCTCGCGACAGGTTTAGAAACCCAAATCGTTCCAAAAACTGCATTTTTGTCTGTCATTTCTTCTCCGTGAAACTTCCTGTCTTAAAGCATGTTGAAGGTAATCTATAGAGCACCTGAGAACCAAACACTAAATCTCTTCTGGCCATTTTTATTTTAACACAACGTTAAGCAGCAGTCGTACGGTGTCGGCATGTAAAAGATCTCTGGTGATACATTTGGTATTTACCCGACAAAATTAATTCAATCTCAGCCATAGACGCCCAAGAGAGATCCGGTTTACTCTAGGTCCGCTAGATGGCAGACAGAGTAAACCGGAACGTCGAAATTGACGAGCAGACAGCCAGATGGCGTCAAATCGAAATGTCTGTAAAACGGCAGCTGAGGCCATACGATTATTATTATTATTATTATTATTATTATTATTATTATTATTATTATTATTATTATTATTATTACGGGATGAGAGTGCTACATTAAATTAACAGAGAATTTAACAGTGCGTTAGCGTTAACGAAGGTTGAAGAAAGTCATTGTGTTAACTATCCTGTTAAAACAGTTATTTTTTTGCTAGTGGCTTTACGTCACACTGACACAGATAGGTCTCATAGCGATGATGGGATAGGAAAGGCTTAGGAGTTGGAAGGAAACTACCTGGCCTTAATTAAGGAACAGCCTCAGCATTTTCCTGGTGTGAAAATGGGAAATCACGAAAACCATCTTCAGGGCTGCCAACAGTGGGATTCGAACCCACTATCTCCCGGATGCAAGCTCACAGCCACGCACCCTTAACCGCACAGCCAACTCGCCCGGTTAAAACAGTTTAATGTGACGTTAAATCCTTAACGGAGTTTGATGAAACCAGCCCTAAATCTGTTTTCCCCGTATTCTCCCTGGGATATTCCCATTTTCCCTGCATTAAATTTAGTGGGACATGGTACGTAAGAGTGACGCTCGAGTATGTTTATCATACTCTGGAATCATCATCTTGAAATAATTTGCATGAATACTTACAATAGGTTAAAGAATGTGAAATAAATGTACCATAAGTCAAACAAGCTACATCTTATGAAATACCCATCTGTGAAGTGGGTTTATCAGTAATCCCATTATAAACAGCCATTACAAGAAACATTACAACCAATGAAAATGAAGTACATTGTTCCTTGTAAGCTGTCAATCACTCTTCAAATTAATCCCTGTGTTTATCAGGAACCTTATTCATGAACTTGGCGTGAGTGAATGTGCCATTTTCTAAACACCCTTGCAACAGAAATATATGGGTTAGTGTTCAGAAACTTAGGAATAAGCTCCCAGTCCCTGTAGCAAATGGAAGTGTCGTTCTAATAAGTATGCTGGTCGACTATAGGTCATTCCACATTAAGAAAGCAGCATTGCTCTTATGACAACAGGGTTGTTATATCAGAGAGCTCTGCTCAACAGCATCATGGGAAAATGGTGGCAGATATTTTGGTGAAACTTAGTATTTAAATTTCAAGACAAAAGGGAGAACCCAGAAATATTTTTAACTTAGATGAAACTGGACTGTTTGGCAGTGTTGGAGATCTTGCCTGATGTACTTCATTTACTCCGTGAACAAAGCATCATTGTATGTGTTCACTTTGTTTATATTTCGTAAATCCCAATATAAATTCTGTTCTGTGGTCTCCTACGATAGTAACTATGGTCTCACAGCCAGGGACATGGACTACTTTGTTGATTTACTTCTTTTCAGCATAGATAGTATAAATTTTGGAGTTTCCCTAACTACATTAATAAATTTTAGAAGAATTGTTGAGGAAATGCAATATATGCCAGTCTATGACATCAATCAGAATTTGGAAGATCACGTTTCCAAGCAGAGAGATAAAAAGTCACCATAGTTGCCATAAAAGGATTCGTGAAGTCAATCGATGCACCTCTAATAAGTCGGAATTTGCCTGGTGTTACATGTGTAGCGTAAAGATTTACGTCTCATGCAACATGCTTTAACACGAAGTGGAGGAATATGGACAAGTGAAGAAAAAGTCACTCAAAAAAAGTGTATAACTGTGTGCCATTCGCTTTGCAATCTGGGAATACAAGAATAGAAATTTTAGATCTTACTACTGTTGATGTTGTTGATCTGGAAAAAATCGCAGATATATTTGCATCAGCAGATGCTCGTGTAACCGACCACATTGTTGGCTATATAAATGGAGTAAACCAGCAAGGAGTGCAAACGACTGAGGAAATTCTCAGGGAAAGTTCTGTAGTGACAGGGACTGGAGAGCTGGTAATGTCAGACTCCTCTGATAAAGTTATGAGACTTCAGCGCCCTTCAGATGGAGCCCCTTTTTATATCACTATTTGCCCCATACCATTTTTAGTGAGTATACTTGAAGAAAAAAGAAAAAGGACCTACTAGTTATTAACATTCACTAGTGGTTGACTAGGGTTTTTCTTTGGAGCGATCATGGCTATCTGATGGTCAGAAGATCGAGCATATAGGAGAGAGTTTGGAGTGAATCAGCTACATAGATACAAGGATTAAAAAAAATTTTTGTTGCTATTTGCTTTACGTCGCACCGACACAGTTAGGTCTTATGGCGACGATGGGACAAGGAAGGGCTAGGAGTAGGAAGGAAGCGGCCGTGGCCTTAATTAAGGTACAGCCCCAGCATTTGCCTGGTGTGAAAATGGGAAACCATGGAAAACCATTTTCAGGGCTGCCGATATTGGGGTTCGAACCTACTATCTTCCGAATACTGAATACTGGCCGCACTTAAGCGACTGCAGCTATCGAGCTTGGTACAAGGATCAAAAAGGGATTTGAAAGTGAAGAGTGTACATCAGTTTAAAGTTTCCATTCAACTGACGTTTATTACGTAAAATGTATAATCCTAACTGGAAAGAAAATGTGATGGTGTTAAGGCTCCGCAGTCTTCTCCATCACACACGATGGGGCATGATTTTAGGGTGGATTTGATGTTCACAAAGACTGTATTCAAACCCTCTTCGTCTACTCGTGCGAGGGCTAGCATTTTCTGAGGCAGCGTTTGGTGGAACCTATCATCCGTTCCCACCATCCTCCCAACCAAGCTGCCTGTGGTGGTATGAATTTCCAGGTGACAGCATGATGGGCGGAGTAGTGATGTATCTTGGGATCTTCAATTGTCGTGAGGAACTCTATCAGTTCTCTGTTAGCTGCGGGAAAAGTTTGTGCATTATCTGAGTAAATGAACATCGAAACCGCCCTAAACTCATGCCCCATCGTGTGTGATGGAGATGACTGCGGAGCCTTAACATCACCCCATTTCCACCACGGAGAAAAGACTACGACTCTTCCAACAGGACTGGAGCCAGAAACAAGGAAAGACCTA
Organism: Anabrus simplex; assembly: GCF_040414725.1. Taxonomy (NCBI): domain Eukaryota; kingdom Metazoa; phylum Arthropoda; class Insecta; order Orthoptera; family Tettigoniidae; genus Anabrus; species Anabrus simplex. The sequence continues at coordinate 1,290,110,052 of NC_090265.1, forward strand.
AATAAGGAATTCCGTATGATGGTGAAATTCACGGATAATCTCTGGCGGCGGTGGAAGAAGGAGTACCTTCTCCAACTGTGAAACTACCACAAAGTTAGGTGTCTTCATAGTGGACATCCGACACTCCGAGAAGGGATATTGTACTATAAATTGAGGATAATTATGTCCACCTTTTCAATACAAAAACAATGTGACGTCATTAACACATCACATATTTATTACCTTTCAAACATTGGGACCGGTTTCGGCATTATTTGTATGCCATCATCAGCCATAGGAAACTTTGTGACAAGGCCTAAGTACAATATTAACATAACTTACAACATACATATATATATATATATAAAAAAAAAAAAAAAATGAAGATATTCATACATGACTATTAAAATTTGGTGTACACCATAAAACCTTAGATTAAAATTGGTAGCATATTTTATGCGACATACTGTAACTTATTTCCTTTATACAATTATTTGACTAAAGTTAAAGCTTTTGTCAGTTTTTATAAATATTACAAAATGCTAATTGAGCATCCAGATAACAATTTTTCAATCTTTAAAAACTTTTATAACTACTAGACGTTAAAGATAATAAATAGTGCATTTGTTTGGTCAAAAATACTAAATTGACATGCATTAAAATGAAATCGCCTACTGTCAGATTGGAAACAGTGACCTATTTGTACTAGGTATAGGGATAAGTTACATTATAAATCTTTAGTAATTCTATATCTTGCGTTAATATAGTTTGGTTATTTAATAACAAGTCGAATAAAATGATAAATTCGGCTGATATTTTAAACTTTAAAACATTATTTGTCCATTATAGAGGTCCCTTTTTCAGTGAAGATATATAGTGAGCAAAACAATTCCTCTTAGAATTGATTACATGTTCACTCTGTTTTAAATGGATTTTGGATTGAATAAATTTCTTATTTCGTAATATAATGTCGAGCAATGTTCGTGTATGTAATATTCCGTGTTTTATGCTAATGTTCTTAAAATGTAGATCGACTTAATAGAAGTGGACTGGTGAACCGGAATTTCTTGAACCATTACAATCGAGGTCTTTGAGGTTCTAGAAATATCTCGATCCAAGACGGACCTAAGAAGAGAGATATATATATATATACACTATGTATTAGCGTAAGAATAACTAAGTTTAATAGGCATTATTTTCATTTAAGTAGAAACTCACCTTAAGCACAATGTTGTCGAGAATGAAGCTAGTGAGGAACTGTCTACCAGAAAGGCAGAAAGCAGACTACGAGTATTAGAAGAGGGGCGGAGCATGTTATGTAGGGGAAGGGGGATCGCGGTAATGCGAGGTTATTGGTCGGGAGGGCGTGGATTACTGAGGGGATGGTAGATGAGCATATTGCGCACCATTTTGTGTACTGGTTGATTTATTGGTCTTTTTAGATTGTTGATCACTGAAATGAGCGTATCAAACAATATCGTGGGTTTTTCAGATACCTCATTCAGATTATAATTTGGGTTAAAATACTGATCTAAACATTGTTTCGTTATGTCAAGTAAGGGCCCTTTTTCCATTATTTCTACAACGTCAATATCATGGTTGATGTCATGAAAACTATGTTCATAGTCATTTATGTGTTGTCCTATAGCTGAAAATCTCCTGTATTCAATGGCGTTGACGTGCTCATTATACCTAACCTTAAAGGATCTCCCTGTTTGTCCAATGTATGTACTATTACAGCTGTTACAGTGAAATCTGTATACGCCCGATTTATCATATGGGTTTGGTGCGTTGACTAGTTTAGCGTTATGAAATATGTCACGATTTCTGTTGTTGGTTTTAAAAGAGATGTTGATCTTTTTCTTGAAAATTTTTGTGATTCTATAGACATTAGGATTAAATGTGAATGTTGAGTAGACTTTTGGTCTAGTTATTTCTTTTTGTAGGTTTGATTTTGGTCTGTGCTTTGAAACCGAGGTTTCGAGTTTGCCTTCTCTGCATCTACATTATTGGGTTAATGGCTTAGAAATCCGTATTCTTATTTCTACTGCTTAATCGGTGTTCTCACTGTTTTTAAAGTTTAATTCTACGAGGGCGTGTAAGCTCTGGTTGATGCTGCAATCTTACGGCTATAGTAGGAACTATATGTCGTCTTATTCTTTGACATTGCTCCGGCCAATCAGCGCTTGGTGTCGGCCATTTTTTAAATAGTCCGTCTCCGGAGAGGGAAGCAAAGTGAGGAGTCGCTGCTTTTCTATCATGCCGAGAAGACGTTGGTGTACCGAGCTCCAGGCAATGCATTGGCATAGTATAATGGACTGTGGATAGTGAATTTAAAAGGATGTAGGGTTGTGCTCCACACCCTCAGCGTTCATCTAATACATCCTCGTAGTGTGTGATTTTTATTTTACCTTGAAAACACCAATTTCTACGGTAAGGAGCACATGGCCTGGCCATGTTGTTTAACTTTCCTACTGCTGGGACCTCAAACCAACCTGTAAGTCAACCTTTATACTTATTTGTTGTTTTCATCGGTGGTGAACTGCTTCTGCGTTTACTTAGGAGAAATCTATCAATCATCAAAATAAGCGATGTTTTCCGGAAAATTTGGTGGACCATTATTTGATAAGTGAAAATGTACTACCCTTTCAAAAGTAACGTATCGGGTTGAAAAAGATGTTAATTGGTTTGTTTAAAGCATCTAGCGTGTAGCGTGTCACCACAAGAAATTTGAATGTTTCTAAGAGAAATTTGAAAAGAGGTATAAATGTAAAATATTATTATTATTATTATTATGTAATGATGTTACTCCTGTTCTGAAATATGTTTTAAAGTGGGGTAATACATGGGAGTTCCAGTAAGGATTTTGGTGCATTTTTGGGTTGTTTTAAATTTATTTTTCTGCTTTTTATTTAATTCCGTTCATTTTGGGGTTTTTCCCTGGTTTTTGGGATTGTTGGTTCCATTATTTTGCCTCCATTTTGCGTACCATTGTTGGTCCACTATCGGGATTGGTTCTTTCCTGATTTAACAATGGATTATGGTTGCCTTGGGGACGATGATGTTTTTCTGGGAGTTGTGATGGTGTTTTTTGTAGGCTGGGAGTCGCCCCTGTCGTAGATTGTTCTGCCATTTAAAGAAACCGTGTTGTGTGTTTACTGTTTCTTGCCCCTCATTGCTCTTTTTCCTTTTCCCTTCAGGTTTTGTTGTGTCGGGTTTCCTTTCCCTTGAATATTTTTGAGTAGCACTTACATCCTGTGCTGGACCTCCCACTGTATATTGGTTACCCTATAACTGATGTGAAACGAAAGAGAGAGAGTTCCATCTCTCAGCGAATATCTGTGAGAGCAAAGAAAGTTTTTTTTCCCCCCCCTGTTTCTTACAAGATGGTATTTCCTAAAAATGAATTATTTCCTCTCTTAAGAAAAGATTTGTTGGTTGTTAAGAAGGTAAACTGAAGTGTTTAATTGTAACATATCCTCCTTTAAAATAATTCTTGCCAAATGGCTTTTTGGTGATTTAATTTCGTTATTTTAGGTTGGTTCAAAACTTGAAGGTACCATTTAAATTTCCTTATTTTATTTCTTACCGTCGGGCGGTTTTCAAATAATTTTCTTAATTTACTTCTAGGTGTTTCTTGGTATTTTATTTGAAGTTTTCTGTAGTTCGGTGAGGTCTGTTTACCTTATTTAATCCAATTTAATTTAATTTACTTTAATTTTAAAGACCTCTTCTTTTTAAACACATGTCAATTTGATTTTAGTCAGTTTCTGGTACCTATCATTTTGGTAAACTACTGCGAGGATGTCTTGTTATTTACCTGTTAATTTTGAGTTTCATTAAATAATTATTTTTTTATTTTTATTTTTTTAAAAGAAAGTTTTGTCTTGATTTCTGCTCAACATTAATTTTGGCACACTGACAGTTGGTAGCTTGATCCACCCGTTTGTTTTCTACCACCTGGAGGTAAGTTCACCTTTTCCTATTTACTTCATTTATGTTCTGGGTGTGTAGTGTATGTGACGCTTCCTTTTTGTTCCTCTTACACTGGATCTTGCCCGGTGTAGTGTAGTTTTTTACTCTCAATCAGGTAGTTTGGTACCGGGTTACCTAGCTGGTGGGACAGTAAGTGGTAGTTTCAGAGCGTGGTTCCTAAGTTGACTATGCTTGTGCTACTGTTAATTACCTGTAGGTCGGTCGTATCCCCCTTTTCTTGAAAACTGCTCAGTGTGTCAAATGGTTGAGTGGTGGAAAAAAGGCAAATGGTCTTAAAGGTTACTTACTTTTGTGAAAAGAAGCGCATTTATCTTGATTAATTTGTTGGAATTTTGTTGCATGTACCTCCACGATGTCTCGAGCGGTCCTGTTTCCCCACAAGCTCCGTAAGGCAGAGTTAACCTATGAGCTAGCGATTCGTGGAGCTAGTCCAGCTGGTTCTGTTGCCGAGTATGCTAACCTTCTTTCCGAGCTTATTCAGGTGCCCATTAATCCTTCTCGTGTTCGCCCCAGCAATGTTGGTGAGTCACTTCATTTTATAACCGAGGCTTTGACCAAGATAGAGGTAATAAGGGAAGAGTTCTTGGATTTGTCTCCTACTAAAGCACAAATTGACCGTTTAAAGGCCAGAGTATATCACTACTTGGGAAGGATCCATGATTTGTTGTCGCTTAAACCTGAACCCGAGTTTATCTCTCAGTGCACCAAATTGTTGGCTATTGCCTCTAGCATTTCCGCTGAGCTGGACCTGATGATTGCCAGCAGAGATATGGATAACCTAAAAATCAGTCAAAAATGTAATCCTTCTGACCCTATTCCTCTGTGTTCCTCAAACGATGTAGTTACCCCTCCTAATAACCCAGGCTTATGTTGTGCTGCCTCTCCCATCCTGGAAAGTTTGTTGTCTAAAATGAGCCTTACTTCCACCTACAACCCTTTAAAGGAGCTTTTCCATGGGGTGAAAAATTTCTCAGTAGATTCGATTGAGGAAAGCATTCGTTTTCTGCGGTTTCTAGTAGAAATGAAGGATTCTGGTAAAGTTTATTCTATCAATGATTTGGGTATCCTTCGAGCTCTTTTCTCCCATTGTGAAGGTATTCTGAAACGGGAAATCTCAGAGGCCATTTCACTGAAACTTAAGGTTGGTGAATTTCATGAATCGGTGTTGAAAAAATTTATTCCCTCCTTGGCGTTACAAAGCTTAATTCCTCAACATTGTTTTCGGACGCAGTTCCTTCAAGAAAATTTACTTTCTTATATCCTTGACCTCAGATTTTACTGTAAAGTTTTCAAAATTACTGTCCCAGAGGAAGAAATGGTGGCAAGAATTTTAAAAGGGATCTCTCCCTCATACAGGTCCTACCTTTCCCTGAGTAAGTGATGAACTGGAGGTTGCATGCTCCTTCGCTGAAGACATCAAGCATGGAGATGCCTCCAGACCTGTAAGTTTACCTCCACCTGCCAAACCTGTTCATCCTGTCCCCTCTCCTATGTATAAGGATGCCAATGCCAAGAAGTGTTTTAACTGCGGTTCTAGGAACCACCTCAGGAATGCTTGTACTGTAGTTAAGCGCAACTCTAGGGGTTGTTGCTATTCTTGTGGATCTGCTTAGCATCTTAAGAATAATTGCCCCTTGTCAGCTCCTAATTCTGGTCAATGACTAAAAGTTCCCCAAATAAAGTGTAAAAATTCTAATTTTGGAAAGTCTCTGGGCCCTGCTAAGGTTATCTGTCCCCAAAAGTGTAATAAGATTTCTACCTGTGGTGTTTCCCTGTGTACCTTTGCTGAAGTCAAAGTAAATAACAAACCCCTGTTAGCATTGATTGATTCTGGTAGTATTGTCAATATGATTAATTTTGGATGGTATTCCAAGCTGAAGAGTGCTTGTAAACTGGATGAATTATTACCTGTTGGTGTGAAGTGTGTGGCTGCTAATGGGAACAAGTTGAAAATTCTGGGGGCTGTAAAGGTAAAAGTAAGAATTGGGAATTTCACCTGGAAAATCACGTGCCTTGTGGCACCTAACCTGTCTTGCAACATGATTTTAGGGACAGGGTTCTTGTCAAAAACGGGTCTAGTTATGGATCTTCAAGCTAGGATGTTTTTCTTTAAATTTTCACCTGATTCTAAATTTAACTTAAGGGATCTTTCCTCGCGTGCAATGAAGGTTTCCTGTGTAGATGAGTCAGTACCGGAAGGAGTTGGTGAAATTGATAAATTAGATCTCAGCCATTTAAGTGAGGAGGAAGCTGAGTGTATTCGTGTTCTATGTAATGATTTCCCTGATGTGTTTACTAGCAAGTTAGGAGTTACTGATGTTCTCGAGTAACAGATTGAGTTATCAGATAACACTCCTGTCAGATCCCCTCCTTACCGCCTCTCACCTCCTCGTATGCTCGAGCTTAAAAAGATTATTGACCAAATGTTAGCTGACGGAGTGATCCGTCCATCTACCTCTCCCTATGCATCCCCGGTCTTCCTGGTACCTAAAACCTCTGGAGGGTTCAGGGCTGTTATCGACTACAGGGCTTTAAACAGCAAGGTCATCTTGCAATCCATCCCTTTACCCAATCTGCACACTTGTTTTGGGTGGTTCTCGGGTGCCAAGTTTTTCACTGTGTTAGATCTCAATCAGGCATATTACCAAGTCCCATTGTCTAAGTCTTCCACTCCACTAACTGCTTTCATCACTGATTGGAACCTCTATGAATTTCTGCGGCTCCCGTTTGGCATCTCTTGTGGCGCGGCTGTTCTCACGAGACTGTTAGACACTATTCTCTCTGATATTAAGTTCAGGTTCGTCTTTAATTATCTTGATGACCTGGTTATATTCTCAAGAACCTTCGAAGAACATGTCGAACATGTTAGAGAAGTCCTGCATCGCTTGAGGAAAGCTGGACTGACTGTCAAGTTGTCAAAAGTAGCGTTTGCTAAGCCGAGTATGTCTTTCCTTGGACGTGGTTTCCTCCGATGGTATCTCTATCGACCACTCTAGGACTCAGGCTATTAGGGACTTTTGACCCCCTAAAGATGTCAAAGGCATCGCACGGTTCGTGGGCATGGTCAATTTTTTCAGGAAGTTCATTCCTAATTTTGCAGAGATAGCTGTTCCTCTAAATCATCTTCGTAAAGACGTGAAGTTCTTCTGGGGTCGTCCTCAGCAAGTAGTCTTTGAAGCTTTGAAATCCGCTCTGATGAATGCTCCTGTTTTGGCTATTCCAAATTTTAATAAAAGGTTCATTGTGCAAATTGACGCCTCTGGCAAAGCGATTGCTGGTGTTCTTCTACAAGAGTACAAGGATGGGCGTAGGCCTGTAGCTTACGTGTCTAGGACTCTTACCAACCTAGGAAACAAATACTCCATTTATGAGTTGGAATGCCTGGTCGTGTTGTTTGCCCAGGAAAAATTCAGACCCTTCATCGAGCATGTTAATTCTGATCTTGAGACAGACAACCAAGCTCTTTCTTGGGTATTGAACTGACCCAAGAGAACTGGCTGTATCACTAGATGGGCTTTGAGGATTTCATCTTTCAATTTCAATGTCAGGCATATCAGGGGTTCTGAGAACTTCATCGCCGACGGCCTAAGTAGGATGTTTGAGGATAATTTTGGCACCGATGTAAATCCTGATGATGAAAAAATTGTAACTAATGTCTTTGGAGTTAATGCCATTCTTTCGGATCTTCCTCTACTATATCATGAAATTGCAGATCATCAGAAAACTGATCCAGATTTGAAGGAGATCATTGATAAGCTTAACAAAGGATCTGTAGTAAAGCCATACTCTCTTGTTAAGGGTGTTCTTTGTTGTAAAGGTCGAAAGAGTAGGAATTTCAAAATTGTTGTCCCTAGGGTCCTTGTCCCAGAAATTTTCAAATATTATCACTGCTCTCCCATTGGTGGACATTTGGGTACGTTCAAGACAAGGGAAAAGATTAGACAGATCTTCATTTGGAAAAATATGGATAATGATATTAGAAACATGGTGAAATCTTGTCAAACCTGTGCTATTAGCAAACCGAGTCTGAACAACCGTGTGGGATTTTTATCTTCTTCTCAAGCCTCTCGCCCAATGGAATGGCTCTTCATCGATTTCCTGGGTCCGCTCCCCTGTTCTACCTTAGGAAACACCCACATTTTCGTGTGCACTGATGCCTTTTCTCGATTCAGCTGGATTATCCCTATGAGATCTACTGACACTCGAACGACTATCAGTTGTTCGAACTCATCTTTGCATCCTTTGGTCCTCCCAAGTTTTTAGTCTCCGAGAACGCCAGTGCTTTCACCAGCAATTCTTTCAGGAAATATTTGTTCGAGTTGTGCATCTCACATGTAACTACCACTCCATACTATCCTAACCCATCTTATGCTGAGAGAACGAACAGGAATTTAAAGTCGGCCTTGATTGCGTTTCATCATAACAATCAGTCCAAGTGGGATTCTTGCCTGCATTGGTTGGCCCATGCGTTCAACTCAGCTTTACATGAAACTCATGGTAAGACGCCTATGTCTCTGATGTTTGGTTACCCTCCGTATTCACCCATGTCCAACCTACTTGGAATCTATGACCTTCTTCCTGACCTGTCCAAGCCCAATGATCTTCAGAAAATATGGGATGAAGCGAGGAAAAATCTGTCTGTATCGTATGAGAAGGCTAAAAAACGGTACAACAAGGGTAGAAAATCAACAAGGTTGAAGGTTGGAGACCAAGTCTTCATTAAATGCTACCCAATTAGTAAAGCTATAAAAAAGTTTACTGCTAAACTGGCTCCCAGGTACCAAGGACCTTGTACCATTTTGCAGTTCTTGTCCCCTGTATTAGTGTTGTGATCCCATCGCTAAGAGAATTAGGTGAGTTTATCTGTTTCAAATCAAATCTGGATAAGGTGTAGTTTCCCTTAAGTTTCCCTTTAATTTTGGTGTTTGGTACAACCTTGGGTAGGATGTGGTGTACTGTTTAAAGATGTGCCTAAGAACTACCTTTTAGTGGGCTAATTAGGGTTAATTCATGGGTAGTGTGTAAAACCATGTAGTATTTTCTGATTTCTAATGTCCGTATTGATTCCCTGGCTTATGATGGTTTCCTGTGCAAGCTTTTCCTTTGATAAGTCTGGAAAAATTATCCTGTAATGGTGTCTTGATGATATTTCGTGACGAAGCGGATTTGGTATGTTAAGTTTTATTACCTTATGTAGATCTTGTAGCTCTGGTGTCCTGTGAATTACTTGTCAATCTACTCCTATTGATTTAATTTCTGTTGGTTATATTTGGTCAGCCCGTGCTACCTTTTCGCGCCTTGCAAGGTTCTTTTTCCTGTCACCATCCTATGGTAGGTATGGTTGGTCTTCAACCCTGGACTGTTCTTCTTTAAAATTCTAAACTTTACATAATTTGAAACTATAGGTGTTGATCATGATTCGAGAATGCACTGTTATGTTAGGGCACCCTTTCGAGATGTGTGCATGATGTTTATCTCTGTTTTCCTCCCCGTTCTTCTGTCTACGGGGGTTGGTTTTGTTTCTACTGTATGATTGCTCACTCGTGCTGGTTGTAGGGCAATAGTGCATTCATCGCAGGATATGCTTCGCATTGTAATATCATTTCATTAGGTGGTGTAGGTTTGGAAAACCATTACTAAATGTCAGTGTCTTTGGCAGAAGTGATTAGTTGTGAAGGAGCTCTGTCGATTGGTGTTGGGAGTGGTAACCTGTTTGCCTTGTGCTTGGACTTGAGTCTTTCTGGTTCTCCACTGTCTGACTGTTTGTAATAGGTGCTCCTCCTTTACTAATTCTCCTAGTGCCCGGTTCTCTACTATTCCCATCTCTTTGGGAGTTCTTTTTGAGATTGGCTCGTTGCTAGTTCATCGTACCTAACGGATCTTCGTACCCAATTTGATAACTGTTGGAAGTACCTTTCCTATTATAGTTTTCTGTAGCCCCACGCTAAACTTTAGTTCTGAGCTCCTCTGGAAGCTTTATTCGCCAGGTTCCTTATTTCAAATTATTTATTTTATTTCCTGTTGCGTGCTGTTCTATGCGAGTTGTGTGCTGTTGTACTATGTGGAGTATCCTACCATATCTACCTGTTGTTGTAGTGTTGTGTTGTGTTGTGAAAGTATGGTCCTTAACCTGAGAATTCTACTTCTTTGGCCGCGATAGGTTTGGTGTTGGGCCTGTATCTGGTGGTGTTATTTCAGTACCAGTGTGTTGTTTTGAGTATAAATTTTGATGGTCGCATGATGACTTCATAGCATGGTGTTGAAGATTGTGTAATCTTTTAACCCTGAAGGGCTGACACATGTTCCTGGAAGTTATTGTGGTTTTGATGTTGTGTAGTCGTTACTGGGCAGTTATGGCACTTGATAGAAGGTTGTGTGTCCTTATAATTTCTCATGTGTCCTGGTAGATTTCGGAATTGTTTGTTTGTTGGTAACGCAACTCTTGTAGAATAGTATGTAGGTGGATTTAGGTAACTGGTTTCTTGTTGTATTTTGTTTCTGCCATCTCATGGATTTCCTGCATAACCTGTCTCACAGTTGTCGTCATGTTTTCCATTTAAAGTTAAAAACTTCATTATTGTTCCGTATTGAATAGAGAAATAAGATGTACAATATAATAGGTTAGGATCCACCTTTCAATACTCCGTAATAAGATGGTAAGAAGTAGTTACAACCTGTTTAATGGGACCGGTTTCAACACATTTTAAGTGTCATCATCAGCCAATTTTCGAAGATCTTAAAACAACTAGCACATTGTTAATTTTTTGCCTGTATTCAATGTGCTAGTTGTTTTAAGATCTTCGAAAATTGGCTGATGATGACACTTAAAATGTGTTGAAACCGGTCCCATTAAACAGGTTGTAACTACTTCTTACCATCTTATTACGGAGTATTGAAAGGTGGATCCTAACCTATTATATTGTACATCTTATGTTTTCCATTGTTGTACTGTAAAGTTCATTTAAAGTCAATCTACCGCTCTAGGTGTTTCATAGTGGATTTTGATGCTTGTTGATACGATTGTTTTAATATCTGTTGTTCTGTGTTTCATCGAATAAGTATGGGATTATTTTGTTGAAACTCTGGATGAATGCTAGCGTCCTTCCGCTAAACGATCATGAGGTATGTGCGTGGCATTCCTTCCTTCCTTCTTGGTCTTATGAAAAATTTTCTATCGTCCTGCCTCGTCTCTGCCATTTATTCTTTTATTTACCTCATCTCCTTGGGAAATGGAAATAGGTACCTGTCTGCTGTTGAGCAACAGGGTGATTGTGATGTCACTTATTTTTAGTACGATTTGTGTCGAGGTCCTGATGGGCTACCGGTAGGTTATGTTGTGCTGGACATGGTTCCCTTTTTCCCTGCTGGTCAACTGATCTGAGGCGTATTTCACGTTCCTTTTAATTTGATTAGGTGTCCTGGTGGGAAATAACTGGTGTTTGCTAATGTTGGTTGGTCTTTGGGTCGTGCTTGTGTTTAACCTCATGAAATTTATTTTCTCAAAACCTTTCCTGTTCTGTTTTTCCCATGGTACTGCTATGGTCTTGTGAAATTTAATTCTGTCCATCCCTGTTACTCGTTGCTTGATGCTGTTGATAGTTTGGTCGTGGATGACCAACTTGTACGCGTGCCCTCCATCTATTTGAGCTCTAGAAGTCTCCGTCCGTTCTATCAATTTGCTCTTCCTGAGTAAACTTTTACCCTGTAGCCATGGATTTGATTATTGCTAAACTTGTCATTCTGGTGTACTTACTCTGATCGCTATTACTGTTTCATATTTTCATTCTACTTGGTTATGTATATGATTACTTGTGTGGCATTGTAATCCTGAGTATTACTAATTTTTGGAAGATTTCTGTAGTGTATTTGATAAGCTAGCCTTTAGTTGGCTCCACTATGGGTGGTTCTGCGGCGTTTCTGTGGCAGTTCTATGGAATTGTATGGTAATGTTGCCTATATCCTAACCTGTATTTTTCGTGGTACGTTGTATTTTAAAATTGCAATCATGTACCTACCGTCTGGTCATCTTGTTGAACTTCCTTATGTGAGTAATTGGGGTTCGTTTAGTTTTCCTTTCCTAAGGTTAAGCTGTGTCTGTGCGTAGCCTAGCTACCGTGTTGTATTTAAAGTGTAGTGTGCTCCTTCGTTGAGGGCATTTATTCTCCTTAATTAATTGGTGTAAATATTTATTTACCTTATTTAAAGTGTTTCCCTTGTGTTATTGGAAACCTTGATTGTGCTCGATTGTATGCATGTGACTTCTCTATTATTGTTATTTTGCACCTTGCTATTTTATTGGAAAAATATTCTGTTTGGTAAGGTTCCTTTCCTTTTCCTTACTTATTTTTTCTTTTCCTTGCTCTTGGTCCCTTCTCAAGCCAAAGATATACTCTAGTGCCAACCTAATTTATTACGTGACCTGTATATTTTGGATTTTATCACCTTATTTATGATTACTCACCAACGTTGCATTTTCCTTCCCTCCCTTTGGTCTTTGTTTTTTCTTTTTGCGGGCCTTTTCGCTGTAATTGAAACAATCCTGATGGTGCGTTTCTTTATTAGCAACCCGATTTAATAAAAAAAATTGGTTTAATGCTTGGAAGGGTATTGTAAGCAGTGTTAGGTGATCTATCCTGAACTGTAGTGGACTTAAAATACTGTTTTCTAATGGTCCATTGAACTTCTCTTGTAAACAAAGGTGTGTTTGGTGATTGAAGTCTGCAAGCGAAGAACATTTGTTCTGGTTATGTGAAAAATTTCAAAAAATTCCAAATTCCACATGAACTCAGGAATGGTAATGGTAAAGCGTTTGCTATGAAACTGTATGTGAAAGGTAATCTAAAACGAACTTGGTGTAAAACATGTAGAAAAACTGAATCCTGAACTGTTTCAAAATTGTGGATTTCATAAGAAAAACTGTGTTGTGGTGCTGTGTAAGTTTAATCGTAACCTATAACTTCTGAACCTTGAACTGTGTTCAATGAACTTATGGTATGATTGGTGGTGAGCTATGTACATTGCCCGTTTAGGAATGCCTTCACTTCTGCATGCTATGAAAATCTAAAAATGGACTCGGTACCAGTGACCTTTATTTGTTGTGGACTGAAACACCTAAAAACCAGCTTAATTTCATACACTGGACTACGTTATGGGGTGATGTATGAAAATATGAAACCCTTAAAGCGGGGGAGGCTGAAACCGAGGTTTCGAGTTTGCCTTCTCTGCATCTACATTTTGGGACCGCCTGTTATGGCTTAGAAATCCGTATTCTTATTTCTACTGCTTAATCGGTGTTCTCACTGTTTTTAAAGTTTAATTCTACGAGGGCGTGTAAGCTCTGGTTGATGCTGCAATCTTACGGCTATAGTAGGAACTATATGTCGTCTTATTCTTTGACATTGCTCCGGCCAATCAGCGCTTGGTGTCGGCCATTTTTTAAATAGTCCGTCTCCGGAGAGGGAAGCGAAGCGAGGAGTCGCTGCTTTTCTATCATGCCGAGAAGACGTTGGTGTACCGAGCTCCAGGCAATGCATTGGCATAGTATAATGGACTGTGGATAGTGAATTTAAAAGGATGTAGAGTTGTGCTCCACACCCTCAGCGTTCATCTAATACATCCTCGTAGTGTGTGATTTTTATTTTACCTTGAAAACACCAACTTCTACGGTAAGGAGCACATGGCCTGGCCATGTTGTTTAACTTTCCTACTGCTGGGACCTCAAACCAACCTGTAAGTCAACCTTTATACTTATTTGTTGTTTTCATCGGTGGTGAACTGCTTCTGCGTTTACTTAGGAGAAATCTATCAATTATCAATTATCCTCGGATTCTATTGTAAACTTAATATCTGGATCAATATTATTAAGGTGTGCCAGGGTGGTAGGTGCGTCTGAAATATGCTGGTCCATAACTATAAACGTATCATCAACGAATCTGGCCCACAAGAGAATGTTATTAAATTTCTCATCATCTTCTATTCTAGTATGTTCAAAGAAATCTAGATATATATCAGCCAAAATGCCAGACGCTGGTGACCCCATGGCCAGTCCATCTTGTTTGTATATCACTTTGTCATATGTAAAGTAATTGCTATTAACTAATAGTTTAAGGATGGTCATAAAATCTGCTATTTCTAATTGACTGAGTTTGCTGTGAGTACGTAAGTTTTTTGAAATTATTGGTAGTACTTTTTCTGGTTTTATGTTTGCATACATGTTGATGATATCAAATGAATGCGTCATATAATGGGGTTGCATTTTAAAGTTGTCTAGTTTTTTTAACTAATTCTAGAGTGTTCATCACGGATTTGTTTGCTTTAAAAGTATAGTGTTTTCTTGGGAACTGTTGTATAAATTGCGCTGTCTTGTAAAGAGGGCTCGGTCTAAAATTTACTATGGGACGTATAGGTACTCCTTCCTTATGGATTTTTGGTTGGGCTTTGACCGTGGGGAGATAAGGGTTCATGTTGATCAGCTTGTTTTTTTCGCTATCCGTCAACAGGAAGGTTATGTTTTTTAGTGTCTGTTTTAACTGTTTTTGAATAGATTTGGTTGGATCTTTTTCTATTATTGTAAAAGAACTGCCAGTAAAAAAGTTTTTTGTTTTGGTTATATAATCAGTTTTCTCCATTGTAACAGTGGTATTTCCTTTGTCTGCTTTGGTGATGATGGTTTTTGTGTCTTTAATCTTATTCGTAAGCTGTAGGATCTTTTTTTGGTCCTCGTGTTGCGTTGAATTAGTAGTGTAAATTGGTGCATCTGAATGAGGTATCCGAAAAAACCCACGATATTGTTTGATACGCTCATTTCAGTGATCAACAATCTAAAAAGACCAATAAATCAACCAGTACACAAAATGGTGCGCAATATGCTCATCTACCATCCCCTCCGTAATCCACGCCCTCCCGACCAATAACCTCGCATTACCGCGATCCCCCTTTCCCTACATAACATGCTCCGCCCCTCTTCTAATACTCGTAGTCTGCTTTCTGCCTTTCTGGTAGACAGTTCCTCACTAGCTTCATTCTCGACAACATTGTGCTTAAGGTGAGTTTCTACTTAAACGAAAATAATGCCTATTAAACTTAGTTATTCTTACGCTAATACATAGTATATATATATATATATCTATCTCTCTCTTCTTAGGTCCGTCTTGGATCGAGATATTTCTAGAACCTCAAAGACCTCGAATGTAATGGTTCAAGAAATTCCGGTTCACCAGTCCACTTCTATCAAGTCGATCTACATTTTAAGAACATTAGCATAAAACACGGAATATTACATATACAAACATTGCTCAACAACATTATATTACGAAATAAGAAATTTATTCAATCCAAAATCCACCTAAAACAGAGTGAACCTGTAATCAATTCTAAGAGGAACTGTTTTGCTCACTATATATCTTCACTGAAAAAGGAACCTCTATAATGGACAAATAATGTTTTAAAGTTTAAAATATCAGCCGAATTTACCATTTTATTCGACTTGTTATTAAATAACCAAACTATATTAACGCAAGATATAAAATTACTAAAGATTTATAATGTAACTTATCCCCATACCTAGTACAAATAGGTCACTGTTTCCAATCTGACAGCAGGCGATTTCATTTTAATGCATGTCAATTTAGTATTTTTGACCAAACAAATGCACTATTTATTATCTTTAACGCCTAGTAGTTATAAAAGTTTTTAAAGATTGAAAAATTGTTATCTGGATGCTCAATTAGCATTTTGTAATATTTATAAAAACTGACAAAAGCTTTAACTTTAGTCAAATAATTGTATAAAGAAAATAAGTTATAATATGTCGCATAAAATATGCTACCAATTTTAATCTAAGGTTTTATGGTGTACACCAAATTTTAATAGTCATGTATGAATATTTCAATTTTAAAAAAAATATATATACACTGACTGACAGAGCAAATGCAACACCAAGAAGGAGTGGTTCGAAAGGGATGAAAGTTGGGGAAAAAACAGAGACGGCACGGACGAATAATTGATGTTTATTTCAAACCGATATGCAGGTTACACAATGTGCACGGCATCGACTCAGTAGGATGTAGGACCACCGCGAGCGGCGATGCACGCAGAAACACGTCGAGGTACAGAGTCAATAAGAGTGCGGATGGTGTCCTGAGGGATGGTTCTCCATTCTCTGTCAACCATTTGCCACAGTTGGTCGTCCGTACGAGGCTGGGGCAGAGTTTGCAAACGGCATCCAATGAGATCCCACACGTGTTCGATTCGTGAGAGATCCGGAGAGTACGCTGGCCACGGAAGCATCTGTACACCTCGTAGAGCCTGTTGGGAGATGCGAGCAGTGTGTAGGCGGGCATTATCCTGCTGAAACAGAGCATTGGGCAGCCCCTGAAGGTATGGGAGTGCCACCGGCTGCAGCACATGCTGCACGTAGCGGTGGGCATTTAAAGTGCCTTGAATACGCACTAGAGGTGACGTGGAATCATACGCAATAGCGCCCCAAACCATGATGCCGCGTTGTCTAGCGGTAGGACGCTCCACAGTTACTGCCGGATTTGACCTTTCTCCACGCCGACGCACACTCGTCTGCGGTGACTATCACTGACAGAACAGAAGCGTGACTCATCGGAGAACACGACGTTCCGCCATTCCCTCATCCAAGTCGCTCTAGCCCGGCACCATGGCAGGCGTGCACGTCTATGCTGTGGAGTCAATGGTAGTCTTCTGAGCGGACGCCGGGAGTGCAGGCCTCCTTCAACCAATCGACGGGAAATTGTTCTGGTCGATATTGGAACAGCCAGGGTGTCTTGCACATGCTGAAGAATGGCGGTTGACGTGGCATGCGGGGCTGCCACCGCTTGGCGGCGGATGCGCCGATCCTCGCGTGCTGACGTCACTCGGGCTGCGCCTGGACCCCTCGCACGTGCCACATGTCCCTGTGCCAACCATCTTCGCCACAGGCGCTGCACCGTGGACACATCCCTATGGGTATCGGCTGCGATTTGACGAAGCGACCAACCTGCCCTTCTCAGCCCGATCACCATACCCCTCGTAAAGTCGTCTGTCTGCTGGAAATGCCTCCGTTGATGGCGGCCTGGCATTCTTAGCTATACACGTGTCCTGTGGCACACGACAACACGTTCTACAATGACTGTCGGCTGAGAAATCACGGTACGAAGTGGGCCATTCGCCAACACCGTGTCCCATTTATCGTTCGCTACGTGCGCAGCACAGCAGCGCATTTCACATCATGAGCATACCTCGGTGACGTCAGTCTACCCTGCAATTGGCATAAAGTTCTGATCACTCCTTCTTGGTGTTGCATTTGCTCTGTCAGTCAGTGTATATATATGTATGTTGTAAGTTATGTTAATATTGTACTTAGGCCTTGTCACAAAGTTTCCTATGGCTGATGATGGCGTACAAATAATGCCGAAACCGGTCCCAATGTTTGAAAGGTAATAAATATGTGATGTGTTAATGACGTCACATTGTTTTTGTATTGAAAAGGTGGACATAATTATCCTCAATTTATAGTGTAAATCTAGATTCAATATGGACCAAAATGAAGTTCTTAACTTTAAAAAGGGATATTGTTTTGTTACAAGACGACGTGCTGCCCAGATTGAAGTGGAGAAGAGCTCGCATCGAGGAATTCTCCAAGGAAGAGAGGGACGGGTAAGAACAGTCATGATATATCAGCCAGGTGGATTGAGAATTAGCTGACCGATACAACTGGTCATCCCTCTGGAGATTGACCAGGGTGGGGAGGATGTTGAGGATCTTGCCTGACATATCTTCTTTTACTCCGTGAACAAAGCATCTTTGTGTGTTCACTTGTTTATATATTGTCTTCGTAAATAAAGGGAGGAACTGCTACATAAAGGTGTGTTTCAATAATCTTGCTCTCTCACCATGATCACGATTCACAACAGGCAGTGTGTTGCCTAACAAGATTTTGGCATTCAAAGGGGATACAGTAAATGCCATGGTGGGAAACGCAGTAAAATGAGACTCACAGCAATGTCAGGGGCCAATGCTCATTGCTCTGTGAAGCTCCACACCTTTGCGAAAGGGATATATAAAAAGCCTCTTTGCTTCAAGCATGTGCGATCATTACCAACTGCCTATGATGCCAACTATAAATCTTGGATGACATCACATCTTTTTTGTTAGAAGTGAGCTGGTCTGGGTGTAGAAATGGGTGTGCAAAATAGGAAGATCCTCCTTTTCATCAAACATTGTCCCGCACATCCCATGGATGTTTGTTTGAGGAACATGCAGCTAGAAGTTCTGCCTGGTAACTGCACATGCAAGATGCAGCCTATGGATTTAGGAGTTATACATTCCTTTAAGTCACTTTATAGGAAGAGCCTGGTGCAGCAAATTTTATTCCTTGTGGATGCTGGGAAGAATCATTCACAATTTAAAGTTTCAATCTTGGATGCGCTTCACTTCACTGCGAAATCTTGCAAGGCTATGAAACAGACTAGCATCTCCAATTATTTTTTGAAGGCAGGATTTTTCAGAATCATCCCGACTTTCAGTGCCATTAGAAGTAGAATGTGGCCTGCTTCCTGATATATGAAGAATTTTGCAGTCAAACTGCACTACTGAAGACTTTCTTCAGGTGGATTATGCTGTGATAACTGCAGAGGAAAGAAGTGTGGAGGAGTTGGTTGCAGAACAAACAGCAGCCAAGTGCCTCACGAGTTCCCCCTGAGAATGGGAGTGGTAGATTAACACCCACAGTATCCCCTGCCCTTCGTGGCCCTTGCCTTTCTTTGGCCAATACCTTCATTTTCTGAAGAGTAGGACCCCTGCCATTCTTTCTCCTCTGATTAACGTTAATAGATGATAGTTGCCCGCCTAGTTGTAGTTCCTCCTAAAACAATAATCACCACCACCAGATGATGAACATAGTAGAGTGATGTCTATCAGTGCTGAGGCAAGTGCAGCAGTGGACATTTTACGTAGATATCTATCATCTGTAGACGGGGTGAAAGAATTTTCATAACCTTTATGAACTTGAAAAACAAAGAGGACATTAGAAATAAGAAGTGTAAACAGAGATTGAATCTGGACTGTTATGGTAGAAAGCCGTTATAGTGTAATTTTCCATCTGGAATAAATGTGTGTTAATATAGTAAAAATCAACCTTCCACCTCAGAAATTCCATTAATATGTTTGCAATCCTTCTTATCCAATCTCTCTTTGTCAATTCTTGTTTTCTTTCAACCCCTAACCCTCACAAATCTAATAAGGAGTCTTCCTTTTCATACCTTCAATGAGCCTTTGCTTTCGTTTGCCAATATCTTCATTCTTTGAGTCAAGACAGGATGGTCGTCTTACAATTTCACTTAAAACAATAATCATGACCACCACCTCAGAAAATGAAGATCTTAATATAGAAAAAGAAAATTAATTTCATCTTAGATAATTCTATAACCATTCTAAGAAAGATAACCAGATTAAAAGAATTATATTCCACAATACTTAAACTCTCATAATCTGCAGGCCTTCGGGCTGTAGTGCCATGGGGTTTAATATTTTAACTACCTACTGGTACCCTTCTTCTGGTCAGTGGATGAGAAGATTAAGATTGAAATACTTCATAATAATATGCATTTGTGTAACATTTACCTCCGTTTCCAGAGCATTTTTACATATGCAAGTTTTTTCCCCTTTTACACCAGCATTCCCTGGGCCCCTTGAAAAGTGTAAAAGAGGGGTGGGTTATAGATTATATTCATGGTTTACCAAATGTATATATTCATGTAATAGAAGCCATCAAATAATGAACAAACCCCAATATTCCTCTGAACATTTTGAAGAAAAAACTCCCCACTTAATGAACACATTTCATTTTCAACATATTGTCTTGGTAATATTTAAAATCCAACAATTGTGTAATGAGTAATACTGCTAATATGATATCATCAAGATTTTATTAAAAGACATCAGAAAACAACAAGAACAACAGCTGTGCCTGCCAAAGTAGTGATGGGGATGCAACAGCAACAGCACAATAAACAAGGGGGAAATTAAGGAAAGGATACAGTAAAGGGAAGCAATTAGGAAGCATTTAAACCTGCACATATTTCTTTTAAATTGAATCACATTAAAACATTAGTCCATTAACTATAGTACTTTTAGCTTACACTGTAAATGTTCAAACCATACACTCAATTTATTAGCAGAACCTTATCTCGATAAATCCATGCAGCACATTACTACCAAGTGTACCTTACCATGCATTTTTTTTTTTAACAATTTGCTTTACTTCACACCGACACAGACAGGTCTTACAGTGACGATGGGATAGGAAAGGCCTAGGAGTGGAAAAGAAGCGGCTGTTGCCTTAATTAAGGTACTGCCTCGTGTGAAAATGGGAAACCATGGGAAAACACAGAAAACCATCTTGAGTACTGCTGCCAGTGGGTTTTGAACCCACTATCTCCCAGATGCTGCATCCCCTTAACCGCATGGACAACTCACCTGGTACCATACAATTTTAATTACTGTACTTCATTACAACAAATTAGATCTTAAATTATACACTGTGGAGAGATTGTAGTCTAGGGTGACTGAAAGATCCACACCTCACGAACAGACGTCATGGTGCAGTATTTGAGCTTGCTTATGCAATGTGTACACCTGCCTCAATTGAGGGTTCAGAGTTGAATCAACAGAGACAAACAGTTGCAGCTCACCACCTGGACACTAGCAATCCATGGACAGTTTTTAAATGCTCATGGCACATTGTTACGATTTAACTCTCAATTAACACATACAGTATTAATAAAATAATTGCAGGTCAAGTTTTTAAATGTTCTTCCTGAATGATGACAGTTTTTAAAGGAAAATAATTCAATGGTACAATATTTCAGGTCATAAGGAGTTCCAAATAAATAACATCCTGTAGAACTGTCATGTAACAAATTGGATAGATTGCAAAAGCAGTATAACTAGTAAACATAGATCAACAGTTGCAGACTCAGTTGTGCTGACCACATACTAAACTTTCCATGAAGGATAGGAATTATTTCTATACAAGGTGTGTAAAGGAGATGGCAGCGTGAAGTATTTTTAGTGTGTGTTGATAGTGTTTAATAGAGATGATCAAAAATGAGGAATGGAGTAGTAATTTTTTAACAACAATGCATGAAAACTCTAATAGCGATTGCTTGTTTTTGATGTGCATAAAGTTACGATAAATAACCAAGTATTGTCAGAAAGCCTGCAGAAACAGTGTTTTTGTAATGGACAGAAGTAAGTAAAAATATTCAACTTGCACAGGAAGTTTAAACAATGATTATTGGTATACTTTATTTCCAATTTTAACTCTCCGTATGTCATCTGTTTTGTTGGATAAGTTACACAGCTGATGCTACTTATCGATCATAGACACCTTTGTAACAAGACCATCAATGCATTGTTTGCAGTTTATATTTCACACTGACAAAACATTTTCCTCATATACAAGATGCACCCAAATTTTAAAAATAAAGATTGCAAAACAAAGAGCATCTACTATGTGAATACATTTGGTATATTTGTTTCAGATTTACAATTTCAGCTATTGAGCAAATATTAAGTATTGGGTACAGCAATTTTATGCCATATATTGCTAATGTTGAGGAGTGGAACACTTCTCGATTGTTTTGAGGTATGTTGTAATGTAGTCAATATATTTATTATTTACATATTTTACGCCCACATTGGAGCACTTAAATCAATACATTTGAGTTAATTTCTTCTTTTTCTTCTCCCAGAACTTTCTCATCCTCTCCAATCTGGAAGCCCTTTGTGTGTCCGATATAGTATATTGTTTCATAGTCTATTAGCTTCATCTCCGTATTGATTGCTACTACAACATAAAGATAATTGAGAAGTCTCCACCTTATCAATACATTAGTTTATTTACTTACTACTTTAAAGTAAATAAATCTTCATGTTATAGTATATTGTTTCGGTTCAACTGTTTTTAGTTTGAGACTTATGCTTTTGTTCTTCAAAATCCTCTTCTCTTTTCTGTCTTTAATTTGTTGCCGAGTTATACCCAATTCTTCCAAATCATCCTGAACTTCTTTGAACCAATTATTATTGATTTTTTTTTTTTAAATAATGAAATAGTTGTTTCAAAGTCCTGGTGTCTGGTAATCTTGATATGTGACAGAAAAAAGGAAATTCTTCTTTTATGCATTGTAGATATTATTGATTCACATTCACGATAGACAATGTTGTTAGGCAACAATCTACACTGTCTATCAACTTGGTGTTTTTTACTAATAATTGTTCGAAGAATTCTTCTATCAGTTTTCTGTAATTTGTCTGTTGTAGATTTTACATTTAATTTGAATAAAGTTTCACTAGCGTACGTTGCCTCTGGTTTAACTATGGAATTACAGTGTTTCAGCTTAGCGTTTATCGAAAGATTTTTTTTTAATAGGTTGGCCAGGTAAGTCTTTGTGCTTGTTTAAATTTAGTTGTTCTGTGTTCTATTGCTTCTTTTTCATTTGTGTTCCATGTTATAATTTCCCCAAGATATTTGAATTTTTGAACAATTTTAATCTCTTTATTACTGTACAGTTCAATAACTGGTAAATCAACTTTAAAAGTTGGCATCATTTCTGTTTCTTCAAATGAAATTTGTAATCCCATTTTTTTGCTATAATTTCTAGTTGTTCAATTTGAAATTTAGCCTCTTCTATTGTATTTGCAAGTAATGCTAAATCGTCTGCAAAAGCAAGGCAGTTGAGTTTAATATTTCTACTGATCTTGTAGTCAATATATACTGTATATAAATAAAAAAACACACACAAATAAATAAATAAAGACAAGATCAAAAGGCTGGTGCAAGCCACCTTGCACAATACCACAGCCAGAGTAAAGTTTAGAGGACAACTCTCGGAGAGTTTCGCCATTAAAACAGGGGTGAGACAAGGAGATGGCATCTCATGCATATTATTTAATTGCGTTCTGTAAAAGATCATTAGAGAGTGGATGAGATTCCTTCCAGAGCACACTGGATTACGGATGGGGATTAAAGCCGACAACCTAAGGATATGCCTAGCCTTCGCAGACGATCTGTCTTACAGATGACATACAGGAGGCTACTACTCAGCTCCAAACACTGCATTCAATAGTGGCTAAAACGGGTCTTTTGATCAACATAGGAAAGACCAAGTTTGTTACTAACATCAAAGATGCCCTTGGAATGATGAGAGTCAGTGATAATAACTACATCAAGAGAGTCAAAAGTGTAAAGTACCTTGAGGAATGGTTCTCAGAGGACCTCAGCAAAACAATGGTTCTTCAACACAGGAGACTCAAACTAAATAAGGC
Source organism: Anabrus simplex (assembly GCF_040414725.1). NCBI lineage: Eukaryota > Metazoa > Arthropoda > Insecta > Orthoptera > Tettigoniidae > Anabrus > Anabrus simplex. The sequence goes on from NC_090265.1 coordinate 1,290,133,359, forward strand.
TTACCATGCCTGTAGAAAACTATATGCTTCAAAAAATCTGTCGAATGTCAAACTAAGACACTACAATGCAGTAATCAAACCTTCAGTCCTCTATGCAGCAGAGTGTCTATATTTAACTAAGACCACCCCACTAAGAGCCCTCGAGGTACAAGAAAGAAAGTTCCTGAGACGGATAGTGGGACCAAGAATTTTACCAGATTGAAGCCGATGGTATCAACCAAATCGTGAGCTATATAAATACCAAGAAAATCCCATAGATGCCATCAGATGAAGGCGACTGGCTTTTTATGGACACCTATCCAGAATGGACTCAAATAGATTATCCCATAGGATCTTCAAGGCTGCTAACAAGGGCAAAGCTACTGGATTCGTGTGGATGAAGCAAGTGGAGAAGGACCTTTTGGAACTCCATATAAATCAAAATGACACAGCTGATCAGAGTAACTATCATCCTTTGTAACATCCCTCATAGAAGTTATCCACAGACCAAAAGACGAGACTAGGAAATAGTCTGAGGAGCGTAAGATTGAATTTAGCCGGAAAATGGAAGGACTACTGGGCCATCACAAAAGCTCGAGGTACCAACAAGAAAACAGCTGCCAAACCAACCGCTAAGAACACCAATTGTGGCAAACAACGATGATGACATCAAGAAACAGCTAAAACACAAGCACTGTGGTCCATAGATGGCCCTAACGAAATAAAAAAAAATTTAAAAAATAAAACTTTCACCTGAGAAATTCCATTAATATGTTTTCAATCCTTCTTATTCAATCTCTCCTTGTCAATTCTTACTTTCTTCCAACTCCTAAGCCTCACAAAACTAATAAGGAAATCTTCCTTTTCACACCTTCAATGGGCCTTTGCTTTCTATTGCCAATATCTTCATTCTTTGAGGAGTTGGACCTTCTCTTCACTCTCCTATGATTACAGTTAAGACAGGGAGCTCATCTTACAATTTCACTTAAAATTATAATAATGACCACCACCTGCAATGTTATATAGACATTTCCACTATGTTTTGCTCAGAGATACCAATTACACAGGTATCAAGAAAACAGAAATTATTTGTTCATACATGATTTTTAAACACAATGCTGTACAGTTGACAGGATATAATAAGAACAGTGATATGTTGTATATCTTGACTGCATTATCTACATTTGTTGCAAAGCATACCATTTACTATAAAAGCAGTTTAAAATAAAACTTACCTATAAACTTTCTTCAAGAACTCTTCAGGCCAGTCTGAGAGAAGTGTGGTCCCTGGTTGACAGTATGGGAGAGGAATGGAGGAGAGTGGAATATGTGTATCACTTATACTAATAGGAGGCAAGGGTTCGACAGGATCAGCAAATTCAGTCTCTCGTGAAAAGCTATTAAACATAGCTGTATGGGGATTGGAAGTGTACAGGTGCAAGGAACCTCCAGCATCACCAAAGATCATACACTGACAGGAAGACGACACATCGAAGGCCAGGCACATTGAACCTCCAGTGTTGATCTGCAAGACACAATCATACCAGCCAGCTGTGAGCATTAGCAAATTCATAATCAATAGGTTATTACATAATGGTGTAACGTAACTACAGTACAAACAATTATTGGAACTTATGCTTTCTACTGATAAACTGCTGTATTCAATTTATATGTCTGGACAGCATATCTACATTTATTGTGACAGGACGTGTTGGCCATAAGCTGTGAGCTCGCATCTGGGAGATAGTGGGTTCGAATCCCACTGTTGGCAGCCCTGAATATGGTTTTCCATGGTTTCCCATTTTCACACCAGGCAAATGCTGAGGCTGTACCTTAATTAAGGCCACGGCCACTTCCTTCCCATTCCTAGGCCTTTCCTGTCCCATTGTCGCCATAAGACCTATCTGTGTCGGTGCGACGTAAAGCAAATACCATTTATTGTGTTTCAAAATGTATTTGGACATTGACTCTATTTCTTCCCGCTCACTCATGTGTTCCTTGTGAGTGACCCATTCAATAGTGACATGTTGTGGAATCTTACGCCATCTGGCAATGAATAAGCTTACTCGTCTCCTGTGTGAACTCTTACGCCAGAGCGCGCGTATTTCGCTGCTTCAAAAGTTTTCCGTAGTTGGTTGTTGTAATGGGCAGATTGTCCGTTGTTGACTTTCAACAAGGATAGACGTGCCTGGCTATGGCTCGTCGACCCAGAGTGAAAATAAAGCCATGTTTGGTTGTTGTCGGATGAGACGGACAAAATAATCCCATTTTAGTATTCTCTTGGTTACACATGTAGTTTCTTAATATTTATTTTGTTAATTAGATTTGGTAATTTTCTCAGTGTGTGGGTAAGTTACTATGGAATACCTCACCACTCTTGTGAGTACTGATACATTTAATATTTTTGGTCATGTAATTTTATCTTACTGTGCGTCATTCAAATTATTTTTCGAGTATGTGTGGTGGGATATTTTGATACCGAGTCCCCTCTCTGTACCCCCCCCCCTCCATTTTGCTTAATGGCATGATTATTTCATTGTTTCCTGACCTTGATCATCTTTTTTATCTCTTGCATGGGGATGCTGATTTGTTTTTGTTTTTCTGGGGATTGGTTGTTGTTGATACTGAGTGCATGGATGTATGACGACACAAAAAGGGCGTCGAAACTAGTTCTGATTGAAATAAATGTTGTAATTTAATCTAAACAACAGTTTTTATGTAATGAATAAGGTGGATCCAAATTATAATAAAAGTCGTAATCTGGGTTCAATACGGACAAACAATGAAATTTATTAATTTAACTGGATGTATGGATTGCTGAGTTTGGTAGATGGAGTTCCCAAATTATTTCTTCGTCCATGTGATTTTGATTTAGCCTGTTTACTGATCCTTCTAATTTAATACTTGGTGTTTGTTTATTTTTTGATCTGCGATTGATTTTCTGGGTCTGTTCTGGTGAATTGATATTTTATCTTCAGTTGGTCATTTGTACATTTTGTACATTTTGAGCCTCTGGAGAAATCCACATTAAGAAAAAAAATATCTAATAAATTATTATATTTGTAATATATTTGAAGAACCACCTTTCCAATACACAAAATCCTTATATTTAGGATGAAACCGTTAAATCACAAATTGGACATGTTTCGCTCAATCTTAGTGAGCATCATCAGCAATAGAAAACCTAAAACATTGGTAGGTCAGGGCCCTGATCCTGGTGTATATCACAAAAGAATGTCTAAAATACATTGGTAAAATGTATGAATTTAACACTTTAAAAATAATCAATAAGATTATTTATGTCTATTAAAACAAAAATTAATCATTCAAATTGTTTAAAATGTAAAACGGAATGGATGGCTTAAATGTTAAAAATAGTATATGGTAATTAGATGTTCTTAAAAATCGTTGTCCAATATATCTACGTTCGATTGCACTAAACTGTTTATGATAAAACCAGTTTTTCATATCTGGGTGAGCTCTTATTATAAAATATGTTGCTGTTTTTTAAAAAATAAACATGATGAGAAACGCCAAAAATCACACATAATGGTTGAAAAACAAAGTCCACTGGTAACAAAACGTCGTGTAGATCGGCGTAAATTAGCCCTTATGGGATTCCTTGCACTGTAATTTCAGCCATTATTTTGTGCAGTAATGTGTTGATTGTTCTCCTAACGGAGAATTTTTGATCTAGTACGTGAAATTAAATCGGATGTATCCTGTAAAAGAAGAAAAAAAAGAGGGGGGGATATGAGTGTCATCTATTGGAAATATAAGGAATGTAGCACTATAAGGAGATAATAACAGAAAGCGGTTACCCGTGTGTGAACTGATCCCTTGGTTGTTTATTGAGGTTTAATGGTAACTGGCTTACTGCTGCGTGTGTTGTACGAATGCGGTCGTGTGTTGTACGAATGTGGTCGTGGAGACGGAGAAGGTAGCAGTAAGTGGAAGGGAGGCGGGGCATTACGCGAGTTGTCGGCCAATAGGGAGGATGCAGTGGTAGGAAGCGTTGTGGGTGTGGCTACTATTGCTGCTGTTGCTACGGGAGGATTGAAAGCATGTTTATAATGGAAAATCTTCATGAAATTATTAGCATTAATTCTGAATTTAGCAATTAATTTGGGGGATTTGCTCAATTATGGGGCTGTTAATGTCCGAGACTTCATTTAAATATTTAATAATTTAATAATTAATAATTTAATAATTTATTACTCTGAACTCCAATACGGTTGAAAAATGAGATTTATAACTTGTAAAAAACTATCTTCCAAAATCTTACAAAGAAACTTTACAGAGAATTCGGGCAGTACGTGATAGTGAAAAACTGTGGGTGAGCATTGACAAAAACCAACGGTCATCTCCATTCAAGACGACAACTTTTAGTTACAAATGTTATACACGTTTTATTCGTAGTATTGTCGGTCTCACTACACTCCTCAGCATAGTGTTTTTATTTAACAGTCAGCAAGATCTATTCGACGAGAGGACTTTGTACCTCAACGTGTTTTTAACTCACCAATCATGATCACTGTCACTTCACATCATTACGATTTTTAATTTGTTCGTATATTATGTAATCATTGTTTTACTACTGAAGATGGCCTTGAGATTAGGCTGAAACATGTATAGACTTTGCTTCATCTAACAGATGACTTGACTTGTATTGATAGGAGGATTTTATAAATATTTTCTTTTGTAAAGTGATTACTCTGACTGCACACAGTGATAACCTTTATTTTACAGAATTTGCTGCAAGTACCTGAGGGTTAAATAATGGGCATTAGCTTCTAGTAATTTAGAGTTTTCTTCCACAATATCTAACACTGCAGTTAATTTATTTGACTTGTTTCAAGTGGCGAAACTGAAAGTTCTAGTCATATACCTCAACATCACCTTTATTATGGTCACCTAAGAGGGCGACCAAGACTCAAGTACAAGGACGTGGTGAAGATTGACATTGAACAGCGAGGACATACTTTGGAAAGCATCAAAGAAGGAGAGAAGTTCAGAGACTGGAATTGGTGGAGAAGCCTCGTACGCCGACCCATCACTTAAGATGGAAGGACATGGGATATGTATGTATGTACGTATGAATGTATGTATATCCCATAAAAAGCATCTGCACATCCTTTGGTCTTTCAGGGACCTGGAAGAATTCTGTAAAATTCCATACATCTTCTGCTTTCTCATGAAAAACCTTATTCTTTTGGTGGCACAACTGTGACACACCCATTGAAACATACCCCCTCTTCAGGGCATTTACTTTTGTGTCACCCTCAGGCATAGTTCGTACTTGCAGCAACAGTGCTTTTTCCAGTTGTACCTTTTCAAAAGAACACAACTCGTATGTTGATAGATGTAAATAGGATCTTGGCCATGAGTGTATTGTTGACAGCACTATTGAAGTTGAACACTTCCCAATGCTTTCCATAATGTTCAAAAGGTACTTGATTGTCATATATTTTGTAATATTCTTCTGGATCTTCCAAAAATAGTTTCTTTGCAACACATCCTTCATAACCTTGCCAAAGGTCGATCCAGGAGCATGGTGACTGGCTTCTAACCAGGAAGAGGTAGTGTATCTCATTTAGGTAAGGAGGCAAGGGATGATACAAGGAAGAACACTATTGTAATTTTATTTTGTGTTTCTCATTGTCTGTGAAAAGTTATACCTTATGAATATTAGAAGTAGTAGTAACCCATTTATATAATGCTGCAATATGGACACCACTTCATTCGATTATGTCCATGCTGTGTTTCAGGCCAACTATAAATCTTTCATCTTTTCCTGGATTATCTCCTTGTCTGTCATGGTGATGGACTATGCTCACACTGAAGAGCCATACTTGTGATGAATAGAACACCTCCATTATGCTCAGTTTAGGTATGGATTGATTTTATTGATAATCCATGGATATTGCTACAGTTCCAATTGGATCCTGTTGCAGTTTACATGAAATGTACTGGATTTCATTTAGTGGCTTTGTAGTTGGGTATGGATATCTTCCTTCTTTGTTAAGGCTAGTGGCAAACCCTGAAGTTCTGCATGAACTTGCTCACTCCAGCTGATCTGGAAACAACGAGGTAACCTTTCTTGTGTTGTGCCCGCTTCAATTCCAAGCTTTCTTTTCTTAATTTCAAATTTTTGTCCTTACATAACCAAACCTGGATCCTGAAAACAAATTTCTTAAAGTACACGAATTTAAATGTGAAACCCTAAATAATTATATTAAAGATAGAGTTTCAGAAAGTAGATCATTTGAATTGAAAGGCTTACACATAAATACACAAAGCATGAAAAATAAATTTGATAATATACAAATTATCTTAGATCAGATTAAAGAAGTAGATATTCTTGCAATCTCCAAAAATTGGTTAACCAACAAACTAACCCACGCTTTTGAAATAAAAAACTACACTTCTCATCATGTGGTAAGAGAGCAGATAGGTGGGGGTGTTTCGCTTTATGTTTCAAACAAATGGAAAAGCAATGTCATAAATTAAATAAATAAATCTCATAGCATACTGCAAGTCATGATTACAAAAGGAAATCAACCCACAGGATAGTAACTCGCCAAGTTTTTTTGTTTGATCTAGAAAATATCCTAAATAGCAGTTCAGGGCATACTTCAATAATACTTGGAGATACAAATATAGACTTGCTTTCTACCTCCAGAAACAGAACTTTGTATGACAATTTAATAACAACTTACGGCTATATAACATGTAATAACAAATACCCAACTAGAGTAATGAAAACAACCTCCACATTAACTGATCACATACTTGTCACAAATAGTAGTAAAAAATGTCATGTATTCAATATAACAAATAACTTAAGTGATCACTACCTACTGGTATGTGAAATTTCTAGTGAAAAATCAGTTCCAGTAGTACCAATAATCAAAGATAGTGGTAAGCAAATTGTAAATTACAACAAATTAAATCAGTATATCCTACAAAATAAATGTAAATGTGAGGAAATGGATATAAACACTTATTATAATAAATTTAATGAGTATATTAGCACAGGAATTGAAACCAGCTCAATTTCAATAAAAAGAAAGAACCCCAAAGACATTCCCCTAAAACCTTGGGTTACCCAAGAATTACTAACACTGATTCACATCAAAGACTCACTGTTTTCAAAAACTAAAGTAAAAAAACCCCTCTGCAGAAGTAATTGAAGAATACAAAAGAATCAGTAATAAAATAACCAAATTGAAGAGAGAGTTACAAAAAAGGTATTATGAACACAGATTACAGAATTGCAAAATCCAAAAAGAAACATGGTATGTAGTCAATGAAGTGTTAAATAGGAAGCTTGGACATAAACATGAAATCAGCCATCTGGTGGTAAATGATGTCAGGATTACAAACACAGAGGACATATGCAATAATCTAAATGAACTATACGTTAATGTAGCTGAAAATATAAGAAAAGGTCTTCCTGAAGATGAGCAAGTTCATGGCAGCACAACAGCTGAAAGTCAAACTAATAGTATTTTCATGTCTCCTACTGATGAATGTGAAGTGCTCAAAATTATCACTTCTCTAAAAAATAAAAATAATTTAACAGAAGATAAAATAACCAATGTCATGTTAAAAAACTGTGTTGAAAGTTTAGTGCCATATATTGTGGAAATTATTAACCGTTCAATTCTCAGTGGAGAAATACCCCAATTACTCAAATGTGCCAGAATTGTACCTATCTTTAAATCAGGAGATAACACAGATCCATCCAATTACAGACTAATTAGTATATTATCTGCAATTGGAAAACTCATAGAAATGGTAGTAAAAATTAGATTGGTAAATTTTCTGTGTAAAACTAATTACTTTTCCAATAATCAATATGGGTTTCTCCCAAATAGAGGAACTGATAATGCTGTATTTGATACAGTAATAGATGTTCAAAAGACCTTAGATGAAAATAAATTAGCAACAGGGCTACTCATAGATCTTAAAAAAGCATTTGACCTGGTTGACCACAAAATACTTCTGAAAAAGTTAAAATTAGCAGAAATTAGGGGTTTAGCACACAAATGGTTCCAAAATTATTTATCAAATCGAACACAATATGTGATGATTAACGATACTAAAAGTTTTAAGCAGCAGACAAAAATGGGAATACCCCAGGGCTCAGTACTAGGTCCTATTCTATTTCTGATTTATATTAATGACATACAATCTCTAACACTAAAGGGGAAATGTAAAGTATTTGCTGATGATATCTTAATAACTTACAAAGGACTATGTGAAACGCAAATTATGGAAGACATAAATTGTGACTTGGACAAGTTATCGGACTGGGCTTTATCTAAAAAAAAAATGATCATAAATGTGACTAAAACAAAATAATCTTTCATAAAACTGCCCGTAAGATAACAGCGGCTAACACTGTTATCCTAAAGGACCAAGTAATAGAGCGAGTCAACTCAGCTAAGTATCTTGGTATAATATTAGACTCAACACTTTCCTGGAAAAGCCATATTGATTATGTAATCAGCAAAATTACCCCTTTGATAGGAATAATGCACAGATTAAGATACAGTAATTTTTCTCATCAACAATTGAAGTGTATATATTATGCAATGATCCACCCACATCTAACATACGCAAGCTTTATTTGGGGAAGATGTAGGAAAGATTACATTAATAATTTGGAAATCCTACAAAAAAGAGCCATCAAAATCATGTATGGATTCCCCTTCCTCAAACCGTCACATGTAGTTTTTTCAGAGTCAAATATTCTGCCATTCCATAAACAAATTGCATTTTCATCAGCAGTCTTTATGTATAAGCTAGACAGAAAATTAACCCATTCTACTGTTAACTTCTCCCATTTTAGTGCAATCCATGGATATGAAACTAGAGGATCATTAAGGATATATCCTTCTCACTCTAATTCAGTAAAGTACGGAGTACCGGGCGAGTTGGCCGTGCGCGTAGAGGCGCGCGGCTGTGAGCTTGTATCCGGGAGATAGTAGGTTCGAATCCCACTATCGGCAGCCCTGAAGATGGTTTTCCGTGGTTTCCCATTTTCACACCAGGCAAATGCTGGGGCTGTACCTTAATTAAGGCCACGGCCGCTTCCTTCCAACTCCTAGGCCTTTTCCATCCCATTGTCGCCATAAGACCTATCTGTGTCGGTGCGACGTAAAACCCCTAGCAAAAAAAAAAAAAAAAAAAAAAAGTACGGAGTGAAAGGCATAGAATCATCAATGTTTAGGGAATATAATGTATTGCCTCCTGTTATAAAGAACTCCAAATCGGTTATATGTTTTAAGAAAAAACTGAAGGAATATTACTCTTTTACAGATATTTTAATATAATCTCTAAATAACTTGCTTTAATTAATACAATAATATATATATTGTCCATATTTAGTATATTACAGCCATGCAATATCTGAATATACTTCTGAAAAACTATGATCCTAACATGTAAAAAAAAAAAAAAGTACTTGTCACTTTACAGAAAAGCCATTGTATATGAAATTTAATTATTGTGTTGCCTTAAAAAAGTATGTACTGTATTGTCCCTATCACGAGCCAGAGGCTCATGGGACCTTTTGTAATTAATTAATTAATAAATAAATAAATAAATAAATAAATAAATAAATAAATAAATAAATAAATAAATAAATAAATAAATAAATAAATAAATAAATAAATAAATAAATAAATAAATAAATAAATAAATAAATAAATAAATAAATAAATAAATAAATAAATAAATAAATAAATAAATAAATAAATAAATAAATAAATAAATAAATAAATAAATAAATAAATAAATAAATAAATAAATAAATAAATAAATAAATAAATAAATAAATAAATAAATAAATAAATAAATAAATAAATAAATAAATAAATAAATAAATAAATAAATAAATAAATAAATAAATAAATAAATAAATAAATAAATAAATAAATAAATAAATAAATAAATAAATAAATAAATAAATAAATAAATAAATAAATAAATAAATAAATAAATAAATAAATAAATAAATAAATAAATAAATAAATAAATAAATAAATAAATAAATAAATAAATAAATAAATAAATAAATAAATAAATAAATAAATAAATAAATAAATAAATAAATAAATAAATAAATAAATAAATAAATAAATAAATAAATAAATAAATAAATAAATAAATAAATAAATAAATAAATAAATAAATAAATAAATAAATAAATAAATAAATAAATAAATAAATAAATAAATAAATAAATAAATAAATAAATAAATAAATAAATAAATAAATAAATAAATAAATAAATAAATAAATAAATAAATAAATCTTTTTCATTAACATCCGCTAACTTCATCTTTTCACAATAGCTACAGATATCCATTTGGGGATTGCTGAATCCAAGGTTGAATTGAAAGAGGTCACTTTTCAGTCCTTATCATATGGACTGCATCATAGTCCCTTTCTCGTTTTCTTCAGATGCACTAACATATTGCCACTTTTTGTAATACTCATATTGGGTGGTAAGTACCTGCAAACAGATTTGTTCCTACCATAATGACTTTTGCGGCACTTGTAGTATAGAGAACAGATTCTAAATATTTGTCAGTTGGTTAAAAAGGCACATGAATTCAACAGTCCTTTGTTTCTGTGCTTCATTAACTACCAAAGGCCTTTGATTGTGTTTTGTGGCCGAAGTTGTGGTGTGTTCTATAAGAAATGGGAATTCCATCTCATTTCACTTATAATAGGCTTATACGATAACAACTTGGCGAAAGTCAGAGTTGATGGTGATGTATCATCAAGTTTCGAAGTCTCGAAAGGTGTGAGACAAGGATCTTATCACCTCAATTGTTTAACATCTATGGTGAATATATCATGAGGCATGCTCTCTACAGTTGGGAAGGAGGATTTTCGATTAGTGGGAAGAGAATTAATAACCTCCGTTTTGCGGACGACACCACACTTGTACCCAGCAGTGTACAGGAGCTTGTCGAGATAATGGATGGTGTACAACAGGAAAGTCATTATCTTGCATGGAAATTAATTGGAGAAAGACAAAACTAATCATTGTCAACAAAGGTGCAGAGATTCAACTGCCACAGCACCTCAACAATCTCCAAAGAGTATGTCAGTTTCGTTATCTTGGTTCAATAATCAAGGATACAAGTAGCTGCAAAAAAGAAATCAAACGTTGCATCATTCTAGAACGTACAGCTATGGCAAAATTAAAGAAGATCTGGCAAGACAGAGCAATATCTATGAATACGAAGAAAAGATTAGTTCATTCACTTGTGTTCTTGATCTACCTGTGTGGATGCGAAACTTGGACCATAAAAGCTAAAGACAGGAACCGAATCAACGACTTATGGTGTTGGAGAAGGATGTTGCGAATATCGTGGACAGCCAGGTGAACAAATGATTCTGTCATCCAGGAAATTGGAATACAAGAAAGTCTATGCCAAGTTGTGTACCAGAGAATCCTGCAATTCTTTGGTCACATTATGAGAAGAGAGGATGACAACCTGGAAAAATTAATTGTCCAAGGAAATGTTTCTGGCACAAGGTCACGAGGACGGGCCGCAAAAGGATGGGTTGATCAAGTAAGAGAGATCATGAACTTAACTTGGAGAATTACTGTCCGGAAAACGCAAGTTCGTACAGAATATCATCAGCTTATAAAAGAAACAACAACGTCCTTGGGTCACGATACTCAGTCTTGAGTGGAACGACTGGGCAGAGAAAAAGTAGTGCAGAATATCTGCTATGATCCATTCTGTCAATCGTTTATTCACTTCTCTACAACAGAGGACTGCTGCTAGAAGTGTGGAAGTAGGAGGAAAGGAAAAGGTAGGAATGGGAAATGTTGAACAGAGGATAGGAAAAACCAGGTGGAACAGGGTCTAGGGAGAGAGAAAAGGGAGGAAGAAGTAGCTTCTGCAGCTGTCAGGAAAGATAGGGCTGACCAGGAGGGGAAGGGATCAAATGAGGTGGGTAGGGTTGAGGCTCTGGTCATGGGGGATTCCATTGTTAGACATGTGGGGAAAGCGTGTGGAAGAAAGGGAACCAGGGTAGAGTGTTACTCAGGAATTAGGTTAAGGCAGATGTTGAGGAAAGTAGAAGAGAAAGAGGAGAGAAAGGAGAAGGTGGTAGTGTTTCAAGTTGGTACCAACAACGTAAGGCAAGCAGATGTAAGTACCAACATAGTTGGGGATGTGTGGGATCTGATAAATGCAGCACGGCTGAAGTTTAAGGAGTGGAGATTGTTATCAGTAGAATACTGTGTAGAAGGGATACTGACTGGAAGGTGATTGGGGATTTAAATGAGACTATGGAATGGGTATGTGGGAAACTGGGATTGAGATTTCTAGATCCTAATGGGTGGGTAGGAGATAGGGAGGGATCTGCGTTCAGATGACCTTCACTTAAACCGCAGTTGTACATTTAAATTAGGACATTTGTTTAGAAGGGTTATAGGGATCTGGAAGTCAAGTAATTTGACATTAAAATGTTAGTGTTGAACTGTAGAAATATTGTAAAAAAGAGAGAGAGATTTATTAAAGAAATAAATCATCCGTCCTCCAATGAGGGTGACCATTTGGATCCGGAATACAGTTTCAATTTCAATGGTTTAAAAATATCAAAAGATGAACATTTAATCGTTAATGCTGTTATCTTCTTCTTCCAGGGTTAGTTGGGGAGGAATGTAACTCACGTTCTCAGGTATAGGTGGAAATGAATGATTTGCAGCGAGTCCCTCAGTATCTGTATTACTATTTTTTCTAGCTCGCAGAATGGAACTTTCAATTTTGTAGGAAGTTCGATGTCTGACTAGGGAGGGTGCCTCTTGCTCCGAAAAGCAGGCCTGTGACAATCCACCGATCAATAGGTATTTTATACTTAGATAAAAGGTAAGGCAAGCATGGAACATAAATAGCTTACTTTTCTAGGTCCACATCCCGTGCCTGATTAAGGTCTCTTTAAAAACGAATGGTGGGATCTAAGACCATCGCTTTCATGTCCTCTCTGTTGATGGCTACGATGTCCGCCCTCCGATTAGAGTCATCGGTAGAGATGCAGTGAACCTCCTCGTGCACCTCCCATCCACGCTGCCTCAAGCCTTGAGCAATCTATGTTCTTACACGATGGTGGCGATGGTTGCGCATTAGCTCAGTACTCCGGCAGAATCCCAACACATGTCCAAGGGTTTCTGTCTCGTTGCAGCCATTTTGGCAGCAACGGGTTGTGTTGAATGACCTACCGGGAACCGACCTGACTGCGGTGAGGTTGCATGTCATCTTCACTGCGTTTATGTATTCAGAAGAGGACAGAGGTGATTTACGAGTCATCCAGGAGTTTGCTTTCGGGCAGTCTGAATATAACACTACTCCTTTTCCTTTATGTGGTAGCTGGCACCACGACTGAAAGGATCGATTTCTCATAATTTCACGTAGTTTTCTTCCGTCAGTCTTTGAAGGAAGACTTTCTTTCTTTATGTCAAGTCTGTGGAGTGCCATATCTTGTTCTTCAGGTAACTTCCTTACGTATGGTAGATGAACGTCCTGAACATGGAGTAAGCGATTACAAATATTGTAATGCTGTATATTTGCTTCCCATTCTGCGCAAATTATTCCCATCCCTCTGACCTTCCTTGCACTATACAGCATCGAATTTGGAGTATCATCTGGCAGCATCATTATTTCTTTTACAGAACTTCTTATAATTTTGTCCAGATCTTTAAGAAAAGTGTTTGATAGTTGTGTCAGAGGGGCACATTGTAGAGGATAGATCAAACCCGGCCAAACAAACTCGTTAATAATCTTGATCTTTTGCTCTGGTTTTAGAAGCTTTGTTTTTACCAGATTATTTAAGTCAGAAGTTATTGTGCTTATTAGTTTATGTTTGTCAAGAGAAATTTCACTGTTGAAGTCAATTCCTAAATACTTGATTCGTTCATTGTGTGTTTTTATCGATAAATAAATAATAAATAAATAATTTTATATATATATACTTACCAGATATTGTAATAGGAGTTGAAATAATATAATGAATGCAGAAATATTCTTATGAAACTACAGTGTGTATCGTAGAGATAGGATAGGAATGGTAGGAGGGAGAGTATTCATTCTGGTGAAAGAAGGATTTGTAAACTACGAAAAAGTTAAAGATGACAAACATAGGTGTAAGGCTCATCTCTAAAGGTAATAGGCAACTTGATATCCTTGGAGTGTACAGACCAGAAAAGAGTAGCGCTGACACTGATTCAGAATTATTTGATAAGATAATCAGCTGTGTGGGAAATGATTTGGAAAGGAACGTGATTGTAGCGGGTGATCTCAATCTACCAAATACCAATTGGGAAGGTAATGCGAACGACAGGAAGCATGGGCAACAAATGGCAAAAAAGTTAATATGGGAAGGGCAGCTGACTCAACGTGATGGAATCAACAAGAGAGAAGAATATTCTGGACGTGATGCTGGTAAAACCAGATGAGCTCTATAGAGAAACCGAAGTAATAGATGGTATTAATGACCATGAGGCTGCTTTTGATGATGATGATGCTTGTTGTTTAAAGGGGCCTAACATAGGTCATCGACACCTAATGGTACGAAATGAGGGGAAATGTTATGAGAATTTAAAAATCCATAATCCTCCACTGACAAGAATTCAAAAACGTGAGGACAAAGAATGAATGGATGGATATGTTAAAACAATCAGTGGATCCGACCCGTAATGCCCCACATTCCCAGAAACTAGCGTTGTGTATGTATGTTGGGTCTTCAGCCCGAAGGCTGGTTTGATCCTCAACAGTTCCTCCATAAGCTGTCATAGATTGCCTAGGTGTTGCTGAAGAGCCATACTAGGGAAATGAGGAATGAGGTAGTTTCCCATTGCTTTCCTCACTGAGCCAGAAGTTGCTATTACATATCAGTCTGCCAAGCCCACTGAAATGCAGGCACCAACCGACCCTATGAGCGACATTTTCACACCATTCATAGCAGAGACTGACTGCTGAAGGAATCGCATTACTAGCATCACTCATACCTCAGTCACTTTCATATTGTCAAAGTCAAGAATGAGACAGAGACAGGTCAATGAAAGTAACAAATTTATTCTAGCCCATACCAGAAGACATAGTGCACTGCAAACACTACATCTTGCCAGCAAAAGTTTAAACAATAGTATTACTGACCAAGGGATTGCTTCTGAAGCACAATACTGAATCGATGAGGCTTGTAGGCGAACAGGTCCAAAATCCAGGTCATCGGCCCCTCATAAAAGTACTTAATCGCTAGGAAAATAGAATCATGCTATTTGTCATGCTGCCGTACTGCTCTGAGGTAGTACTATGACTGATGATGCCTTCAATGACGGGCGAAACATATCTCATATAGAAATAAAGATAAATTTCTAAATGTTTAAAAATTCTAATGTATTGAATAGGTGACATAATAAACCATTTAGCATCCTACATATAGTATCTTCAATATGGATCAATAATGATATTTATAACTTGCAATGTTATATGTACGTCGAACCGGCCTGATTGGTTAAGACAATGGTCGCTTCCTTCCCACTGCTAGCTCCTTCCAATCCCATTACTGCCACAAGACCTATCTAAGTCGGTGTGACGTAAAGCCAACTGCAAAAAATAAAAAAAAATAAAAAATCATTCTACCATTAATTCTCACTGCAGCTCAATTTTCAACAAAAGTACCTTTGATTAGTTTTATTAATCTACACTTTATCCCATAGCACCTAGTAAAGTTCACTTTTTTTTTTTTTTACAAGTTGCTTTACGTCGCACCGACACAGATAGGTCTTATGGCGATGTTAACGTGTTTTTTTTTTGCCTCAGTGATTTGTTATATGCCTTCTCTAGAAAATGCCACTGAATATCTTGCCTGTTATACCGATCAATGAAATACCTGGATAGTTGTTGCAATTCTTCCTATCCCTTTCCTGAACCTGACGGTTTTAGGTGTAGAGGCCTAGGGATTTCTGATACGCCTTCCTTTTATGTTTACAAGCTGCCCTCACTTCATAATTCCACCAAGATGTTCGCTTTTTTTTTTTTTTCCCTATCTTTACACACAGTTGTTCCCAGGCATTCCGTTGCTGTTTCTACTACAGCATCCCTGTATGCTAATCATTCTCTTTTTATATCCTGAACCTTCTTATAGTGTACTGTTTGCAACCTTTCACTAATCATATCTATGTACTTGTGTTTAATTTCCTCAACCTGGAGATTTTCTACCCTTATTCATCTGCAGACATATTTCTCTTTCTCTATCCTAGGCCTCAAGATAATTACTGTAGTTCACTACAGATCAGAGAGTGGTCTGTATCATCAAAAAATCCCTGGAATACGTACACATTCCTAATAGATATCCTGAATTCAAAATCTGTTATGATATCGTGTATTAAGGATCTGATGCCACAGGGATCTTTACTAAGTGTCACACTGTTTACAACTGCCATCAACGGCATAGTTGCCGCTGCTAGGCACACAGTCATTCCATCGCCATATGTTGATGATTTTATTCATTTCAGCTCCTGGAGGATGGCGGTTGTTGAGAGACAGGTACAGCAAGCTATTAACAGAGTCGACAGATGGGCCCCGCAACACGGTTTTTTGATTTTCAGCAGCAAAAACCTCAGTTGTACACTTTTGTCGATGTCTGTTTTTGCATCCTGAACCAGAGCTCCACTTGTGAAACAGTGTCCTCCCAGTGGTAGACAACTACAGATTCCTGGGTCTCCATTTTGATAAGCAACTAATGAGACAGGCCCATATCCTTCAGTTGAAGGTTGCCTTTGCGAAGTGACTTAACTTGCCTAGGTTTCACAGAGGCAGGGGGGTTGACCGTGCGGTGCTGTTACGTTTTTACACAGCCACGCTTCTATTCTGAATAGTCTATGGTAGTGTGGCATACAGTTCAGTGTCAAAAACTGTAGTACTGAGAAAATGCATTCCCTAACTTGGAGTCGAAAGAGCCAGAGGGACATGAAATTCTCAGTCAATATCAGTAATTTCCCCAAAATTCCCACTGGTATAGTGGAGATAATTCCATAATGCCAGGTAGTGTCGTAAGACATTTCCAGGTCAGAAAACACAGCAACTAAGAACTCCTTCTGAAGGAAGGCCTCGTGAATTGCACTCTCCAGTCTAACCGTATTGTTGGTGGCAGACTGATGAGAGAGCTAAAACCAAACTGGTAGTTAGTCAGGAGACCTCTCTCTATCAAAGCCCACACAAACTGCTGGTTCACCATCCTTTCATTTGTAAGGCAAATTTTCCTGTAACTATCCAGAAGCTTTAGATCTTTAGATAGTTTTGAACCTGATATTACAATTTCCTCAAGCCATTGAGATGGAAACCCTCCTTCACCCCATATTCTGGTGAGTAGGGTGAGGGTATCACTGAGACATCGATCACTCAAATGTTTGAGCATTTGATTATGGATTTTATCTAGCCCAAGAGAGCCTCCATGGCTCAAGTGGCAGCGCGCTGGCCTCTCACCACTAGGCTACGTGGTTCAAATTCTGGTCATTCCATGTGAGATTTGTGCTGGACAAAGCAGAGGCGGGACAGGTTTCTTTCCGTGTACTCCGGGTTTCCCTGTCATCTTTCATTCCAGCAACACTCTCCAATATCATTTCATCTGTCAGTCATTAATCACTGCCCCAGAGGAGTGCAACAGGCTTGGGCAGCTGGCACAATTCCTATCCTCATCGCAAGATCAGGGCTTCATTCATCCCATTCCTGACCCAGTCAAATAGCTGGAAACAAGCTGTAGATCTTCATTTTCATCTAGCCCAAGAGCTGTGTCCCTGCATACTACGAGTGCACTTCACAATTCCCACTCCGTGAAAGGAACGTTATAAGAATAAGAAGCACTAGAGACAAATGACAGGTGACTGATTCTCTGCCTTATACTTAATAGGTAGAAATGCAGGATGTATCGGCAAAATGTGAAGTGATGTGATCTGCGATGACCGAAGGAATCATAACTACAACTCCATTAACAGAGATTCTGGGTATAAGTGATGGTTCTGGACTCCAACAATATGAAGGAGTTTGGTCCACACTTGCGTGTGACGGAGTATGTGCTGTCATGCAAGATTCTTCCTTAAGTAGCTTTCTTACTCTCTCAAATCAAGAAACACATTTTAGCACGGAGGCGCTTAAACATAATATGGCTGGCCATTGTAGGATTCTGATGATAATGCTTGCAAGCCCATTGGCGATTGCATATGGCTGCTACAATTTCATTGGTCCATAATTTAACCTGTTCCTGGCGAGGGATGCCAGATGAGATTGGTATTGTTTCCTGGGCAGCATCCAGAATGCCAGGTGTAATGGAGCAAACGTGGTTGTCAGAAGACCTCAGCACCTCATCAGCCATCAGCACATGTTTTGAAAACTCAGGCCTAGCACAAGGTGATATTCAGGTAGGAGAATGTGCTATGTTCTGTATTGAAGTGAGTACGTTTTTCTGGGTTGAGCAAAGATCAAACTGGTTGATAATAAGCCTCCTCGTAGCACAGGACAACTTACAACCCCAGAGGTTGTTATGGGTGTTCAGGTCTCTCAGCAACAGGAAAGGAGGAGGTAATTCAATAATCAAATCATGGAGTTCATACACGTGAAGATCGTAGTCCAGTAGTGGGTACACATTGGATATAATTTTCATTACAGGCAACAGAGTGCAAACTGCAACTGTGTCCAGCTGAGTTAGTAGTGGCACATGTTCAATGAAGATGTCAGAATGGATTGGAGTACAAACACCCCCAGCCACTGCACCATCCAGAGCTACTTGGTCCTTGGAGTCGTGTTGTGTCCAGGTCTCAAACGAGATTCCTGTAACTCTCTCGTGCATGAGAACCTCATATGAGGTCGTCGGAGTTCTCATGTATGTTTATGCATATTCATTATTTTTAATCTCAACAGTACATTTTTCTATCACCTATTCAACTTTATAGTCAATCTAACACATATACCAGTGATGCCTTGTCGTTTCTTACAAAACAGCCCTACATCCGAAGGTAGGCTTACTCCTTCCTCTCCATCGAAATCTATGCGTACCAACCAACGTTTATTTTCCATGGGCCCTCCCCATCCAGTTACTACAGGTCACTGGATACTGGTGTCAACCTCAAAGGCATTGCAGACCTACGGTCTTGCGAGTATACTTGGGCTTTGCAATACGTGCCCATGGAAAGTAGGCAGTAATGATCGATGGGGTTAAAAGCTTAGAATAGTTTCCACTAAAAATCGATTATATATTCTATTATGGTAAACCTCAACATGTACGAGTGTTTTTACCACCAAACGCAAACGAAAAATAATACATGCATGAGAGGGGTAAACAGACTATGGTGGCTGCATTGACAGATATCAAGTGATGTAACTCAGCCAGGTGACTAGTATAACTATTGCAGTTCCATTGCAATAGTACCATTTTCAGCCATTACTGTCATTGTCATCCACAAAGATGAGTCGTTCAGTCCCCACTGACTTCTCAGAAGAGGGAGACATAGTGACCGAGCACTCCGTTGACAGTGAGCCATCTGATTGGGAATGGTGGGCCTTCTTCCTGGAAGAACTAAGCTCCCCAGAAAGGGATCGAGCAACAAGTTGCCGGGGTCTCTCGCTTTTGCTTGCCATTATCTTATTACATGGAGAAGAGCCGGCAGATGGTTTGCCAGTTTTCTTTGGGAATGTGGTGACCCTCAATCGGGTTGGATAAAGTTTATCCCACCTTTCAGGGGAGCCCTCGGCTTCTCATTCTTCTTATTCTGATGATGATCCTCTTGCATAGTGGAGAAATAACAGTACAAAATATCCAAGACTTGCTCTCCTAGCAAAGAAGGTACTGTCTATTCTTGCCTCCAATGTGGCAAGTGAAAAAAATTCAGTTTAGCTGACAAAGAGAGCTCACCAAACCAAGATAGAGTCAATGACACTCTCTTGATTGATTCTGTACTAAAACAAACAACACAATAACGGTGAATGATTGTGATGACGTGAAAGAGAGTACAAGTTAATGTCCTGTGTCTACTAATGTGACAAGTTGATCTCACAGTGTTTATAGTAAGTATGTAATTACATTATATCTAGGCAAATTTCATTACGGCATTTGCATGGTGACCAACATTTTATAGTTAGCCACTCTTCTTTGCTCGCTCCTTTTAAATCTGTTCATCATTACTTTGCTGATACTATCCGTGAGTGCACCAGCTGCCTTACCTCAGACTAAATGCTGCTAGCCAACTTGCTCAAAGTTGACTGAGATATGGTCGGCCGTATGAGGCTCGAATGAGCGTCAGCAAACGAACTGTGTTTTTCGCAGACCTCCAGCTGGCAATAACGCAGCTGTTGACTTCCCACGAGGTAGGGATACCTTCCTGGAATCTCCAATTTCTTTAATTACTCCTTGTTGATGGCTGGGAAGTTTTGATGCTTGCTGTGTACTGCTGTTGGGTATAAAATTCTCTGGTGAGAATTGGACGTTCGCAACATTTTCAGCAAAGGAGACTGAGAACATCGAAACAGCCATGGATGTGTACTTTCTCCCGGCATCTGGATAAAGAAGCTTATCCAGTGTTTTGATCTCCCGGATTTTTTCTCCTCCTTGAATATGGGACACTCCCTGGAGACTGCAGTATACCATAATTAGTTGGACATCTTTGTTTGTGTATTGGGATTTTATCTCCCCTTATCATCCATTGTTTGGAATTGCTGTTAATTGGTGTGACCGACAATGTCTGTATATTTAAAACTGTTATCTGCAATTATTACGTTCAAGCTGTGATCATTCTATTTGCTCAATATGTGGATCAATAAGTGTGCGCATGCGTATAACTCACTTCTGCGCTGTGCGCTGAAGCCGCTTCCGGGTAGCCGTGACTTGTCCTCAAGCGATCGTACACGATGGAGGTAGATTGTACTGTATTATGAAGACGTGGTTGTGTGTTGGTCTGACACTCCAGGCTAGTAGCCATGTAAATTAAGGTGTTTGCCTCTAATTTACTTTGATTTACTTTAATTTGATTCTAATTTACTATTTATTCTATTCTGTGAAACGTGTGACCTCTGAATTGCTGGGAGTGTATGCTTCATTTCAAACATGACCTAAGAACGTAAGCTATTGGGTCACATAAATTCGGATACTTAAGGATGTAAATACTGATACCTTTTAATTATTTCAAAACTGTTCTACTCCCGGGAATTATTTGGAGAAGAAGATATTACAGTAAATTGAATCGAAGTAACAAGCTTCATCATGTGACATTATTATTATTATTGTGCGATATTTCGGCAACCATTTATTTATTTAATTGAACTGCATTTATTTATTTATTTATTTATTTATTTAATTGAACTGCATTCACTTCTCCAGGTGAAATTTTCTTAAAAAGGACAAAATCATCATCGTCAAGATATTTAAAATGTAATAAGATTTTATAAAATTCAACATTCCAACTGTAATTGTAATTTGATAATGGGGTCATTTGGAAACTTGGTATATGCGCCTATGAGAAATACAATTATTCCATTTGTTTTATTTAGTTGAAATTATTGTTGTGTTAAATTTTCGGCTTCTTAATGTTGTTGGGATTATTATTATTATTATTATTATTATTAATTTTGGTAGACGTAGTTCTTTATATTTTCCTGGTTCATGTTTTGTGGTCTCTATTGCACTGTTATCAATTGTATAATGCCACGTGCTGGTCTATTTTTCGTAATGGGATCATTCTTTTACTCCTTTCAGTGATGGGTTTATATTCTGACTCATACGCACATTACTGTACTTCCAAGGCCTCCTGCATTTTAAATTTAATAACAAGCATTTTGGTCCTCTATTAAAATGTTGTTAAATGAAATGATAAATTCAATCAACTACAATTAATCATGATAGCTTGGCTTGGGTAGCTGTAGGCTTTCAGTGTGTGTATCGTTGTTCAGTTAATTGTGGAACATTAATATTGTTTTCCACTTGTAGACTGTAACTTACTTGGGGAATATTTTTCTTTCATGCAATTCACTAGTCTGTTCATTTAATTATTTATGCATGTTAAATAATATTTGCTGTCGTCATTACATTTTGAATTTTGTGGGTGACCGTATTTCTGGGATGATTCAAATGTTTATGTAGAGGGACTGGAAACATATTTCAGTTTAACCAGACTAATTGTAGCCTACCTAATTAATCTTACTGGCCAGTAGTACGATTAGCTCTTAATCCCTATGCACCCATAAGCAGACTGGTACGTGCTCGAGCAGCTGGGCCAGGACTCCACAAGCGGACTGGTACGCCGGGATGCAAGGTCGCATATTGAAGACATTTGTGACATGTTGGCTTTTTATGGAAACATTTCTAATTGAAATCTGTTCTTGGTGTCTCAAAGTGTCACCAGAGTGCTCCGGTATGCTTCTTTGGCAAAGAGAATTGATTAAAATATCGATCGAGAAATATGTATTCTGTTGTTGACAAGATGGCTGAGAAGGATGTTGCTTGCTCGTGCGAAATGCTCAGTAATAGCGAAATTCAAAGCATATTTGATGTTTTAGGCTCTGATTTCAGCAGTGTTAGTGAGGAAGAAGTTATTAGTAATCCTGTGCATGAATGAACACGAAATATATCACCAGAGATCTTTCGCGTAGTAATATCGTATGACATGGAATGCCGAATGAACTTTCTCCCGCCTGTCAAGATCCGATTGCGACAGCCTTATTTGAACCTACGATCTTGGTACTTGGATGTGAACACTTTACCACTGATCCTCAGACTTAATAATAATAATAATAATAATAATAATAATAATAATAATACAGCGAGTGAGACATACAGCTGTAAGTTCGTATTTGGGATATAGATTCGAATCTCATCATTCGCTTACTCGTGATTTGTTTCCCATTAGTTCCTTACTTCCAAATCAGGCAAATGTTAGGCTCATGTCATATTGGTTTCCTATTATTTCCTTATTTCAAAATCAGGCAAATGTTAGGCTCATGTCGTATAATTAAGGCCATAACACACACTAAAGAACTTCCAAGGTGAGATTAGTTAATGAAAAATTTAAGATTTCAAAGGGATTTTTGTGTGTGTTATATTTCTGTATTGTTCTGTTTTTTGTGTCATGAGCAATAGTGTGGAATTTCTCAATAATATAAAACAGGTCCCATGATAATAAGCGCAGTTGATCACCCACTATACTGTTTTAACCGAAAGCTTGCAAACACCAAGGTTGCATACTAAAAAGTTGGCAGATTCCTAGCAATGTCAGGGCAAAGGGTAGGTGGGTGCATATGGGTTAAGGAATGGATCCATTTAAAATTTATTATTTTTTGATGTGAGCTTCTGACTTTGCTCATTTTTCGATACATTGTAAGAATTACCGTAGCTTGCTATCTGGGTGTGTTCATAATTTTACTTATTTTAAAAATAGATATTTGACTCCTATTTTAATGAATTAATTTAACATGAAATATATTTGGTGTAAGTTCTTGAACTTGCTTATTTTTAGCTACATTGTAAGAATTACTTTAGCTTGCTATCTGAGTGTACACTCATAATTTTACTATTTTAAAAATAGATATTTAATGCCTATTTTAATTAATTAATTAATTTTAACATTAAATTATTTGTTCTCGATTTTCCTTACTTTTCAATACATTGCAAGAAATTTTAGATCTTATTTAAGTATCATTCATGAAATTTTTTTTCTAATTCTTGAAGTAAATATTTTGATTTAACTTTTAATTTAGTCTCTTATTTGGTAGTCTTAGATGCGTTGACCTGGCAACCCCTCAAGTGTTCATTTAAGATCCTGGTCTTTAATCCTTAATATTTCAGGCCCTTCCACATTTTATGTTTGATGCTACTGCCCCAAGGTAAGTTATTTTGTGCTTTATGTTGATTTTGTCATTTCTGTGTATTCATTGTTGTATGTGTCCCTGGGTGTTGCAGTAGTGTGTGGTAGCAGAGCATGGTTATGATCCACGGACCTCTGGGTTATTGGCCCAGCACGCTTCCATGTATTTGCAATTTCAAATTGTCGCTGGTTATCATCTAACTGTTTTGGGTTCTATTCCAATGAGTATGGGATCATTTGGGGTAGTTCCTGGCCGGTTGCTAAAATTCCTTTTCTGTCATTGGGGTATGGGACCCAATTGATTGACTGCAGGTTCTTCTCCATCAACTCAAGAGCTTTGTGATCATGTTATCTATAATTTCTGCATCATATGTTTTATTACATCCCGTGAATTCTGACTGGGTGGAAGGGTGTCTATGTAGGTTCGCATAATTTCACAGGGTGGATTGTCCTTATGGCACCATATTATTAGTCCTGGATTTTCCAGAGGTTCTTTTGAACACTTGATGGTTTTGATTGAACACCTGTGCTCATTTTCCAAGATTATTTATATGAAGATGAAATTTTGATAGAATTTTGGCCCTTGTGTATGCTGTGTTGAGCTGGTTCTGGCTGATACTGTAATACCATTTTCATGTCTTGTCCGTTATCCCCTATTATCCTTTCTGTAATTGTCACCTGTCATGTGGTCATTGACCTTGGTAATTGTTCCTTGGTAATCTCTTGCGGACACACACTGATTACTCCCCTCCACCTATTATTATGTCGACGAAGTCTCCAGTTATTGCAATTTCTTTATTTTATTCTTGGTCAATTTTCCATGTGATCTCTGCGTTATTGTTACGGATGGTTTCGTTTACTATACTTTTCTGTCTCTTTACTACCAGTTTTCCTACCCTTCATTTTCTGGGTTTTCTGGTTACTGTAGATGGTTTATCGTTGTGAGTACTGCAAGGTCCATCTAATAATAAGCTTATCCACTGTTACCTCCCTCGTACTTCATGTAAATGAATGTGGAAACTATAATATTCTTCGACCTAATAATTTGCTATTTGAGGTTCTGGCTAGGTCTATTTAATTTTACTTATTTTAGCTGGGGTAAAATTACTGTAACTTACCACTGGATTCCATGACCCAAATTAAATATTCAGAATTATTACTCTGCTCTCTTGCGTTTATTCTCGATGTTAGTATATTGAATTCCTGGAACATATCAGTTATTTTCCCCTTTTCTTTATATGTAATTCTTACTCCAAAAAACTGGATTAATACTATGGCACATAAACTGGTACTGCAAGTAAATTATAGCATATTGGCTTACACGTGAGCAAGGAAATGTAAAATATCATCATTCTTTTGGTGATCCTTCAAGTGCCAATACCAAAAAATGTGAACTGTCTTAGTTATGTAAACGATGTTACTTGTGTGTTTAACTTAAGCTAAAATTAGAGCAGTCCTCTCAGGTCATTATAGACACGCGGAACTTACTACGTGGAATTTACTAAAACGTTACAAAAAGACTCTTGGAAATCTGGTTGAAAAAAAAATGATGTGTACCCTAACATGTGTGGTTGTGCCATTTTGGTTCATTGTGGTCTGTAAAATTGCACTTGGTCCCTCGCTTTCTGCTCTTGTGTGTAGTGTTCCAGTTTTATTCGTGCGACATTGCACCCATGCATCTGCTGATCGGAGAACTAGTGCGTGTCATACCTATGGTTGGTTACTACGCTCTGTGCTGGTATGATAAAACTAGTGTGTTATGTACTGCAAACTTGTGTGGTGTGTGCTGGAACGCTGGCCACATTGCATCTCCTTCTGGTCACACTTTACGTGTTTATCAGTTGGTATATGGTGAAGATCTGCCTTCTTTCAACCAAGTAAGATCATTCAATGTTAATTGTACTTGAAAATTTTGGACTGTCACTTACTGAAATCAATATATGAAGATTTGGTTTGGTCATTGAAACTGTACCATATAACCTGGTATCCACCGTTTTAAATTTTTCGCCAGCCCTGTGTTCCGGCTTCTGGAGGGGAGAATCTGTAATACGAATATGAGCAACCATAACTAGTTGGACATCTTTGTGTATTGGGATTTTATCTCCCCTTATCCTCCACTGTTTGGAACTGCTGTTAATTGGGTGACCAATAATATCTGTATATTTAAAATTGTTATCTGCAATTATTAAGTTCAAGCTGTGATCATTCTATTTGCTCAATATGTGGATCAATAAATGCATGCATGCATATAACTCACTTCTGCACTGTGCGCTGAAGCCGCTTCCGGGTACCTGTGACTTGTCCTCGAGCCATCGTACAAGATGGAGGTAGATTGTACTGTATTGTGAAGACACGGTTGAGTGTTGGTAGGATGGAGTCTGACACTAGGCTAGTAGCCATGTACAATAAGGAGTTTGCCTTAATTCCTTTCTGATTCTAATTTACTATTTATTCTATTCTGTGAAACATGTGACCTCTGAATTGCTGGGAACGTGTGCTTCATTTCAAACATGAACTAAGAACATAAGCTATTGGGTTACATAAATTCGGATACTTAAGGATGCAACTACTGATACCTTTTAATTGTTTCAAAACTGTTCTACTGCAGAGAATTATTTGGAGAAGAAGATATTACAGTAAATTGAATCGAAGTAACAAGCTTCATCATGTGATATTACTATTGTGGGATATTTCAGCAAACATTTATTTATTTAATTGAACTGTGTTCACATCACCAGGTGAAATTTTCTTAAAAATGACAAAATCATCATTGTCAAGATTTTTAAAATGTAATAAGATTTTATAAAATTCAACATTCCAATTGTAATTGTAATTCGATAATGGGGTCATTTGGAAAATTGGTATATGCGCCTATGAGAAATAAAATTATTCCATTTGTTTTATTTAATGAAGATCATAGTTGTGTTAAATTTTCTGCTTCTTAATGTTGTTGGGATTATTATTATTATTATTATTAATAATTTTGATTGACGAATTTCTTCCTATTTTCCCTGGTTCATGTTTTGTAGTCTCTATTGCACTGTTATTGATTGTACAATGCCATGTGATGGTTTATTTTTCGTAATGGGATCATTCTTTTACTCCTTTCAGGGATGGATTTATATTCTGACTCATACGCACATTACCATACTTCCAAGGCATCCTGAATTTTAAATTTAATAACAAGCATTTTGGTCCTCTATTAAAATTTTGTTAAATGAAATGATAAATTTAATTAACTATACATTATTATTGTAATACCGTGGTTGTGGCGAATCAAAATTTGTTTCTCCCATTCCTTAAATATTCTTCTGTTTACGCTCCTCAGTCTAATTCATGTCCGTGTTTTCTTTACTTTTCCTTTATTTCTTGCGTTACATTCATTTCATCTTATCTCCCGTGTACACTATATTTTGGCTGGCTTTGCCAGTTGTTAATTAATCATGATAGCTTGGCTTGGGTAGCTGTAGGCTTCAGTGTGTGTATCATTGTTCAGTTAATTGTGAAACATTAATATTGTTTTCCATTTGTAAATTAACTTACTTGGGGAATATTTTTCTTTCCTGCAATTCTCTAGTCTGTTCATTTAATTATTTATGCGTGTAAAATTTTATTTGCTGTTGTCGTTACATTTTGAATTTTGTGTATAACCGTGTTTCTGGGATGATTCAGATTTTTATGCAACAAATTTCAGATTAACCAGATTAATTGTAGCCTACCTAGTTAAACTTACTGGCTAGTAGTATGATTAGCTCTTAAGGAATGGATCTATTTAACAATTATTATTTTTTGATGCGAGTTTCTGACTTTGCTCATTTTTCGATACATTGTAAGAATTACTGTAGCTTCATATCTGAGTGTGTGTTCATAATTTTAATTAGTTTAAAAATAGATATTTGACTCCTATTTTAATGAATTAATTTAACATGAAATATTTTTTGGTGTAAGTTCTTGAACTTGCTTATTTTTAGCTACATTGTAAGAATTACTTTAGCTTGCTATCTGAGTGTACATTCATAATTTTAATTTTTTTAAAAATATATATGTAATGCCTATTTTAATTAATTAATTAATTTTAACAATAAATTATATTTTCTCAATTTCCCTTACTTTTCAATACATTGCAAGACATTTAAAATCTTATTTAAGTATCATTCATAAAAAAAAATTTCCTTATTCTTTAAGTAAATATTTTGATTTAACTTTTAATTTTGTATCTTATTTGGTAGTCTTAGTTGCATTGACCTGGCATTTAAGATCCTGGCCTTTAATTCTTAATATTTCTGGGCCCTTCCACATTTTATGTTTATGCTACCGCCCCAAGGTAAGTTATTTTGTGCTTTATGTTGATTTTGTCATTTCTGTGTATTCACTGTTGTATGTGTCCTTGGGCGTTGCAGTATGCACAGCTTCGCAATCGATGCAAACATATGGCGGTGTGCACTCGACACCAGTACAGGCATATAGTCAGGCGGTACACTGCAACCTTTACACATTTGGGCAGGGACTGCACTTCGAAGATCAGAGTTAAAGCATCTGTATCACGTCGGTCACACCCCGACAAGCTAGGTTTCTGATCATGTCATCATTGGAAGGCTTAATCAAATGCCCGTGGAAGATAACTCCTTTACAGAAGTTCATGGAATTGTGCTTCTCAATGATAATTGCCACATTCCTCAACATACTAGCCTTAAGTAGCCGTCTACACTGCTCAGCCGTCGATGTCTTAATAAGTATAGATCTATTGTGAAGCTATTGCAGCATCTCGCACACATCATCAACAACAATTTCCTCAACTGCATTAGTGATTAGGAAAGGACTTTCATCCAGAAAACTCTTTTCATCGACCCCAGAAGTAACCAGAAATAGAGGAAGACATTCGCCACTTTTGTAATCTACACGTTCTGAAGTATACCTCTCGCATTTTTTTCAATTTATTAGATGCTGTTTTGAGAGTGCCACTCTGAAAAGAAAAAGAAAGTTCCATTTCTAGTCTGACGAGTAGCTACAGAAATAAATATTCAACCTTCGGCAGAGCTCCACATGCCAAGGGAGGATTGCACACCCCAGAGGGTGCCCGGAACCTAGAGGTCAGCCGCTAGTGATTAGACACCCAGCAGCCATGCATCACCTTGCAATGATCTGAAACTTGTGACTGGGGGAAAATGAAACTTCTGCATGCACGCACGCACACACACACACACACACACATACCTGCACACACACTCTCTCTCTCTTTTTCTCTCTCAGAAAACAGACATTCTTCCCAAGACAGAGAGGCTGGGTAGACAGTCACAGAAATGCAAAATACAGAGGTTAGGATAGGGAAAGAAACTAAGAAAAAGGACACCTCTCAGGCAACTTGGGGGACACCTAGTTAGTCTGGCTCTACTCCAAGGCCAATCCTGCATGGGTAACCCTGAGGTGGCACAGTCTTCGGGATCAACGAGCACACGAGTCCCACACCAATGCCAACGTCCTGGTGTTCCTACATGGCAGGGGGATTTATGAGTCATGTGGTCAACTGCAGAGAACTGCACCACATTGACCAAGGTCTTACTAAACTTACCACATCCTTTGGACAATGAGCTAGATAATTGATTTCTCATCTGAAAATTTCTGTGTGCTCACTATCACTGATTTCTCTAAACAGCTTAATTGCATCAGCTACACTATTACTGTATTACTGAAAAGCTAACCTGGCGTCCATCCTCTGAATTAAGGTTGGGTTAATGTGAGAGGACGTTATGTTAGGACAACTTCAAAGACCAGCGAACTCAGGAGAAGTGTCAATTTGATATAACTGTGTATAACTGTCTCTTTGCCTTTATACAGCAAAAGAACGTTATCGTGGAAATAATTATGTATGCACTTCAAAATATGCATGGAATCAGAAAATGCCCGCACTCACCTTTGATGATCTGCCGGGTTTTCAATGGAGCATTTTACTTTATCATTCTTCCCTGAAATTCCCAAATTCATCCACGCCCTTTTATTACACTGACTTCCATCACACGTAAAGCCAATTACTTTCACCTCGGCTTGTTCCAATTGAATTATGGCCTGAATTATTATTTTTGACAATAGTTCTCCAAGAGTTGCATTCTTGCTAGCATACACTGCTACAGACTGGATCCAGCTGTGCAACAAAGGGACAAACATAAATACAAGTGTGTGATTGGCAAGGATGTTCTTTTTGTCGCAGGGAGTTTCACCTCCTAAATCAACAAATCCATCAACTGTCAGTGTAGTTGTATTAAATCAAATTGTCTTCTCTCAATTTCACTTCATCAAAAATCACTATACCTAGTCGCTTGTTTTCATCTTGCTTGTTTAAATAAAAATCTTTAGTTGCATTCATGGCATTTCCATTAATACCATAATTACATTTCAACCCTTTGCATAGTTGTCTCAAATGAGCTTCAGTAGGGAGAGGAAGTAACTCATGCTTCAAACAATGTTTGTAACCCCTAGGGGATTTGATTTTCAAAAGCAAACTATCTAATATAAATTCATTAGAATAGCGCATACCTTTCAGGCTGGCGCTACATTTTTTGAGCATTGTGTCCACAATTATTTTTTGTTTCTTGCTAAGGAAATTAAGACTGTCTTCAGCTTCACTTGACACATTGACTTTATTTCCAATCTGCTTTAATTTAGCTCTGCATGCAACTACAGTAATTTATTTTTGGTTCTAATTAAATTCCTACCAAGGTTTTCAACTTGTCTCCTCAAATTTAGAATAGTTCTAGAAGCATCAACATCACTATCAGCTACTTTACAGGGCAAACTGAGACCAGGTTCTTTTATTTTTACATTATCGTCACTAGTAAGTATTTTAGATGTCGAGAGAAAATTCAGTTCATTACGTTCTAAGCTACTACTGTTAATATTGTCATTGCCAACATGTTCTTTGAGTAACTCTCATTTTAATGGAGGTTTTCGAATTTTCAGGGACTTGCTAAAATAGGAGTTAGGAAAAATGTGAGGGACAGCTCCTGGCTTATTCTCAGAATTTCAACTTTTTCCCCCATAAATAATAAATGAGTCCACTTTTATTATAAGCTTGCAAAAAATGACACTCACAAATCCTAGACTTATGCGTAAGCTGCATGTCTTTTCTTGGGATCGCTCTAGCCCACTGAGAGAAATGCTCCTCAGTTTCAGATGGAGAGAAGAAATGTTTACCTTCACCTGACCTGTAAGCAGATCAACACCCCAGCACAAAGCACGATGGCATTTTCACACTCACTATATTAAAAAATATAGTTATTGTAAAAAAATCACTCACTACAAGTAAAAATGCGCACACCCAGTATAAACAATGGCATCTGTTCACCCAAAACGATCGTTGCGCTGCAGTGGCAAATCTCTGCACTGTAGTCACTAGTTTCTCCACTGCTGTAACGGGAAGTGAGTCGAAGTGCTCTCACTTCCTCTTTCTATTCGCTATGGAAGAACGGAAATACAAGTTGAAGTTCAGTTGGGAGAAGACCAGTTTGGTTTCAGAAGAAATGTAATAATAATGCTATTTGCTTTACGTCCCACTAACAACTTTTACGGTTTTCGGAGACACCAAGGTGTCGGAATTTTGTCCCTCAGGAGTTCTTTTATGTGCCAGTAAATCTACAGACACAAGACTGACGTATTTGAGCACCTTCAAATACCACCGGACTGAGCCAGGATCAAACCTGCCAAATTGGGGTCAGAAGGCCAGCGCCTCAACCGTCTGAGCCACTCAGCCCGGCAGAAGAAGAAATGTACATGTGAAACAATCCTGACTTTAAGTCTGATCTTAGAGGATCGACTGAAGAAGGACAAACCCACGTAAATAGGATTCATGGATCTATGAAAGGCATTCCATATTAGGGCCATTAGAATAGCAGAGGCATATGCGCCAAAAGTTAGTTTAGAGAAAACTGCGTTTAAAGTTTTGCCAAGTATCACACAGAGAAACATCCACGTACAATTAAAATACTGTACACTGCTCAGAAAAGAACCAGCAGGCATTACTACTGTAAATTATAAAATACAATTTTACAGATATTCTAAGTTTTTGAACACTAATTTTATATATGACCTTTCTTAAATGTAAGGTATGCATTTGTATGCGTTAAGAATGAATCAGTTTTCCTGCAAAATGGAAATTCATACTATATAAATGAACTAATATGAGAAGCCCTGCCGGTTACACATGATCTTTTGACATCCACACTTTTTATTAATTTATTTAAATAGCTGTTCTATAAATTGTAATCCCCTTTCCCAAAATTGTCTAAATATTTCATCATTTTCATTTCGACCAACTTTCTCGAAACAAGCACACCGGTAAGGAGGCGCTCCTTCCTTTGCACTAACAACATTTTTAGTTTTTGAACTAATAATCTTCACCTGCATTTCCCTTTCTCTTTTTTTCTTTGGCTACATTTATTTTCCATTTATTTTTCTGTACACAGCATTTTCTAGGACGATTTGAGTGATGAAAAGGAGAAGCACTGTTTATATTGCTCATTGTATGTGCATAATAAAAGTCTACACTACAAGTTTCATTCCTTGAATGATAATGGTTAAAGGCACAAATTTAAATATACAACACTAAATACACCAAATAAATATTACTGCATGAACTGCATGATGCCAAGAATGAGTGTTATAACTAGCTTTTGAAGCAAAAGACCGAATGAAAAGCTCAACTTTCAAAACAGATACCACCATACAAGATAGATTAAACATAAAACAAATACAGTATCCATTAAAATGCTTAAGGAATTTATGAGGTTTGAAGGGCTGAAAACAATAGTAACACCATCTGTTAAGAGATTTATTGCCCCATGCTGTTACATACATAGTAGCTATCGCAGGACAGCGACTGGCTGGGGGCTGGTTCATATGCCTTTGATATTCTCGAGACTGAGCTGCAGCGCGTAAGGTAGAATGACAGGCTATATTCAAGTGGAGGTTATGCTCATAACAAAGGCGTATCGACCATTCACACATAACAGCCATGAAAGAGCACACTTCATATTATATGCTGCAAGAATAAATTAAGAAAGCACACTTTGGTGCATATGCCTCTGCCATTCAAAGTGCCTCAATTTTGATTGGAGCAAGCTATTTGAAATCACGAAGGCGACCAGCATTAGATACCAAGAAAGAAGTATCTACAATCTTTAAAAATGCAGGGATAAGAATCGAAGGCTATGAAAAAGCAGTAGTAATTCAGAAAAGAGTGAGGCAAGGCTTCAGCTTGTCACTTCTCCTTTTCAAAGTTTATATAGAATAGGCAGTAAAGGAAATCAAAAGAGGAATTTGGAAAAGGAATCACAATCTAAGGAGAGGAAATCAAAACTCTGAGATTTGATGATGATGGTATTTTATCTGAGTCTAGAGAAGATCTGGAGAAATTGCTGAATGATCGTCATCTTTTTCTTGTACCATATCCTCAATGGATGTTAGTTGTCATCAGAGTGATCTGATTCTTGTTCTCAGTGACTCAGAATAGAGTGGGGATTCTCGTAGATTCCATAGCCAAAATATTCTTCTACTTCGCCTTCCTTCAATTTTACCTTGTAAGATAAGCTGAAGGAGTCTATATTTATAATTTTGAACAATATGGCCAAAGTACACAAACTTTCTTCTCTTTGATGTTATGGATGACCTTTACCTCTTTGTTCAGATATTGGAGTATTTCAGTGTTACATATTCTGTCAACCCATGATATTCTGAGCAGGCAATGTAGCCTCTCAAATGATTGAAATTTCTCGGTGGTGTTCTCTGTTAGAGTCCAAGTCTCAGCACCATAAAGTAAGACAGACAATACGTAACATTGAAGTAAACCGAGATGGAGTCCCTGGGCTCATTCTCTTGAATGCAGTCCTTGTCTGTTCAATGCAGGACCTAATTTCAACAGCATTGTGCCAGCTGTGATCAAGTATGCAGCCGAGATACTTAAAGTGTTGGACTTGCTCCAGTGAAGTGCCAGCTGTCAAGTAAACAGGTAGAACGGCTTGTTTGCTTATGACCATTACTTTGGTCTTTTTCATGTTTAAACTCAGGCCTGCTGCAGCACTGTGTTCGACCACACAATTTAGTCATGTTTGCAGATCTTTAGTACTTGTTGCAAGCAGAACAGTATTATCTGCAAATATCGCAGATTATTTATTGTGAGCCTATTAACGATTCCCTCCCATTTTCCTTCCCACGCTTCAGAAAATACCCTTTCAAAGTAGATATTGAAGAGGAGATAGAACACAGCCTAGCCTTGCTGATTGCTTTACTTCAATAGCCCAGGTATTGATGTTATCAACTTCAATTTATGCGGTTTGATTACAATAGAGGTTGGCAATCATTTGGAAGTCGTCTAGCATCCAGACAAATATCATGTAAGATATGCAGCAATGTTTCATATTTCACATGGTTGACAGCTTTTTCATAATCGACAAAGTTGCTAAAGTATGGGTTGTACTGAGTAATGGCATTCAGAGCAACGCTAGTACTGATGACATGACAGACATATAAACTTGTAAATGCAGACATATCTATGCATTTTTTCACCAAAACCTTCATCACCAGCAATGCCTCTCTGGTGCCAAATCCATTATGGAATCTAAACTGGGTGCTCCTAATGTATGATTCACATTTGCTGTACAAGATGAGAAAATCAATCCAAAACAAAAGTAATGGAGTGCAGTCAAACAAAATCAGGTGATGCAGAAGATATAAGATTAGGAAATGAAGTCTGAAAGGAGAACAGGAATACTGTTACAGTAAAACCTTGTTAATTCAAAGTCCTTGGGATGCAAAAATCGGACTTTGAATTACGTGATTTTTAATTAACTGCCAACTCGTAATTCAAAAATGCCAAACCTTGCGATGCCACAAAATATTCTAAGACCCATTACTGCATGCAATTAACCTTGATTCACAGTTTAAACTATTTAAATGCCATGAAAAAAATTATTTCCAAAATGTATCCATCCACAAGGTGCATTTACAGTATTAAAATAATGCACCTGGATAACTCGCTGGCAAACATAACCTCACGCAAAGAAATTTTTTTTCAAAGACTAGGAGAAATTATCCTGGCTCCCCTGTGCAAGTGCTTTATCCATTGGATTACTACACTGTATACATTTTAGATGCCTTGTAAGTGCACGGAAAGTACCCAATGCCCTTAAAATATTGTGGCTTATCGACCTTTCCTATGACAAGAGGAGAAAGTCTCTTGCTTCCGTGTGCATTGCAACACAGTAGAGTGACCCTGAAACTCATGCAACGAAAAAAAAAAAAAAAAAAAAACCCACCCACAATTCAAAGATGAGGACAAATTATGCTGGCTGTCCTGTGCACATGCTTAATCTCTTGGATTACTATACCATTTGAATTTTTAGATGGCTTGTACCTGCACGGAAAGTGCCCAACGCCCTTAAAACATTGTGGCTCATCAAACTTTTGTATGATGAGGGAAGGAAGTGTCTCGCTTCAGTGTGCATTGCAACACAATACAGTGTATGATTTCCCAACTGGCACTTCTCTCCTTTAGAACCGTAAGTCAGTTTGAGCTCGGCATTAACAAAAAATGCAGTTTCATCGGCACTGACAATATCGTTTGGTGCATATGAATTGATCATATGAGCTACGCTTTTTCGCCAACTGTCAGTATCGCCAGTGTTCACAGATTATATTTCTCTGGACACTGCCTGCTACGTGATATTGTCGCATTCCTTAAAATGTTGAATACAAAAGAATTACGATTTCACTCAGACTTAGCAAATATGAGGCACACTGTAGACACACCAAAGTAAGTGAAAGTGCAGAAAGCTACCCCCGTACATTGTGGAGGACGCATTTTTTCATGACGCGGAGAAATTTTGAATTTAAATTACTCTTTAAAATACCATTTTAAAAAAATGTAAAGTCAGTTTTGAATTGTTCTTTGAATTACAAATTATCTGTTTTTCAAATTAAACAAGTTAAATAACCGTACCTCATGCTGCCGGGAACAAGAGCTTCTTCGAATTAGGCGAGATTTTGAATTAACCAATTTCGAATTATCAAGGTTCTACAGTACTTGGGTAACAGTATAACTAATGAATGATGGCAGAAGTAAGGGGGCATTAAATGCAGACTAACACAAGCAAGGAAGACCTTTCTGAAATTTGCTCCATTCGGACTGGCATAGGAATTAGAAACATGTTTTTGAAGACTTGTATCTGAAATGTGGTATTGTACGGAAGTGAAACATGGAGTATAACTAGCAAAGAAAGAAAGCAAATAGAGGCTTTTGAAATGCCATGTTACAGAAGAATACTGAAGGTGAGACTAGCAGATCAAATCACAAATGATGAAATACTGAATCATATCGGTGAGAGGAGAACGATTTGACAAGAAGAGGGAGAAAGGTAGGACACATCTCAAGACACCCAGCACTTGTTACGGTAGTTTTTGAGGGAAGTGTAAGTGGTCTATGGACTTTTTTTTTGTTAGGGGCTTTACGTCGCACCGACACAGATAGAACTTATGGCGACGATGGGATAGGAACGGCCTAGGAGTTGGAAGGAAGCGGCCGTGGCCTTAATTAAGGTACAGCCCCAGCATTTGCCTGGTGTGAAAATGGGAAACCACGGAAAACCATTTTCAGGGCTGCCGATAGTGGGATTCGAACCTACTATCTGCCGGATGCAAGCTCACAGCCGCGCGCCTCTACGCGCACGGCCAACTCGCCCGGTGGTCTATGGACTAATGACCGAAACAAAAGCTGTTGAAATATGAAATCAACGCCAGCAAGCTCAAGGTGAGATCATCATCAAGAGAACTGTCCCAAAGAAAATTATGGTATATGAAGCCAGTCTCTATTATCTAGAAGACCTACTGAAGGCTCCAATCTTATCTGACATCATCACATAGCTCGACAGTGTTCTGTGACAGTACACTGTGATTGGACAATACAACACTGTGATTTAATTAGTGACATCATTATTTTGTGTCCTAACACCAAACAGCAGACAGAGTGTGGAGAAGGACAACAGGATAAAGGAAATATATTTCCCCTGCATTCACAGGTTTTTATGTCTGACATGTCATCAACACTAGTCTTGCTCTGAATGCCATTATTCAGCACCACACATACTCAGCAACTTTCATGCTGTCCCAGCCATAATGAAACTCAGACTTCAGTGAAGGCTACATTTTGCTATGGCCTGTGCCAAGGGACAGATGCAAGAATACAGCATTTGTCAAGAAATATTAATGTTATTTGCTTTACATCCCACTAACTACAGTACTTTCATGTGCCAGTAAATCTACCAACACGAGCCTGATGTATCTGAGTACCTTCAAATACCACTGGACTGAGCTAGGATCAAACTTGCCAAGTTGGGGTCAGAAGCCCAGCACCTCAACCGTCTCAGCCACTCAGCATGGCAACTTGTATTTAAAAAATGGTATTGATGAATTTATAAATTCTCACATGTGTATTTCTTTGAACTTCCATAGAGACTCTGCTCACTCTCTCTCTTAAAAAATGAACACATCTTCAATTTACTATCTCAATGTGTATCTTAAGTTTGGCTATTCTAATTCAGCCTGGAAAAATGCACGCGTTCAAGAATAAACATATAAATATTACTGTAACACAATGGCCTGTATATAGATTAAATGACTGATAGCCAATGGCCCTATTAAAATTATCTGTGAGCTGAGGAACTTAATCATCATCATCATCATCACCTATGGATTCTTCCATCAGGCCAAATAGTACAGTTTTTTTTTTTCCTAGCTCTGTGCGAGTGTCTGGGGAACTACACGGAAAGGTGAAAGCACAGCCAGGTGACTCATCTGCCCAGAGATATATTGCTTCATGTCCGCCTGATGTGATCTAATGCAGTAGTGATTACGCTATAAGTCCCACGTATTCACCGTTAGTTTAACATCTATGATACTGATAGTGTGTTCAAAGAGTGATGTATATAGTAGAAGAGCGTGTATTCATTGTTTGTGTTATGCGAAGAATTCTTCTGTTAGTGAGTGCTGCTTTCAATTCATTAAATTTCCTGCCATCCTTCCTCCCCGTAGGAATACGATGTGTTTCGAAGTAAATATTATTAAATATATTAGTAAATGTTATTATGACTGATGAAGCCTGGTAGACGGGCAAAACATGTACCAAATATAAAATTTATGACAAGGGTGAAGTCCTAATTATAAAAATATTTTATGTATTGAATAGGTGAACTTACAAATAAACATTCGTATTTTAACATTTAAGTTTTTGAAGATCATATGGTTAATTATCCCCGCTGGATCTCCCAATTTAAATCCCTGTGATCATTACCTGTGGAGGATGCTAAGGAGAGAAGTGTAAGTAAATAACCTTCACACAAGAGAAGAGACTGAGATTTGCAATGTGCCTGCAAACCTGTTTACGAAGTGTTAGGCATGTTTGACAGCTGAGGGACAACATTTAGAACTTCGAATTTATTGCCAGGTAGGTTGTAGACTAATAGTTTCACTAGAAATAGCTTTCTATAAATATGAATTGCCGCGATATAGTGAGGAGGAAAGGCGCATGTTATACCGGCTAGTGACCGAGTGTCATTGCGCCAGCTGTGCCGTGCTCTGAGTGGTGCTGTGACCAAAACTAAAAAGGACCCTGTATTTGTGTGAATGATATGCTTTCTGCCATTGTAAACTTCTTCTTTCATTACATATCCCAATATGTCTCCTTTTTTTGGTAGATCATCTTTAATTTGGTCGAACCATCTTCTTCCGGGACGTTTGACTGTTCTCTGTCTAGGTAACATCCTCTCTAAGTACTTCCTGGGAATCGGCGTCTCCTCCATTTGCTTTACATGGCCAAACCATTTCAGCCATGCAGTTCTCAGTTTTTCCTCCATTGGTGAGTTCACCTGTATGTCTCTTCTGATGTCGTAATTCCTGATTTTTCTCCCATATCAACCTTTGCACACAGCTAATCACAGAACATTTCACATGCTTATACTGATTTCTAATCCAAGCTACCTATCATGTCAGGCAGAATGTATGCTTTGAACACTGTCTGTTTTGCTTTTAAAGGAACTGCCTTGTATTAAGCAAGATTCCAAACTTGGTAGAAGAAAAAACTGGATCCTTTGGAGAAACTATTTTGTACTTCTTGTTTAACATCTACATTACTAGAGACAACACTTCCAAGATTCTCTCTCCCCCAAGTGTGAGACTGTTCTGAGCGGATATTCTACTCATTTTCATTCCCACTGTCTTTTGCTTGCTTACAGTTAAAATCTATTCTTTAAACTTGCTGCTCCAACAATGCAACCTCCTCTGTACCTCCTGCTATGTCCATCCATAAATGGCAATATCATCAGCAAAAATAAATGCATTAAAATTACCAACATCCACTGCTTTTCTTGAATGATATCCATAAGTATGATGAAGAGTAACGGGGACAGGAAACAATTTTGTACTCCTCTCTTTGTTCAAAACTATTTTGATGTGCCATTTCCCACTGGCACACTGCCTGCACAGCCTTCGTGCAACATTTGGATCTTTTGAATTAGTGATTTTGGAACCTTTAGTTTGTCTAAGCTCCCCATATTTTACTTCTTGGCATGCTGTCATAAGATTTTTCTAAGTCCCTCTTTCTCAGTACTTTATCATTATCGGGCTGATAGCAAAAATAAGATCTATCATCACTCTGTTACATCTGAAACCATGCTCTTCTTCTTCTTTTTTCAAACTGGTGTTCTATTATTAATCTTTGACATTCCAACTGTGCATTCCCCGAATGCAAGACGACTCCCACATTTTCATTTAAAAAGGTTAAATCAGGCTTAAAAAGTGCTTTGTAAAATCATATGAGTGCCTTTCTTGCACAGCACGCATTTTCAGACTATACTTGTCTTCATGCCAATGCCAAACATTGGCTTTAGTTATGCCTTTTTTATGTGCATGCATGCATTATCATTATAGACCTTTAACTTAAAATTGTCATCATTAATAACAAAGAGAACCCATTGCAAATTTGCCAGCAATACCCGTTCCATGCGTCTCTACAATACGATGACCCATCAGGAAAATATTTCTGCTGTCTATAAAACTATTACTTTTACTCAGCATCAGGCACAACCGGCTGCCGCTGCACACACACGTCTCGCTTGGCAGGTTCGGCCGACTTCAGCAAGTGATGTACAGTCCTAATGATTACAAACTATCCACTTCATGTCCGTATTGATATGACAGAATGGAAAATTCTAGTTCCCATGGAGGGAATCAGATTTTCTTTTTCACCAATAGAGCTTGTCAAAAACAGATCAGATGTAAGGCTTTTCAGGCGTTTGCTCTATTAACCAGCGTTTTCGTCTTAGGTCTGACACTAGACTCATCAGAGTGGGATGTATCAGACAATCCAACAAATATTTAGCCACCTAAATAAAAGTATTGATTAGGTGGCTAAATATTTCTTTGAATGATAGGCCTAATGAC
This sequence comes from Anabrus simplex, assembly GCF_040414725.1. Lineage (NCBI taxonomy): Eukaryota > Metazoa > Arthropoda > Insecta > Orthoptera > Tettigoniidae > Anabrus > Anabrus simplex. The sequence goes on from NC_090265.1 coordinate 1,290,173,698, forward strand.
ACGGACGTTGAAGGTCAACAAACAAGTTTATTGCACTGTGGTATGGCCATTCCGCCCTTGCGTGTTTTGCGCACATACCTCACAATTTCAACTTCGACTTCTTTAAAACGTCCTTGTTGCGGGCCACTAAATGGATTTTTTGTACAGTACTGGTATGCAGTTGTTTAAATTATCTTTGTCTTCATGCTAACACCAAATATTACCGGCCTATGGCATATTTTCTTGCGGCTGCACAATTATTCTTCATTTCCACATGTTTAATAACCATTAACTTAAAACTGGCATCATAATATTGACGAGAACCTGTTGAAAATGTGCCAGTAATACCTGTTCCACGTATCTTTGCAATACGACGATCCATCACAAAAGTATTTCTGCTGTCTAAAAAACTTTATTTTAGTGCCGGGAGTGTCGGAGGACATGTTCAGCTCGCCAGGTGCAGTTCTTTTGATTTGATGCCTGTAGGTGACCTGCGCGTCATGGTGAGGATGAAATGATGATGAAGACGTCACATACACCCAGCCCCCGTGCTAGTAAAATTAACCTATGATGGTTAAAATTCCCGACCCTGCTGGGAATCGAACCCGGGACCCCTGTGACCAAAGGCCAGCACGCTAACCATTTAGCCATGGAGCCAGACCGTCAGGTACAACAGACGCATTATAACTCTGCCACTAAGTAGCCGTGGCCTTCCTAAGAGTTCGAAGGCTCGCATGTTTTGATGCCATTCTGTGGATTGAGAAACATTTCTGTAAAATCTAATAGAATGTCATTCTGTCTTCACTATTTCCCGAGATCCAGTGATGTTACACAGGCACTGTAAAACCGGTTCCTGCAGCTAATGATGTATAATAAAGCAGCATGGTTACCATGGTAGCTGCCAGTGGTGTTCGTTACTGTTAGGTCGTAAATGCGAAATAACCCTTGATTTTTCACATGAGATTCTGGGAAAAAAATACTGTTTTGGATTTGGAGAAATACGGTACCTTATTGCATACCTAACATTCTTTTTTGAGTAAACATACAGGCGAAAAATCTGGCTGTGTAAATAATTTAATTCTGACATACATAAACTTTATTTACAATGAAAGGAAGATTAATTAAATATAGAAATAGGCATTAAAAAATGCAAATAAATTGACATTTGCTGTAAAATTAGTGCATCAGTTTTCTTCTGAACAGTTAAGAGCAAAAGATTACATCTGGCAATTTGATGACACAGATTTGAAGTTGCCTTCGCATACCCGAAAGATATTCTTCCCATTGCAAGTTGATAACAACACCTGAAACAAAATAAATACGAAAGGGTAAGGTACCTTTCACATACATATATAATGGCATACTGCCAAAAAGAAGAAAATCCTTACCTTTCAATGCTATTCATCATTTCTACTGCAGGAAGAACTACTGCTACTGCCGCCATCACCACTTGCATCCTTCCAGAGATCTCAGTGTAACCGACTACCACGAGTTTATACGATGCATTATTACTTGCATACCTATTCACTGTGGATTTAATAACAAACAGTTACGAGATCACAGAACGCATGTAGAGTACTCATACAGAATATGATGTTTGAAACAGACTGCACAGAGCTTTACTAAGTCAGGTCAACACTGACACACACGAGATCAGTTAAGCATAGTAATTTGGAAATACCAGATTTCAAAATAAAAAGGCAGCTACTTGCTACCTTCATTTTGCAACACTCATTGAACTACACATTAAATGTTCAAAATGAGAGCATAAAATACGAAAAAAATAAATTTCCCTCTCTGAACTTGAATCAGGGTGCATGTATTATGTGAGTAAATACGGTAATGTTATCAAGTGGATGCAAAGAGCATACAACACCTGCTCCAACATTAATGCCATGACATGTGAAGATATTTTACTTACAGTTAACAAATTTACTACCGCAGCCAGAATCGAATCCATGAAGTTGGGATCATGAGTCAGACACACTACCTCAAAGTAAACTGACAATGATTTTTGTAAAAATTTACATTCATTTCCCTTCTATTGCCCCCTCTCACCAATTGTAGTCATGAGCATGAAACAAACATCCATTTCAACATTATTTGTCACAATCCTAAAGTACTATACAAGAAGAATGCAATTTGCTGGAGGGTTTTACCAAAGTGAGAGAGGACTGTTATGGAGTAAGAAAGTGCCAACATGATACAAGGAAATAATGTACAAGAACTACTTTCTACCAATCTTGAAGTATGGAGCTGAAACGTGAGTAATGACCACAGGAGAGGAAAGTAAAATCCAAGCAAGTGAAATGAAATTGCTAAGTAGTATGCTGGCCAAGACAAGATAGGACCCAATAAGAAATAAGATAATACGAGAAACAGCTGCTGTATACAGAGTGGGAGAGAGTGTAGAAAGATCATGACTGAGGTGGTATGGGTACATGATAAGAATAGGAAGCATGAAGATCCAAAAGTTGGTGCTTGCATTGGATGTTAGAGGGAAAAGACCAAAAGACAGATTCAGGAAATGATGCAGAGAAAAAACTGAACAAGATCCTGGGAAGAGAGTGGAAAACAATCGAGATATCTTTGATGAAAAATGGTGGAAAGACAGGCAGAGATGGAAATCAATGATCCACAAACTGAACAAGGGAACAATGATTATGATCATATGTAATAATGAAGTGAACATTTTTATACCTAAATGAAACATATAAAGGTGATACATACCTGATAAAGACAGATGTTTGGTTGAGAGAGCGCAACAGTATCAACCAACTGCATCTGACCCAGTGTAGACACAATTGCCAAACGCGATGAAAAGGACGGGAGAAAGCGGAGAAGCAAAGGATCTAGCATAACTTGGATGGGAGTCACTGCCCTCATCATCCGCAGATCATATACCATAAGAAAGCGGTCGACAGAGAGGTTACCTTGCCTGCAGATAGCATAAGAAGCAAGGAATTGATAATTACATGCTATATCCACATCCATGAGAAAAGTTACATATTACAGTACAGACATTTTAGTACAGGTAGAAACCAAATCCTATTTAAAACATTTAAAACTTATACCTCAGGAAAATCAACTGTGATTCATGAATACACAAACTCTAACATACAGATTATAATGTTAACATACAGTGAACTTTCAATAATTTGTAAATAATTGCACCTAATTGATGATGCAGTAACACTGAAATCATGCACTGCATCCACTACTCCCCTCAGGAATCCTATAGCAATAAGCCCTGTCAGCGGTTACCAAGAAATGGTCATACTCCCAGGGTGAGCTATACGTTGCCCAGGAGTGTGGAAAGCGACAACTACAAACTCGCACCCACCTCACTGCTTGCCCTCTGCTGCTGCTCCCTCGCTAGCCACGGTAACAGTGCATGCCTCCTCAGCAGTCTCCTGATCATATTCCCACCGCCTCATACCTCAAGATACGCCTGTGTGACATCACAAAGGAAAATACAAAACCTCTATTTTATTCTAGATAGGATGGTTCATAGGCTGCTGAACATATCACTCGCTTCAGAAGTCGCTGTACATCTTCCACATCTTCATCTGGCTGTATACTTAGTATATATAGTGTGTATAATATATAAGAAGTAAAAAGATACTGTATGTAAATAAATGATCAAACTAAAAGAAAGGGAAAAAGTTCATGAAGTAGAGACAGTACAATGCAAGAAACGTTAATCAAAATAACTAAAAACTGGCAAAAACTACAATTAAAATCTTTCCATGCTCCACCACAGACGTCTATAATGTAACGACTGTTGCAAAAGCCAACTGACAAAATCTATATAAATAAAATAAGAGTTCTTTTAACAGAATATTTAAAATCTAGGCTATAAATAATTTTATTCATGCTGGGTGAAATTGCACTTTGAGGGAAGGACAAAAAATGTTCAACTATTTCCATTAATACCAGTCCCATCAACAAATGCTACATAACAAAAGTTGTAGAAAATAAAATATCTGATCTTATGCATTGTACAAATTTAATTTATGACAAATAATAGAAATGTTTATATTTTAGATGTTTTACTTATTTTCTGTGTCTTACTGTTGGTTTATGTTAAATTTACCAAAGAATCCTTTGTAACAAAGAGATCAGAAATAGTAAATTATGATTTTCCATGTCTCTACATTTTTAATGTAGTAGAAAAGTTACCAATGGCAAATAATAGACATACTTAGATTTTAGATGTTTTACTCATTTCCTGCAACCTACTGTTGTTAAACTTACCAAAGAGAGTAGAAGCAGTAAATTATAATTTACCATACCTCAAACATTTTTATTGTAGTAGAAAGGTTACTATTCCAGATATTTAAATGTACTGTTTGTCCCAAAGTTGGTTGTGAAAGGATGACTGCATAACGCGTTATCTAATAGAGTTACTTCACCAACTGGAACAGCTGCTGAATGGCGAGGATGAGCTTGGGACACAGGTGACCTCCATCAGACCTGCCAGGACAGTTTTAACAGGTGGGACGAGAGTGAACGAAGTGCAAGTTTGTGCAAGTTTAACTTAAGAAATCTTTCTTGTGGCAATTGATCGAGGTGCTTTTTCTCACAACCAATATGCATATAGATAATAACTATGTTACTCTTTTTACATCCCACTAACTACTTTTTAACGATTTTTGGAGATGCCAAAATGACCCGCAGGAGTTCTTTTACCTGCCAGTAAATCTTCCAACACAAGGCCAACGTATTTGAGCACCAAATACAATGGATTGAGTCAGAATCAAACCTGCCAAGTTGGGGTCAGAAGGCCAGCACCTCAACGGTCCGAGCCACTCAGCGCGGTCATGCATACAGAACTTGGCGGTCAGGGAGAAGATGAATTCAATGAGGTACTATGATAATATTATCATTCCTGCATCACTGACTAACATCATTTAGTCTCAGGGTAACTTAAATGACAGAGGTTTTCACAACATTCACAATATCCATTGTGCCTAAAATACATGGCTTTGTTAATTAGTCATTTCAACCCCAAAATTTGAACAGGTTGCAGAAATAAATGGAAATAACACGGTGTGAATTTCAAATGATGAAAGAAAATACATGTTAGTTAACTTGGTTGCAAGAAACAATGATACAGTTCAGTATCCAGCCGAGTTCCTCAATTCTATTTTTCAAACTGGCCTACCAGCATATGAAATTATGTTAAAAACAGGAGTGTCGGTAATGCTCTTGAGGAACCTAAATGCACTGAAATTGTGTAACAGTACTCACCTAAGAGTGAGGATGTTACACACAAATATTATTGTGGCTAGTATTGCAACAGGTACCGGAAGGCAGGTAACTGTATTCTTGTACAATGCTTCCTTTTGAGTCAGGTCCTTCAATTGTTTTCTAATAAATACATCAGGAGGAGAGGTAATGTCATATCAAGATCATCCTGCTACCATATGTGACAGTAGGCGGTACCACCTGTGACTGTCTGGACGAGGGTCAAACAGCCATCATCAAACTTGACACCCAAAGAGGAGACCAACGGCTATGGATGAAGGAGTCCTGTTTTTGAAGGCCAGGTGAAGCCTCTGTGTAGGAAATGACATGTAAATTCACCACACAGGAGAACATGGTCAACGGTTTAGATGGCAGAAGAAGATCCCAGTCCCAATGGCAGATAAAATGGAAGAACTTGTTCCTGTCAGCAACATCTATACTTCAGTGAAGAGGTTGCAAAAGGCATCTGTTTCCCTGAAGAGAGGTCTAAAGTACACATGGCATAAGGGAAAAAAAAAAAAAAAAAAAAAACCCTGGGAGTGGTGGCCCCACTGTAATAATAGCCTATATATGATAAGGTACTTCTAAACTTTCCTAGGAAAAGGTTCTTTTTTACAATTTGTTTTACGTCGCATGGACACAGATAGGTCTTATGGCGATGATGGGATAGGAAAGGCCTAGGAGTGGAAAGGAAGCAGCCATGGCCTTAAGTAAGGTACAGCCGCAGTATTTGCCTGGTATGAAAATAGGAAACCACGGAAAACCATCTTCAGGGCTGCCGACAGTGGGGCTCGAACCCACTATCTCCCAGATGCAAGCTCACAGCTGTGCACCCCTAACAGCAGAGCCTACTTGTCCGGTCGGAAAAGGTTAGGGTGTACTCTGATGCGAGCAATGCGCAGCTCCATTAGCACCGGGGAACTGCAAAAAATGGGCGACCAGTAGCCAATATCATGAAGGTGGGCATAATCAACCTCATGACTCTGAGAGGAAAGGCAGAAGAAGGTAGATTTTATGGAGAAAGAGGGTATAGAAATAATGGGGTTGAGCGAAGTTAATTGGAAGTGGAAAGAAAAGAAGAGAATGAGGAAAGGATATATACTATACTGAAATAGTGGCAGAGAGGCAAAAAATGGACTGGGCCTGATAAATTCTAAACAGCTGGAAGAGTATGTTACCTTTTGTTTTCATGTACGATAGACACGCCCTACTGAAAACAGCCCGAGTCACTCATCCAGCAGCTCCTTGACTAGACCAATACATTTGTGAACAGATGACTATAGAGATAAGGCCTATAAAATCTACTGTAAAGATAGTTCAACTGTAAATTTCGAGTCACAAAGGCTAAGGAACAAAGTAAGGCAAATGATTCATAACACTAAAATTTGCTTTGCCCACTCGCAGCAAAATACCAACGACATAGCTAAGCTATGGAAATCAGTTGAAGATCTAGGTTTAGGTAAGGCTCTGGAAAGCAGCAAACTAATTAATAGTATAGATACTGAGGAGCTCAGCAGCCACTTTGTGACTGGACCAAATCTGATAGAAGAACAAAACAATACTTGAAAGAAATTAAATGTGATCAGAAACAAAATACTGAGCAACTATATTTCTCTCATGTCTCACCCACTGAAGTGAAGCAAGCCTTCCTGTCTATCAGCTCGCGTGTTACTGGCTGTGATGGTATTAGTTTTAAGATGTTGAACGATATACTAGATTTCATCTTTCCTACCTTAATTCACATAATAAATACAGTGAAACTCAGTTAAGAAGATCCCGCATAAGAAGTTTTCCCGCCTAAGAAGTGTGATATTCTTGGTCCCTTGATCAGTTGCATTAAGGTACATGTATATTTTTCCTGCTTAAAGTGTTCTGTTGTAAATATATTTCCCGGTTAAACAGTTCAGATTTTAGAGCCCCTCGAGATAGAAATGGTCCGCTCAAAGCAGCCCATGGTTAGAACCCTCCAGTCTCCGCGTGAGTTGCACCCTGTGTTAGACCGTTCGCGCGCTCGCGGTGTGTGTCTGGTTTCATGGAACATGTGCGGGCCTGCCAAGGCCATATGACATCACGCTATGACAACACGGACAGCAGATGCTCACTCTCTTGCTCTCACCTTGTGGAATCGAATCGAACCCATCAGTTGAAATTTCCACTCCACCGTTCCATCTAGCGGAATAGAATCGAACGGGATTCTACATGGGAAACATAAAGCACGCAATGGATGGTTTGATAAAACTAATGCAGTAATTTGCGGGCCGCAACAGGGTGAAGTCATTAACCGAGGTGGCCTAAACATTAATTAAAAACCGTAAAGTGTATTTGTCCACAACATTACTGTTAATCTACCACAAAATTGAATATTCTAACCTGTTTGATTTTTCATTCCCTTGCTTATTTCCTTCCAGGCATTCTCTCGTACGTTGTTGTTGCAATAATACTTATGGGTCTTGCTGTAGAGGAAATTACGTTTTTGAACTAAACTGATAAGATTTTCCGTGTCCATTATTAGTGAGGTGAATAAAAACAACTTCCCGACTCTATGCAGGAAACAGCCGACTTGTCAGCAGCCAGCTGATACACATGCCGCCACAGCTGGCTGAAAGATCCCGATAGTTTACGAAGTTGAACGAATGTTGATAGCCAACTGGGTGTTGGTGGGAGGCAAACAGAGGCATTGCAATAACACGTGTTGGCATAAAATTGAAAGTTATTTTTAATTTTACCTTTATACGAGCTAAACATTGTATTATCGTGTCACTCGTAATTATTACATCGCATTATTAGAACGTAGCACGAGGATGAGGAGACATGAAATAAAATTCTCTCGGGGAAAGAAACTGTTTATGTTTAGGTGTGCTAGCGTTGGTACTGCATCTTTATCACTCCCACGTAATACCCCAGATACTTTTCCATGCACTAATTTCTGCAACTTCGAACCTGTGTTTCTTTTCTTCATTACCTATAGCATGAAGAGGATTGAAGCGGGAAAATAAACTCAATACTGGCTTGGCCATGCGGTATTTGTGATACAGCCAGAAACTACGATCGTTGCCGTGACAACCAGTAGGAATGCAGGGGCGATTTAGGCCTAGGTTCTAAGAATCTCTAAGTTGCTAGATTTCCCATTTGCTGCCGTTATCCTTGAAGCAGGTGTCAGGGGTGTGAGGAAGATAGAAAGCACATGCTAACAAACTGTAGTACACGTCTTGTCTTTGCGTCTTGTAAGCCTAAGCTACGGATTGCCAAGCATAGTGTAGCGTCGTAATTAGTATGAATAGGAGTCAGTGAAGTTAGTTATACTTGTAATATCAACGTACAAACGTTTTAAGTGAAAATGAGCGGAACTCAGAGGAAAGAGATCAAGCGAAAGGCACTAACAATAAAAGACAAAGTGGAGATTATAAGGAAAGTGGAGTCATCTACACTTGCCCGTGTTGCTTTGGCAAAGGAACTGGGGATGCCGCTGTCTACTTTGAACGGTATTATAGTGAAGAAAGAAGAGATCTCTGCTTCTGCAGAGAATACTTTAGCAAATTGTAAGGAAGTTAAATCTGAAAACTACGATGTAATAGAACAAGCTCTGCTAATATGGTTTAAACAGCAGCGAAGTTTAAACATACCTTTCAGAGGGACTATTGTGCAGGAGAAAGCCGCATGCAAATTAAGGGTACCTTTTACCGCTTCGAACGGGTGGCTGAACCGTTTTAAAAATCGAGCCAGCATCGTTTACAAAACAATTTGTTGCGAAACAGAGAGTGTAAGTACGGAGGAAAGGGAAGCGTGGAAGGAAATGGTTCTGCCTGCTAAAATAAGCAAACCTTGCAACGTTTTTATATAACTTAATATGTTCCCTTCTTTTATCAAATATATTTATCATATGGTATGTTCAATTATTTTACTTTATCTCTAAAAATATTGTCATGATAATTGAATTTTTATATTGTGGCTTTCTGTTAGTAGCTCTTAGATATCGGCCTATTTCGGTATTGTTCTCAAACAAGGAAATCTGTTGGCTGTGTGTTTCACATGTATTTCAAAGTACAGAATAAGTTTTTGGGCATTACCCCTTTTAAGAAGTTTCCTGGTTAAGTTTTTTTTTTGCAGTCCATTGAAAAACTTCTTAACAGAGTTTCACTGTACATCCCTTATGACCGGCATTTTACCTCTGCAGTGGAAGCAAGCTATTATTCGCCCAATCCTAAAAAAACAATAATCCTACTTTACTTGAAGATTTACAACCTGTAAGCATATTACATTTTGTCAAAAATTCTTGAAAAAATAGTTCATAAGCAGATTATGATGTAGATGAGAACATTTTGCTCAATAAATATGTCAGGATTTCGCCCTAACTACAGTACGATGTTGCCACAAAGACGCACACACGAAATGCTGACAACTGTGTACACTTTTATTTACAAATTTTATATACACACACAAATTAATGAACCGTCATCTTGACAAACATATGACTGCTACAGTAGCACGTCAACAGAATCACAACACGAGTTCACGACATCCACACAAGTCTCATTAAAACAACTCAACTCTACTCCCAAGACTGTCTCTTTATATACGTTGCCTGGCCAGGCTTCTAGAAGAATGTGATGCAACACGTTTTCTCGTAATTTTGAGAGTCTCCAATAGCTTATTTACAATGAAAAGAATTTTGTATACAGTTCTACTGACAAGATGCGTTGTGCTGGACTACTACCATGTGTTACACAATATTGCATTGGATTTAAACATCATATGTACAGTTATATACTATTAATCACATGTTCTTACATTAAAATCACTCGTATACAGTAAATACAACAGATGTTTCACGACATAACGTCACAAATAATACGATAGTGATTTATACCCAAAAAAACTACATAAATAATAATACTAATACTAATAAATGTAAAGAACTTCATAGCCACACCTCACAAGTAATAATAATAATAATAATAATTATTATTATTATTATTATTTCCATTATTTACCCATGGGTTAGAGAATATTGTTTCCAAGTTATATTAGTCCATTACACTTGCATCAATATCCCAGCTATAACTTGAAACAATTTCAACAGTCTATCACAATCGTCGACTTTGCCTTGCAAGTAATCAATAACCTCCTACTTGAGTTATTCTGTACGCGTAATCTGCTGTTGCACGTTATTATTATTATTATTATTATTATTATTATAGACAATTTAGCTATCTAAAATATGTAAATTGCTGATTATTCATTGGTTGTATTCGCATGCTGTGTTCTACTTCTAGTTAGTTTTCATTTTACAATTGGCAATGCATACCACTAACAGCAGTAATCTCTCTGACCATTGCAATACTTTTCCTTGTCACACTTCCCCTTCCCCGCCCAGCCCTTCAACCTGTCTACCTGCTAGTCCATTGACCCGAACCCCACCCCTTGTAGCTACAACACACATTCTCCAGTCAGCTCTAAATAGACATAAAAGAGCACTTCACATATGTCACCTTAATGCCCAGAGTTTAGTTTCTCAAACTCGTATAGATGAACTAAAAGCGATTTTCATTCCACTGTCCTTTGATATCATCTTATGCAGTGAAAGTTGGTTGAAAGTCAAACATCAAGCTAAGAATCTTGAATTACCTGGCTACTGCTTTCTGAGGAATGACAGATTTGGCAAAGGGGGAGGTGGGGTCTGTGCTTTTGTCTCTTCGCGCTTGAAACCTCAAATTATCTGTCAGTCGCCTCAACAGTACGAGCGTAAACCTGAGTACATGTTCATAGAGATACAGGTCGCTACTGTTAAATGCTTGGTAGGTGTAGTATACAAACCGCCTAAAGCTCGCCGTCTGAATTACTTAGAGACTGATATTAAAAGACTGTTACCTATGTACGAACATTTTATAATGATGGGAGATTTTAATACAAATCTTCTAGATCCAGATTCTTCCGAAGCCACCCATCTATTGAATACGTTTCAGGCATGCAGCATGGCGGTCCTCCCACTTTCTCCCACTCACCACACTAAAACTTCACACACACTACTGGACCTAATAGTAACGAACAACCCTGACAGAGTATTACATCACGGCCAGACATCTGCTCCCGGACTGTCAGCCCATGACATCATCTTTATGTCTTACGCACTGCAATGCCCTAAACATAAACCTAAGCACGTGACTTACCGAGACTATAGCCGTATTAACAACGAAAAATTATTGGAAGACGCTTTTTCGATGCCGTGGCAGGAGATAACTCATAAAACTAATATTGACGACATGGTCACCACTTTCAATAACATGATACTACAAATTTTTGACAAACATGCCCCTATACGAACAGCACGCATCTGTAAAAGACTCTCCCCGTGGCTAAATGATGATATTAGAGCAATGATGGCTAAGCGGGATGCAGCTCATAGGAAATATAAACACTACCCGACAGAGGAAAACTTTATCTATTACAAATGACTACGTAATAAAACGACTCGGACAGTAAGAAACGCTCCTCGACTACGGTACGCCCATGACCTTATAAAACCTGACGTAAGACCCGCTACTTTATGGAAGTCAATCCGCCATTTTGGACTAAATAAACCGGACAAGGTAGACGATTTGGAAGTTTCTCTTGATGAATTGAATAATCACTTCGTATCCTCCCATGTACAATTAAACGAAGAAGCAAAAGAAAATCTTTTGGGTGCAAATTACAACACACCACCCGTAGGCAGAGACAAATTTTATTTTAGTTATGTCTCACCCCTTCAAGTGAAAGCGGCTATCATGCGAATCAAAACTAAATCCACAGGGGTGGACAATATATGTATCATAATGCTAAAGAAAATTATCGACGCTATTATTCCAGTATTGACATTCATATACAATTTCTCCCTTCAAAATAGTGTATTTCCAACTGTCTGGAAAATGGCCCCGGTGCATCCTTTACCAAAGATAAAATCTCCTAGACTAAACAGTGACTACAGACCTATAAATATACTGTCAATAGTAGCCAAGGGACTCGAACACATAGTGCATAATCAAATCACCAACTATCTCAACGACCACGACATATTAGACCCACACCAGTCAGGTTTCCGACGCAATCACAGTACATGTACTGCCTTACTAAGCGTGACTGACGATATAAGACAGGCTATTGACGAGCAAAAACTGACTATCCTAGTATTATTGGACTTCAGCAAAGCATTTGACTCTGTAGACCATGAGTTGCTCCTATCCAAACTTTATCACCTAGGGTTCTCCTACAGTACTCTGAGATGGTTGGGAACTTATTTACACGAACGTCAACAACGTGTCACCAATCAAGGTGCATTTTCTTCGTGGCAATATGTAAAAAAGAGGTGTCCCACAAGGGTCAACCCTTGCTCCTTTGCTATTTTCTGTCTATATCAACGACCTAGCTAAACAGCTGACACATTGTAAACGTCACATCTATGCTGACGACGTACAATTGTACATCCATGCAAAACCAACAGACGTTTTGACAGCAATCGAGAAAATTAACATGGATCTAGGCCATAAGTAAATGGTCTTACCAGCATGGACTTATTTTGAACCCAAAAAAGTCCCAAACTATAGTAATTGCCCACCCAAGACTTATTTCCGAGAATTTCCGCATGCCCATCCCCGACGTACAACTTTAAAATCAAGTTTTGCCCTTTTGCAAGAGCGTAAAAAATCTCGGAGTAACCACTGACCAGCACCTCTCGTGGATGGATCAGATAATATCTGTGAGTAGACGAGTTTTTGCTACGTTGCACACATTAAACAATTTCAAATTTACTTTTCCGTTCAGTTTAAAGAAGAAACTAGTTGAAACCCTCGTTCTTCCTATATTCGATTATTGTGACGTAGTTTACAAAGATGTGAAAACCGAGCTTCGAGATAAGCTACAACGTGCACAGAATGCCTGTGGAAGATTTATATGTAATCTGAAATTTTCAGATCATGTTACCCAGTCTTACGTCGACCTCGGATGGCTACGCCTTGAAGACAGACGCAAGCTGCATACCCTGACTTCATTGCACCGAACCCTTACCTTACAATCCCCATCTTACCTGTATGAACGATTTCATAGCCTTTCTGAACACCATGATAAAAACACCAGAGCGCTGAGCTCGACATTGCTCGCTATTCCTAAGCATAAATCCTCAACCTACAACAATTCCTTCACTGTTGTGGCCAGCCGTGAATGGAACTTCCTTCCGCAGGAGGTCAGAGGGATATCAAACCACGGAAGATTTAAAAGTATGTGTTCAAAATATCTCTATGAAACGAGCTCGTAGTGCGACAGTCTTCTTCTTCTTCTTCTAATGATCATTCTTCTTCTTCTTCCCATGGTCCTTCTTCTTCTTCCTCTTCTTATCATCATTATTGATTATTATTATTGTTATTATTATTATTATTATTATTATTCATCAGTAGTGTTAGAAAGTACTCAGCTGTGGTTTTCCTGCATAGTTATCCTTATCCCTATCCCCATTTTGCAATGTTTTTCACCCACAGTAAACTCATGAAAACTGAACATTTCGTCAATGTGATATACTTCTGGAATTGGACAAATTAATTGTAAATATTAGTAGGTTTATCTATATTATTATTATTATTATTATTGAAATTGTAATTCGTTCTTTGTTGTATGTTAATTTCTTCGCAGGAAGCAAAATGTTAATTTATACTGTGTATTATAATAGTTATTTTTATGTACAGCAGGATAGCATAGTACCGTAGTAATTTGTTTCATTCTCTTTTTTCATTTATTCAGTATGTTATATATCTTTATGTTAATTATGTATTTCACTGGTTAAGTGTAAGACAGGGACACGTGTCCCTAACTCTGCCAGTTAAAATAAATCATGTCTATCTATCTATCTAATCAGCTACAATTTCCGTATCAAATTCTAATCACAGAGACTTACAGTAATTGAAAATCTTCCACCTTTTTGATACTTTTATTTGCTTTTTAGCAAATTAATTAATTATAAACAGTACATGTTTCATTCTCACTTGAGAAAATCTTCAGCTGTTGTTAAGCTTAGGTGAATTGCTAAGTTTCTGAGTACATTGTTTTCAGGTACTGGTACACTGTTCCTCTTAAAAACTGTTTTATACCGAGCTCGATAGTTGCAGTCGCTTAAGTGCGGTCAGTATCCAGTATTTGGGAGATAGTAGGTTCGAACCCCACTGTCGGCAGCCCTGAAAATGGTTTTCCGTGGTTTCCCATTTTCACACCAGGCAAATGCTGGGGCTGTACCTTAATTAAGGCCACGGCCGCTTCCTTCCCACTCCTAGCCCTTTCCTGTCCCCTCGTCGCCATAAGACCTATCTGTGTCGGTGCGACGTAAAGCAAAAAAATTAATTCAAATTAATTCAAATGATGTTAGAACAATGTGGGGGTTAATGGGTTGATGAAATGAGACAGGATGAATACATAGACAGCCAACTTAAAAAACTATATCTATTCATTGGAATAGTAGTTAAAAGTTTCAACTCTGTTGCACTGTCTCATCCCGAATAGTTTAAGGCCCAGGCTAATTGGCTTATATTGAAATCACTGCACACGATAATAGTGTCATTTTGTTTTGCTACACGATTGATTCGAGCCTGGGTTTCTCGGTAGTCTGTGAGCTGTACTTTTACCTTGACTGGGGGCAGGTAACAACAGACAAAGTACAATGCTCGGCCAGGAGAAGGGGTGGCTTTTAGAACAACACATTCCTAGTTTCCCACTAGGTGAGGTAGTTGCACTGGCCCATAAGCAGAGTTCACTGCTATTAAAACCCCACCTCCCTTGTTCTTACTAGTAATGATATTTTGCCTATCCTGGCGGAAAATAACATAACTGTCGTGCAGTATTTCACTATTGTCCATCAGAGAGTCAAGCCAGGACTCCATTAAACACATGCAGTCGTAATGCACGTCACTCAGAACAACGTTAAAGTCCACAAGTGATTTCTTAAGACTACAGACATTCTGGTAGTAGATGCTAAGGCTGGTATTTACCTCCGGTCCTGGGCTCAGCTGGACATCGCCAGCAACTGCTAGTAGTAAAATACTCAGCATCAGGATGGAGGTAGATGTGTCACTGGCCGAAAGCTTGTGCTTTACACGTTGACTGGAAGCCATTCGCTGCTGCATGCCGTTAATACACAACACGTGGGCGCTTATTTGCAGCTTACTGTTGGAGAGTATATCTTCCCAACAAGTTATACCGCACTTAACATCAAAGTATACGCTAGTCGGTTCAATTTCATTCACACGTAACCGCGATAAAAGCACTTGGACCAAAAGAAACATGATTAATATCAGGAACACGCATACAACACGTCTGTAACCGTCCTCCATCTTTTACGGCTTCTGGTATTGGAAAGGCCTCAATCCATCTTGTAAAGAGGTCGGTGATTACTAGCAGTCCTGTTTTACCCCTTGGTGTTCTTGGGTAAGGACCCATGAAGTCTAGGGATATGACCTTCCAAGAGCATTGCGGCCATCATCCTTGCTGACTGGAATCTGCCTTTGTGTTGCTCACCTTGGTGCAGGTGCAGATGTAGCACACTTTTACATAATCCAGGATGTCTTTCCGCACGTTGACCCAGCAGAATCTTCGTTGGATAGACTGACATGTCTCTTCACTTCCTGGACGTCCAGCTTCAGTGCTGTCGTGGAACTTCTCGAAGATGTCCACCGTGGGCTCTGTAGGGATCACCACTACTGCGGACGCGTCGGAGAGGTGTGATCTGTACATTAAGTGTCCTCCGCCAACCCGGAAGTTCTTGTAGTACATCTTGAATTCCCTTGGGATGAGTCAACTATCGGCGTTCTGTCTCCTAATCCACTGCGTCATGATCCTACAGGGCTTGTCTTGTTTTTGCCATTGATTACTTCCACATCCAGTTCCTCCTTGATGGTCATAACAACATTCTGGTGATTTTGTGGAAACTCCCTCTCGACAATGGTGCTCCTAACTTCAGGTTCCTAGACCGGGCGAGTTGGCCGTGCGCGTAGAGGCGTGCGGCTGTGAGCTTGCATCCGGGAGATAGTAGGTTCGAATCCCACTATCGGCAGCCCTGAAGATGGTTTTCCGTGGTTTCCCATTTTCACACCAGGCAAATGCTGGGGCTGTACCTTAATTAAGGCCACGGCCGCTTCCTTCCAACTCCTAGACCTTTCCTATCCCATCGTCGCCATAAGACCTATCTGTGTCGGTGCGACGTAAAGCCCCTAGCAAAAAAAAAAAAAAAAAAAAAAAAAAACTTCAGGTTCCATCGCCGGGTGCCCAGATAAACTGTCTGCTCCTATGTTCGTCAGTCCTGGGATGTGACACACATCAAAATCAAATTCTGAGATTAACAGAGCCCATCGCATCAATTTAGATTTTGAGCCAAAGATTGAGTTCAACCATCTGAGAGCTGCGTTATTGGTGTAGAGCTGGAACTTCCTTCCCTCCAAGTAGCCTCTGACTTTGCCCATGGCCCACACCACAGCTAAGGCTTTCTTCTCGGCAGTGCAGTAGCATTGTTTGGTGGGAGATAGCTATCTGCTGGCACACTCGATGTCCCTTCCGCCGTCAATCCTCTGCTGGAATAACACTGCTCCTATGCCGGAATCGCTGGCGTCCACCAGCAGGCACATCTTCGATTGAGGGTCGGGATGGGCTAAACTAGGAGTGTTGCATATCACAGCCTTAATGCCTTGGAAGGCTGCCTCTTCCTTGCTGGTCCATCGAAACGGGCGGTTGTTATGAAGTAGATCTGCGAATTGTCTGGCCTTCTCTTCAAAGTGTAGCACGAAGCTGCTATACCATCCACACAAGCCAAGGAACTGACGTACTTGTTGCTTGGTCCGCGGGAATTCAGCTTCCTCGATAGCTCGATTCTTCTTCGGTTGCCTTTTGTAAATCTTCAGATGTTAGGACATGGCCAAGATATTCTACGCGGGACTGGGCGAAATAGCACTTCTCCAGTTGGAAGGTGAATCCATGAATTTTCAGTCGTTCGAGCACTTTCTTCAGGTGTACAAGCTGTTCCTGAAAATTCTTGCTGTGAATTAAGATGTTGTCGAGATACACTTGGCAGAAATCTCCAACATTTCCTGACAAGACCTTATTCATCAATCACATGAAGGTTGCAGGAGCATTCTTAAGTCCAAAAGGCATTACTGTAAACTGGTACAATCCTCTTCGTGTCAAGAAGGCGGTCAGTGGCCTAGAACTTTCCTCGACCTCCACTTGCCAGTATCCAGAGTTGAGATCCAGTGTGCAGAAAATCCTAGACCCACTTGCTTGTTTCAGCGAGTCTTTCAGGTCAGGCATGGGGTAGGCATCACTAACGGTCTTCTCGTTCAACCTGTTGAAGCCCACACACAGTCGATATTCCCCATTCTTCTTTTTTGGTAGGACGATAGGCGAAGCCCAACAGGATGTGGAGGGTTCGATGAGACCTTGGCTTTAATTCTCTTGAATCTTCCAGAACTGAGCTCGATAGCTGCAGTCGCTTAAGTGTGGCCAGTATCCAGTAACTGGGAGATAATGGGTTCGAACCCCATTGTCGGCAGCTGTGAAGATGGTTTTCCGTGGTTTCCCATTTTCACACCAGGCAAATGCTGGGGCTAAACCTTAATTAAGGCCACGGCCGCTTCCTTGCCATTCCTAGGCCTTTCCTATCCCATCATCGCCATAAGATCTATCTGTGTTGGTGTGACGTAAAGCAAAAAAAAGAGAATCTTCTGAATGACGAAGTTGCGCTTGTCCAGATCAATTGCATATGGGTGTTGCTTGATGAGTGAGGAAGTGCTGCACTCAATGGTGTGCGTTACAATGGTAGTCCGTCCTATTTTATTGGTGACGACTTCCGGAAAGTTCTTTAAGGCGCGTCTCAGCTCCTCTTCTTTGGTCGAAGATGCATTCACTCCCAGGTCTATGTCGACTTCCGCATCCCTGCGAGTCCGGAGATTTCCATCGTGCCAGGCGACCCTCAGACGTCTTGTCTTTTCCCAAAAAGACTTCATGAGCTGCATAGTCTAGGATAGGGATGGCAAACCTTTTCCAGCTAGTGTGCCATTTTAAGTCTATTTTATTATTCTCAACTGTTTACTGTGCCACTTGTTATTTTCTTTTAAGGAATGGCTATACACCCCCCTCCCGGACGACTTCCTTTCTTAATTCCCAATTATGTTTCATAATATGTTAGTTATTCATTTAGTGATTTATTTACTTATTTAATATATATCTTGTAAGTATATTTGACTGCATGTTTAGTGGTTGTATTTTGCAAAAACATCAAAAATACATTTTTAAGTATTTCAAAAATACCTAACATTACTTGTATAAATATATAATAAGCTCCCATTGTAACACACCTCATCATATTATTAGATATAACAATTAAAATACTAATATTGCTAATGAACTTGGAGTGAAATATCGTTCTCACATTTAGTACCCATGTCATTTATATTAGGTTCGTAACTTCTTGTCTTCAATACCACACAAGAAGAACATAGGTCTGAACCAAGACGGATTCTAACTGTTGTCTTCACAATGTTCATTGTAGGGTATTTAACGTTTTCTTTAAGAAATTGCACAAAACCGTTATGAATACCCACCATACTTCAGGCTATTCTGTAAGTCAAAGCCCATTTTTAATACAAGTTCTTGCTTCACATCCTTCATTATATCCTTACCTATTGTTGTATTTCATAAACTCAACAATTTACTAATTCCTCCCTCCCCTCATCATATTTTCACCAGGAAATCAGACAAAACAGCAATCCTTTCTTGTAAGGTCACATACGTGTTTTCATCAAGACATACTGAATACATCTGGGAGTTATCCGAATCAGCTATCAAATGCTCCGAAACATCTTGACTCATTCTTATTATTCTACCCTTGACAGTATTTCGGCTGGCTGGCATTTCTTTAGTTCTGTTAATTATTTGCTGTTTATTAGGAAAGTCCAATTAATGTATCGGACATAGATAAGAAAGTCTATTTCAAGAACTCACCGTCAAAAATCGCCTTCCCATGCTCTAATACGCAGTGAGACAACCGCACTGATAGTATTCCCTGGAGTGAAGGATGATACAAAAGGTAGTTTGTTTTGTGTATTCTTCGATTTTCAGTGCAACGAGCTCTCTTCTTTCTTCATTTGACTAAAATCCTTGCCATATTGAAACCTGGCAAGCCAGAAGATATACCACAAAACTACAGACCAATCACTCTCCTCAGTAGTTGCTATAAACTCCTTGAAAGACTACTATACAATAGAATTAGCATTGTAATTAATCAACATATTCCTCATATTCCTATTGACCAAGCTGGTTTTAGACACAATCGTAGCTGTTGTGACCAAGTCTTTGCACTCACAACATGCAAGCAACAGTTGAAAACGTCTGCTGTTTTTTTAAAATTATCTTTCTGCAGCTTAAGACACGGTTTGGAGAGAAGGGCTGCTGTATAAACTTCTTTAGGTATTACCATGGAAAACCATGGTACAATTAATTGGAAACACGCTTAATAATAGACTCTTTCAAGTCGTTCTAGGGAATAGGACTAGCAAGCTGAGGAGATTGAATAATGGTCTCCCACAACGACCATTTTTCTCAACGTAAATATAATTCTTATAGCCTATATTGTTGCAACTTATTCCCCAACTTTGCCTACCAATTTTCATTAAGATACGATCACTAATAACAAATATTTGAGAATTAAATTTTAAACCTTCCCCTAAACTACCATTTCACTTACTGTGAATACAAATATTTATGGCCTAGATTATAGCAACTTATTCCCTGACTTTGCATATCGATTTTCATTACATTCACTTCAGCCATTTTCTTGTGATGCGTGTACATACATACATACATACATACATACAGAAATTACAGAAAATTTAAAAGTTCATTTCCTTGTTACTGTGGACATGACTGATACAGAAATACCATCCTTTTTTAAATTCTGAGCAATGTACAGACAAAACTCTTATATATTTATATATATGTACATTCTGTGTAAAAATCACAATAACTGGTAGATCCATATGGATTTGGGGAGGGGAAAGGAATTTTTAGTTAACAGATTTTGAAAGGGCTGTTTTAGCCTATTTTAAGTCCATAAGATTCCTGCAATAGAATCCTTAGGAAATCAAAACAATGTTGAAATTTTCTAATTAATCCCATGACTGAACATTACTTTTTCACGTGTTGCGTGTTGCATTTTTTTCTTCAGATAATTTATCATCACTAACAAAATGTTCAAATATTGTCAATGGTTCGGGATTATCCCAAAGTTGGCATGAATGCCACTAATGTTGGTAAAAGTGAATCTGTTGCCCAGCCCCCAAACGTAACCCAGTCAGTCTGAACGTCTTCAATTTCTTCACATTTGTGTCTGTCATCATGGAAATCATCACTCGATTCGGAAGAATAATTGTCCCTTTAGTCTTCAGTTTTATTGCAAAGCAAAAGCATTCGCTCAATATCACTGCTAAATTACTCTGTTTGTTTACACTCTGAGGTTATAGCGCGGAAGCCATATTGCTTCGACTGTTGACCACATGGAAAACGTGTGCACGACCACATGAATTCTACATGGAATACGATATTCCATGGAAATAAAATTTAGTACTTTATAGCAAAATACGGCCAATAGATGTCACAATTATCTATAAATTTCTGAAACTTATAAGCGGTTGACACAATCTGTAATAAACACATGAACTTGGATGATGCTTATAAGTGGTTTGCACAACTTGCGAATAATTATCTTGACGCTTATAAGAGGTTGACTCTGGGAAAGGGTTAAGATGGAAGAAAAAGTAACAAAACCAGATCCTAACTAGTCACTGACACTAATCATCAGGGGTCATTAAGGGGGATGGGGCCTATGATTCTGCTGGAGGCGTCATGATTCTCACTAATGTTCATATACATCACAGCTAGTACACTACGCATTCATTACACTGGCAGACATGTAAAACCACTGGCCAACAATGCGTTGGGTGCAGAGCAGCGGAGTGAGGAGAGAGAGAGAGAGAGATGCATGAAGTCAATGTTGCAATAATGACAACTACCCAATAATCGAACACGACCGATTGTGCACAGTGATTAGGTTATTTTATATTCTTAAACAGAGGTGCCAACCTTGAAGTGGATTATCAGTAATCACCCCCAGTCGCCCGAGAAAAATTTCGAGTCAAGTCGAAAGCATGCTCCTTCCTTCTCGATAATGACACCCCTTTGGCCCTTCCCTCTAGCAATCTATTCGAAAGTATATCATATTGCATAATGAAATTTGCAGACAACCTGTAAGTTCTTTGATAAAACAGGTAGAACTCCATACGCTACACCGCAAGGATTATTACATAAAAATGTTACTTTAAATGCTGCTCATCCCTTGTAGCTTGTTTCTCACACAGCAGTTGCTTTCCAATGTAGTTTTTCTTGAAGCATCCTTCCCACTGTGATAACATTTTCGTTTTCTGAACCATAAGCGATTTCAGTGCATGTGCTTAATGTAGGCCTCACTTCTTTCTGAATCTTTCTGTCAACTGTCAGGTACACTTAACACATCAAATACAACATTACTGAAGGATTTATAGTGGAAAAGAGCAGTGCCTAAGCGCCTTCATTTTCACAATGAATTTTATAACGCTTACGGGTAGCAAAAGGTCACGATCGAATAAGTATTGTTGCCAACTCACAAGCTTTGAAACGAGGACGATTTAGGAGAAAGGCTCGAAAGGATCAAACATTTTTCCTTCTTTTCTCTTTTTCCGTAGAAAATTATTTTTCGTGATAATGTCAGCTTTTCCGTAATAATTTCTCCTTTAACCGTAATTCCGTAATCGTGAGGTGAAATCCGTAATAATTACGGACAATCCGTAATAGTTGACACCTCTGCTTAAACAAACTACAGTGATCTGTGAATAAGCTTCTACTCTACAAAATATATGCAGTATTCTATTCTGAACTTTAAAAGCACTTTTGGATTTCAATTAATTTCAAGACTAACTCTATCATTCAAGAAGAATATACTTAGAAATGTATGATGGCAACATTAAAATAATAACTCAGAGTTTGTGAGTTGAACTAACCTATTAGAGAAGCCACAAGTGACGAGGAGATTGCCATGTACATCGAAGTCTGACAGACTCCCTGAATGAGCCTCAAGAGTATGTTCCACGTTCAGTGTGGCTGGATCACGCAGATCAATCCTTCCTGAAGGATCTCCAGCACAAACAAACCTACCATGTTGTCGAAGAATGGCACAACCATTTTTGCCAACATAGAGCTGGAAAAATAATAAAATCAATTGGCCATTGATATTATAAGACAATAAAACATGCCATAATGGACACAAATAATGTTAGTTGGAATTAAGAGAAATAAAATAATCTTTTGTAAGTTTAAGAACATTATCTATCACGCATTACTTTGTGCAAAACTTGAATGAAATCAAAGAATTAGAAACTCAGAATAAGAATTCAAAAGACAATATGAAACCTTACCACACAAGTAGACAGGGTGGGATAAAAGTTGCTTACCCCAAAAGTTCACTCTCAATTCTCATATTTGCTTAACATACACGTATATACTTTTTTTTTTTTTTGCTATTTGCTATACGTCGCATTGACACAGACAGGTCTTATGGCGACGATGGGATAGGAAAGGCCTAGGAATTGGAAGGAAGCAGCCGTGGCCTTAATTAAGGTACAGCCCCGGCATTTGCCTGGTGTGAAAATGGGAAACCACAGAAAACCATCTTCAGGGCTGCTGACAGTGCGGCTCGAACCCACTATCTCCCGATTATTGGATACTGGCCGCACTTAAGCGACTGCAGCTATCGAGCTCGGTGGTGATATAAGTAAAGAACTTGAATTATACATAACTTGAATAATGAGTACTTTACTCCATGTGCAAGTGGTGGGAGTTACCTACCATGTTGTTCATATTTTTAGTTTTCTGATCTCAGATTACTACTGTTTATTGTACTGGGTTGTGTCTTATTAACTGCTCATGTTCTTGCAATGAATTGCAAATCAACCAATTATCATTGTGTTTTTGTGCTACAATGTTGATGCAAGTACAACAAAATCATAACACTGTTGATTCAAGACTGTGAGCAGAGATTTCTTGGTGCTTTAACCACCATCATGTCAAGTGATAAGAACTTTGAACAAAAGAAATTTGGGGAAACAGGTAATTTTAAGGATCCACCATAAAGAGGACAACCACAAACTGTTCAAATGAAAAAAAGCACTCTCAGTGTAATTATATTAAAAGCTCTGTGAACTGAAATATAAGGGGCTGACTCCATTTAGCATAAGCAAAATTTTGGATAATACACTTACACCCATTCTTAGAGTTAAAACTTTGGAAATGACTTGTGAATTATTGGTCCTCATATTGCACCTCCCCTTTCCTGTTGTAGTGTGAACCATAAAAACTTTACTTCATTGACTTTCTCATTCTGAGACGGTTCCTATCTTGGAAGGATGTTCTTTAAGCTGTTTATTTTTTATTTTAACCCAGTCCAAAATTGTACAGATCCTCACAATTAAATTTGTCTCATGAAGTGTTGAAATTAAAAACAAGTTGTAATGTGAGTGTGATAAGAACTTTGAACAAAAGGAATTTGGGGAAACAGGTAATTTTAAGGATCCACCATGAAGAGATACCAGAGACATCTACATACTTTCAACAGAGTACCATGGCAACGTCTCTGACTGCTTGCCAACAGGGAAGTAACATATTACCATTTTCGTCATCATTCCTGTAAACTCGTGGTTGTATCTTGTGTAGAAAGCAAGAGAGACATCAATCGGCCATACTGCAGGATATTGGCAGAATACCGTTGGAGGTTACATATATTTTGTATTTCATAAATCCAGTACATAGTATAACACTTAAATTTCTTCATAAAAATTGAGTTACACATTTTGATTAAACCAATTTTTAATTGACGAGGTTCTGTTAATGGACGTTTTAGTGTAGTTCATAGAAGTTGGTCAAAAAGAGGTTTCTCAAACTGGATATTATTAGTTTCACTTTAAGCTTGTGCAAGAACTAGACGGAGATGATCTGGACCATTATCTGGATTCTGCAAGTGGTTTGTTGTTCGATATAAAGCTGATCCTGACAACGAAGAAGGTTCACTAAGGTGAACAGCTGAGTAAATCAGCCCAATTGTTTACTGAAAATCCACATGAAGTTATCTCTGGTGTGACTGTTTGGGGTGGAATTTGGAGTGGACGTGTTAGGACTATTCTTTTTTGAATGAACGGTTACCAACAACCAATATCTTGAGATCTGACAAGGTGTGGTTATTCCAAAACTTAAAAACAGCCCTCATTTTGCCAATATTTAGTTGATATGGCAACAGAATAGAGCACGGTTCCCTCACTTTGGTGTAGGAGCAAGATACTTCTTAATCCAGCAATTCCATATAAACAGATTGACCATAATGACAAGGCAGAATTACACCTAGATCATGCGATCTAACACTGCATGATTTTTTCTCTGTGAGGCATCATGAAAAGATGACGTTTCATTTCCTCAGCAATCACAGGATCTGTATCACTTGCAACAGCTGATCCAAACTTAATTTAAGAAAGTAGACAAAGACTATCAGTTACGTTCTGCCACCAGTAAATCGGCACATGAATGATGTGATTTATATATCACTAAATAGGATCTGTATTTTAAACAAACTATGTAAGAAATATTTCATATAATTTGGGAGTGCAACTTTTATCCTATCCTGTATATAACACTGTAAAGGGCAATATCCAGAGCTAGCCAAAGGAAGTGAGAATACTGATTATACAGGATTAACAATTGCTAGGCTTTGAGGATGGAAAACCCTTCACTAGATCATGCCAATGCATAAAAATACTACAAAGTCTCTCATAGTGACGCCAGGGTTTTCAGTTATGCATTTTACTGATGTAGCAACCAGACTAGGGAGATACTCAAGAACATCATACATCCATATAAATAAAGTTGTAGGGGACCGCTGTCTGTAATTTTGTTTGTTTTGCCAATTTTTCAGATATTTATCTGTTTTAGGTCAACTCAAGACCGTATCAGTGGTTTTTATTTTTCATGCCAGTTTGTTTGTTCCACCATCACAGTGGAAAAGCTTGATAGATCTCGACCAAACTTCATGTTTAGAGTAAACTCATCCCAGGGAAGATTTTGATATGCACAGTTTTCTTCCATTTTCTCCTAATACCAATGATTTTCTGTAAAATCTGTGGACTATATGTGAAACGTCCCTTCATTATAAACAACTTTTGTTGTTTTCGTCTACTCTTCAAATGACTGAGAAAATTACTATTTTCTGCGGGTCTCATGGTCTGCATTGAGTGAACGACAGACTGGCAACGAGCCTACAGGTTACCATGGCAACGTCTCTGACTGCTTGCCAACAGGGAAGTAACATATTACCATTTTCGTCATCATTCCTGTAAACTCGTGGTTGTATCTTGTGTAGAAAGCAAGAGACACATCAATCGGCCATACTGCAGGATATTGGCAGAATACCTTTGGAGGTTACAATTGTCCTCGAATATTTTACTTGGTATTTATACATTTGTCCTATACGGCTGTCCCCAGTTATGATCCAATGTTCTATTAATTTCGAATTCTTAAACTGTATTACTTTCTTCTTTAATTACTCTGTACATACGCGAGTGCTAATCCCGAAATGTGGAAACTTTTCTTTGGGGAAAAATTCCATGCTGTCAAATTTATATCTTTCAGCCCTGGAAAATATCGAAATATGGGTGCACTTTAATGATAGTGCAGACTTCCATTTCGGGGTAGTTGGTGGCTAAACGATAAGTCATATTACAAAACAGATAGCACAATCACCGTTCAATTTAGAGAGATCTACAACTCTGGTCCTATGACTTAATTGTCGTAGCTCGATTGTTGATACGTTAGATAGAGCTGCTTTTCTTGATTATAATCAAATCTCTCCGGTTGAATTGTAACTGGCATTAGGTTAAGGAACCTGTCTTTATGATGAAAACTCCCCATCTATACTGTGAATGGCAGTTGCCAAGTGAGCCTGCCTTTAGAGTAGAAACTCCAGAACTCGACTGCGATTGGCAGTAGGAAATGTGGCATGCCATTATCAACAAAACTTCCCGAATGCATACCTTACATCAGAAACAACGTATGGTGCCCTCCCTGTTTTGTTTCTCAGGTAGCACAGAGAAACATACAATTTAATATAATCTTAAACACTGCCTTTACAGTAATTTATGGAGAAATTTGTACACAATGTAGAATACTGTAGCGAAGCACATTTGCTAGTTGTTAATATAATTATATGGAGATGATAAATGTAACCAGACATACCACATTTGTTTCCTGGCCCTGAGTAAGGTTAAACTCTATAATTTTCTCTTGGTGACCTCCCATTAACAATGTATCTGGAGATGTCTGAAGCAAACACTGCATCTCTTCCATGTTATCAGAACTGAAAAATTCGGAGAGAGGTTACAACATTAGAAACATATAAATTATGAGGGACTACCAATTACAGTATTTTAAATTGAAACTATCAAACTGGCAACATACTTATCAAGAGCCTCTATACTATGTGCTTATGTGTGACATCCTTTTTATAAGTAATAATAATATTACTGATTCAACGTCCCACTCAAGGGCGAAGCGTCAGGGGAGACAGCGTGTACCCTTAAAATTTTGTGAACGAGACAATGTCTAGTAAATTCAATTATTTTTATAGAACATTAATTATTTCCAAATACAAGACATTATTGTATTTCCCACTTCTTATTTTTGACTCACTTTGGCAATGCTCGGGCTCGCATCAGTTACGCGAAGCACGTAGACGAAAGTAGACGCTGTCCATTCTGTGTATTTTCCCTTTGATTTCGAAGCATTCAGATAGAGCAACACTAACGCTATCTGTACGTGCTGATTGTGGAACTATGACTTTCCTAAAGAGAGATTTCTCTGCCCAGTACACAGACTTACCAGCGTCTCTTCTTGCTCTCATTGGCTAGTATTTGGATCTCAGTTATAAGGTACACTTCTTACAGGCTACCATCTCAGGCATGCTTTAAATGCAATTAATTTGAATTGACATTATTATAAGATGCGTCTAAATATAAAATAATGATATAATATTCAAATACGAAGTGTAGCAAACTTACACCTAATAAACGAATGATAGCACCAAAACCCTTCAAGTACATGCATTTTCTTGGCCGCCAATATTAGTTACGGTACGGCTTTATAACGGAAATGAACAGTTACAGTTTCAAAGTTATGAATGTGCTGTGAGACGTGAGAGCAAGGTGGTTAATATGGTATGTGTGTGTTAATGTATTATAATAAAGTGATAGGCCTAAGTGTTAATTTTTCATTATCTAGGAATAGTGAGTAGTTAATGATGATAAAATATAAAGTGCAATTCTTCTTTTCTCGTGCGTGGCAGTTTGTGTTTATTGAGGATAAGCCTATGAATTTAACAGTCCTGACTTCGATTCAGTTGTGTACTTAGTTAACAATGGTATTTCCTCCTTGTCGCTAGAACAAAATATAACGACAAAAACGTTACAGGAACGGCCTAACATAAGATTATCACAACAGGACGTTAAATCTGTTTGAAAATTTCATAAAAGCTGGTATGATAAATATAAACTCTTGTGTGGAACTGGTAAAGGTCGTGAACAAAAGTTATTGTGTTTTTACTGCTTGTTGTTTGGCGTTAATGGAGAAGATTCTTGGATCAGAACGGGTGTAAACACAATAAAAAATTCCAAGGTAAAAGCTAAAGAACACACTGCATCCGAGAGTTATATAAAGTGCGACGAAAAATTTCATATGTTGGGACGGTGCCGTATCAATCATGCCGTTTCAAAGGGGCAGATATTACAGGCCTTTAAACACAATGAAATGGTTTCAAAAAATAGGAAAATTGTCAGCATATTTGCCACTTAAGTATTCAGGAACTGCTATTCAAGGGTCATCGAGAAAGTCAATGTTCTTCTTTATGTTCATTTAATAAAAGGAATTACTTACTGGCTTCGGAGGAATCTTAAATGAAAGACCATTTAGAATAAGAAAATGTCTTCAAAGGTAGCCTACTTCTAGTAACATACAAAATATTTGATTAATGTAGTTACTGTTGCCATTCAGGAACGTATTCGAAAAGAGATAGAATTAGCTGAATTCATCTCTGTCCAAGCTAACGAAACTACAGATGTTTCCGTTAAATCACAATTAAGTATTATTGTGAGGTATTGTGTTAATAGTAAAGTCGAAGAGCAGTTTCTAGGCTTTTATGACGTGTCTACTGATAAGACTGCTAGGGGTTTAGCTGATGTCATAATCTCAGTTCTGAAAGAATGGAACATTGATGATACCACACTCGTATGTCAGACGTATGATGGAGCTACAGTAATGTCTGCCCGTGAAGGAGATGTCAAGGCAATTGTCAGACAGTCTTATCCTCTTGCCATCTTCGTACATTGTTACGCTCATCAACTCAATTTGGTTCTTCTTCATGCTGCGAAAACTATAAAAGAGGTGAAATTGTTCATATCCAATTTATCTGTCCTTCACACATTCTTCTCTCGTTCTTCATGTCGTGCAGAATTGCTGAGAGACCAAGGTTTTCAGCATCCTCATCCTTCCCCTACCCGATGGAATTACCATTCTCAGGCTGTTATGACTGTGAGAAAATATTATTCCGAGTTCAAAAGAGATGGTTCATGGTGTGGGTTACTGTAGTCACGACCTAGTTCGTGAACCATGGGCAACAGCTGAGTGGCCTAGTAAGTGGTCCTGAGAGTCGGGATACCAGTTGCTATGGAATGGGAGTAGGCATCTCGGACATATTCTGAGTTATGGCCCTCCTTGTGCTCAGGCGGCTATAACTATACAATTCACCGGTGGTCCATTACCCGTTAGAGGAGAGATCCTCACATGGACTATGTGCAAGTAGGGTAGTATCCTGCTTCATGAACTTACCGAGCTCAGAACATTTTAAGCAAGCCTCGACCTATGGGAGTAACGGAGTCCCAGTCCCATTTGACAGGCAAGGGATTCCTTGGAAACAACTTGGCGAACGATATGGAAATCGATGGGGAGCTATCAATATTAATGGGGCTTATGGAAGAAAGAAAGTAGAACTAGCCGAGTCAGCAAAGAGGATGCATCTGGATGTGCTAGGAATAAGTGATATTCAGTTAAGGGGAGATAATGAGGAAGAGATAAGAGATTATAAAGTGTACTTGACGGGTGTTAAGGGAAGGGCTCTTTATCAGGAATACCATTGCATGCAACATAGATTCTGTTAGGTACGTAAATGAGCGAATGATGAGGGTAGATTTGTCAGTTGGAGGAATTAGGACTAGAATTGTCTCCGTGTATTCACCATGTAAGGGTGCAGATGAGGATGAAGATGAAAAGTTTTATGAAGCATTGAGTGACATCGTGGTCAGGGTCAACAGCAAGGACAGAATAGTGCTAATATACGATTTCAATGCGAGAGTCGGGAATAGAACTGAAGGATACGAAAGAGCGATTGGTAAATGTAGAGAAGATATGGAAGCTAATGGGAATGGGAAGCGTTTGCTGAACTTCTGTGCTAGTATGGGTTTAGCTGTTACGAATACATTCTTCAAGTATAAGGCTATTCACCGCTACACATGGCAGGCTAGGGGTACCAGATCCATAATAGACTATATCTTAACCGACTTTGAATTCAGGAAATCTGTTAAGAATGTACGAGTTTTCCGGGGATTTTTCGATGACACAGACCACTACCTGATCTGTAGTGAACTAAGAATCTCTAGGCTTAGGGTAGAGAAAGGGAAATCTGTCTGCAAACGAATAAGGGTAGAAAATCTCCAGGACAAGGAAATTAGACAGAAGTACATGGATATGATTAGTGAAAAGTTTCGAGCAGTAGACAGTAAGCAGGTTCAGGATATAGAAAGTGAATGGGTGGCATACAGGGATGCTGTAGTAGAAACAGCAAGGGAATGCCTAGGAACAACTGTGTGTAAAGATGGGAAAATTGCATGTTATAAAACTCATTTTTGGTCCGTATTGAAAATTTACAGTTCAACAACAATAAAGGTGTTTTAATTTAATCCGCCTATTCAATACT
This sequence comes from Anabrus simplex, assembly GCF_040414725.1. Taxonomy (NCBI): domain Eukaryota; kingdom Metazoa; phylum Arthropoda; class Insecta; order Orthoptera; family Tettigoniidae; genus Anabrus; species Anabrus simplex. The sequence goes on from NC_090265.1 coordinate 1,290,204,080, forward strand.
TTTATTTTCACTTATAGTGGTTACATAAATAGACTCACAGTTAAATGGGACATGTTTCGCCCTCAATTAAGGGCGTCTTCAGCCTAAAAACAATCATCAAGAGTACAACTAATATTAAAAGTGGAAGCTAAAAGTTTAGCCAGTTATTAAAATACGGGACATAAAAATGTGAAAAATGATACAATATATAAGTGCCACTTTGGTTTTCCACTAATATTTTAAATGAACTGTTTTAATTGGAATTTTAATGGAAGAAGTTTTAGTCTCCGATAAGATTATAGTTTAATCACTGACAGTGTTTCCATTAGCATCTTTATTAAATTAAAACACCTTTATTGTTGTTGAAGATGGGAAAAGGCAAACATCTTGGTGGAATGATGAAGTGAGAGCAGCCTGTAAACGTAAAAAGAAGGCTTATCAGAAATGGCTCCAAACAAGGGCCGAGGCAGACAGGGATTTGTACGTAGATGAAAGAAACAGAGCAAAACAAATAGTTGTTGAAGTCGTGGGAAGATTTTGGTAATAACCTGGAAAGGCTAGGTCAAGCAGCAGGGAAACCTTTCTGGACAGTAATAAAGAATCTTAGGAAGGGAGGGAAAAAGGAAATCAGTGTTTTGAGTAATTCAGGTGAACTCATAATAGATCCCAGGGAATCGCTGGAGAGGTGGAGGGAATATTTTGAACATCATCTCGATGTAAAAGGAAATCATCCTGGTGGTGTTGTGAACACCCAAGCTCATGGGGAGGAGGAAAATTATGTTGGTGAAATTACACTTGAGGAAGTGGAAAGGATGGTAAATAAACTCCATTGTCATAAAGCAGCAGGAATAGATGAAATTAGACCTGAAATGGTGAAGTATAGTGGGAAGGCAGGGATGGAATGGCTTCATAGAGTAGTAAAATTAGCATGGAGTGTTGCTAAGGTACCTTCAGATTGGACAAAAGCAGTACTTGCATCTATCTATAAGCAAGGGAACAGGAAGGATTGCAACAACTATCGAGGTATCTCATTGATTAGTATACCAGGCAAAGTATTCACTGGCATCTTGGAAGTGAGGGTGCGATCAGTGATTGAGATAAAGTTGGATGAAAACCAGTGTGGTTTTAGACCACAGAGAGGCTGTCAGGATCAGATTTTCAGTATGCGTCAGGTAAATGAAAAATGCTACGAGAGGAATAGACAGTTGTGTTTATGTTTCGTAGATCTACAGAAAGCATATGACAGGTTACCGAGGGAAAACCTGTTCGCCATACTGGGGAACTATGAAATTAACGGTAGATTATTAAAATCAATCAAAGGCATTTATGTTGGCAATTGGGCTACAGTGAGAATTGATGGTAGAATGAGTTCTTGGTTCAGGGTACTTACAGGGGTTAGACAAGGCTGTAATCTTTCACCTTTGCTGTTCATAGTTTACATAGATCATCTGCTGAAAGGTATAAAATGGCAAGGAGGGATTCAGTTAGGTGGTAATGTAGTAAGCAGTCTGGCCTATGCTGACAACTTGGTCTTAATGGCAGATTGTGCCAAAAGCCTGCAGTCTAATATCTTGGAACTTGAAAATAGGTGCAATGAGTATGGTATGAAAATTAGCCTCTCGAAGACTACATTGATGTCAGTAGGTAAGAAATTAAACAGAACTGAATGTCAGATTGGTGATACAAAGCTAGAACAGGTCAATAATTTCAAGTATTTAGGTTGTGTGTTCTCCCAGGATGGTAATATAGTAAGTGAGATTGAATCAAGGATTCATAAAGCTAATGCAGCTCGCAGTTGGGATCAACAGTATTCGTAACAAGAAAGTCAGCTCCCAGACGAAACTATCTTTACATCGGTCTGTTTTCAGACCAACTTTGCTTTACGGGAGCGAAAGCTGGGTGGACTCAGGATATCTTATTCGTAAGTTAGAAGTAACAGACATGATGGTAGCAAGAATGATTGCTGGTACAAATAGGTGGGAACAATGGCTGCAGGGTATGCAGAATGAGGAGATAAAGGCTAATTTAGGAATGAACTTGATGGATGAAGATGTACGCATAAATCGGCTTCGGTGGTGGGGTCATGTGAGGCGAATGGAGGAGGGTAGGTTACCTAGGAGAATAATGGACTCTGTATGGAGGGTAAGAGAAGTAGAGGTAGGCCAAGATGACGATGGTTAGACTCAGTTTCTAACAATTTAAAGATAAGAGGTATAGAACTAAATGAGGCCACAACACTAGTTGCAAATCAAGGATTGTGGCGACATTTAGTAAATTCACAGAGGCTTGCAGACTGAACGCTGAAAGGCATAATAGTCTATAATGATAATGTATGTACGTATGTGGAAAAGAGCAGTGGATCATATCATAATAAACTGCGATCCAGAATCAACCCAGAGAGCTATAGGAATAGACAATATATTGAACAATCACAAATTTTTGTTCCTCCTCCGTGTCTTTTCTAGAATTTTTGTCTATACCGACTTCTTGTTTAGCATTCTGCAGTCGAAAATGTCTTCTGATGTACATTTGTGTATTAAAGAGGTGAAGGTTGCTACTACTATTATATCATCAATTCTCTCAGAAGTGATAAAGTAATTAAAGAAATCGAAAATGTTCAAATGTCATGAATGCTAACCAGGGAATTACGAAAGCCTTCGTTTCGTAGAACTACTTGATGAAACTTTTTTTTTTGCTAGGGGCTTTTACGTCGCACCGACACAGATAGTTCTTATGGCGACGATGGGATAGGAAAGGTCTAGGAGTTGGAAGGAAGAGGCCGTGGCCTTAATTAAGGTACAGCCCCAGCATTTGTCTGGTGTGAAAATGGGAAACCACGGAAAACCATTTTCAGGGCTGCCGATAGTGGGATTCGAACCTACTATCTCCCGGATGCAAGTTCACAGCCGCGCGCCTCTACGCGCATGGCCAACTCGCCCGGTGCTTGATGAAACTGAATTTAATATTTATCAGTCACAATTTCCCCAACAGCATTTAAACGAACTCATGACCATGCACCCTAAGGTTTTTCATGTATATCAACTTAAGAACGAACTTTGATGCTATCTATTCCGTTAACGTTAGTTTCTGGTGAACGCGCTATGAGTGCCTTGAAACGAATTAAAACCTATTTAAGGAATTTGATGACCAGCCAGAGACTGTCCAACTTGGGAACTCTAGCTATAGAGAAGGAACTGCTGTGGCATCTTAGCAAGGTGCCCGACTTCAACACAAGAGTAATAGACATATTTGGTGAAATAAAGGAGAGGCGTATTGAACTCATTTACAAGAATATTGTTTAAAGTGAGTTGTATGAGAATCTATTATTAACCTCTCATTATTTACATAACAATGAATTATATTACTATTTATAAGTCTAAAAATATATTGTCATTTGACAGCTCCCCGCTGCCTATTTCTTTCTTTCTTTCTTTCTTTCTTTATTATTGTCTTGTTTTCTATGGAATGACTCAGGCTATAGAGCCTGCTATTATGCCCAACTATAATACACTATTTCATTTATGTTAAATTCTACAACATACTATAACGGTGGGACTTATAAATTAACTGGAAAAGCTCATGGCATAGATCCTACGGTTAATATTTACAGGAAGTACATTATCTTAGATATGTTCTATAGATTATGTTCTGATATGTAAGTAATGTTTGCAACACCTTCTTTTGAACAGCTGAGTACTAGGAATGTTTCTAATTTCAGCTGGCAGGCAATTCCACAGCTGGATAGTAGCGGGGATAAATGAATCAGTTACTAGTAGTGTGATGGGTAGGGAAACTTTGCAAGGAGTTAATGACCTTGTTTGGTGATTATTTCTGGATGATAAGTACTGAAGGTCATCTCTCAAGTAAACCGGTATTTTGCTCCGTAGAACACTATGAATAAGTGACACAGAAATAAAAGGAGTGCATGCAGGGTTATAGGTTGTTACTGGACTTGTCTTAGTTTCAGAGTCATTAATATAATATTGATAATATGATTAAATAACTTTAAAAATATCTGTCTACCTCTTTATTTAGCTCATGTTTTGCCACTGGTCCCACTAACTACTTGATGTCACCCAACTGTGGGTAGCTTCACTTATTTAAAGAACACAACGATGTCTGTTAAGCATCTATGTAAAGCCAATCTCTGGAATGGAATCTGTGGCTGCGACAAAGTATGAACATGAGTGGATCAGGCTGTAAATCTAATACAGATCTGTGCAAGGTAACAAACAAATGTTCAATTAAAGACCAAATTAAGGAGACAAAATAGTGGTGACTTGATCCACATTAAGGAAGTCACATGGAGAAAATAAAAGGTCTGGACTGAAATCTGCAAGAACCAGAGAGGTATGGTTCTTTGAGAAAAACCTGGAGAAGAATCGCTGAAGAAAAAACCATGAAAGTAGGAACACTTGGAATAAAGAGCTGGCTGCCAACCAGATCGGATGGATGGTCTTCACTGTTACCCAATGCACCATGAAAAGCCCCTTTTTGTCTTCCTGGCCTTTTCACCAGTTTTGGGATTGGTACTTCATTTTGCTTTTGTGCAGTTTTATAGCTGGATGCCCTTCCTGATGTCACTGTTGCATGTATCTGCAGTAGTTGGTAATGTGGAATACTGTATGTAGATGATAAACATATATTAACACGAACATAAACACCCAGTAACTGAACCAGAGGAAATAACCAGATGCAGTTCAAATCCCCAGACTGGCCAGGGACTGAACTCAGTGTCAGTATGTTGACTATTCAGCCAAGGAGCTGGACCTATGCATTTGAGAAGTATGATTATGTAAATAAGTTGAGGGATCTTTGAGATTCACGAGAAATCACTGCATCATGGTGATGATGCGCAGACTAAACTGTGGCTGGACAACATAAAACACGTGACAAACCTGGCAGTTCAGTACGAGACGGATTTGTGTGCCTGAAACAGTCTGTGTGGGCAGAGATCTAGAGTACAGCGGTTTTTACTGTGTGCTGAGTGCATTTGGTACAGAGTATTCGATTTGTAGGAATGCAGGATGGCAAAGAGAACATATTTGGATGATATTACACGTGGTCGAATCATCGGCAGATTAGAGGCTGGTCACAGTCAGTGCCACGTGACTGACTAGAGACCATGCAGCAGCCTCTTGGTCACACATCTCCCGTCAAGCTGCGTGTCGTCAGCTTCGATAGGTTGCTCTGTATACCCGGCAATCCGCCAGATGCATTCCCCTCACACAAAGGCACCACATGGCTTGTCAAATGTGATGTCTTGCTCATTGTGATTGGACCCAAGAACAGTGGGGTAGTGTCCTGTTCACGGATGAGTCATGGTTTAGCGTGAAAAATGACTCTCGCTGTCTGTTTATCTGGCGTGCCTCTGGGACAAGATACAATCCTGCCAATATTGTGGAAAGGGACCAATAGGGTGGCATCAGTGTTCTCGTGTGGGGCATCATCATTTTAGGAGCATGTACTCCACTGCAAGCGTTTCTTAAGGGTACTGTGATGGGTGCTGTCTATAGGGATGACATCCTGGAACACTATGTGCGGCCGTTTCATGCTACATATGAACCTGGATTCCATCTTTTGGACAATAACATCCACCCACACAGGGCTAGCCTGGAGGACGAATACCTGCAACATGAGGACATGACACATCTAGAGAGGCCAGCTTGCTCCCTGGACTTAAATTCGATTGAACATGCATGGGACGCTCTAGGCCAAAGGACTGAAGCCCTAACACTGCCACCAAGGACCATTGTTAACCTCTAAAGAGTGCTTGTCCACCACGTTACCACAAGCCATGCTGGATGGCCTGATCCAGAATATGGGGAGCCGTTGTCCATGCTGTATTGCCATGTGATATCGTCACACCCCTTCCCTGCGAACCATGTGACATTGCTGCAGTGGGGAGGCTTGTGTGTTCCAATGAAGCAGATAGCCGAGCCGGAGGTGCAACCATATCGGATGGGTATCTGTTGAGAGACCAGACTAAGGAATGATTCATCGAAAGGGAAGGGGTAGCAGCCTTTCGGAAGTTGCAAGGGCGGCAGTCTAGATAACGGACTGATATGGCCTTGTAATAATACTCAACATGGCTTAGCTGTGTTGATACTGCTACACAGCTGAAAGCAACGGGAAACTACAGCCGTAACTAACTCCCGAGGACATGCAGCTCTCTCTGTATGAATGATGTACTGATGATGGCTTCCTCCCGGGTAAAATATTCCGGAGGTAAACTAGTCCCCCATTCGGATCTCCGGGTGGAGACTACACAAGACGGGGCGATCATCAGGAAGATAGATATTGACATTCTGTGAGTCAGAACATGGAATGTTAGAAGTTGGAATCGTTGTGGTAGGTTAGAGAATCTGAAAAGGGAGATGGATAGACTAAAGTTAGATGTAGTTGGTATAAGTGAAGTACGTTGGCAGGAAGAACAGGATTTTTGGTCAGGCGACTACCGAATTATCAATACAAAATCAAACAGGGTAAATGCAGGAGTTGGTTTAATAATGAATAAGAAAATAGGACAGCGGGTAAGCTACTATGACCAGCATAGTGAAAGAATTATTGTCGTCAACATAGATACCAAACCAATGCCCACCACGATAGTGCAGGTCTATATGGCCACTAGTTCAGCGGATGATGAGGAAATCGAAAGAATATAAGAAGAGATAGAAGATTTAATACAATATGTAAAAGGTGACGAGAATCTAATTGTGATGGGCGACTGGAATGCAGTGGTAGGCCAAGGAAGAGAAGGTAATACAGTAGGAGAATTCAGATTGGGACAAAGGAACGAAAGAGGAAGTCGTCTGGTTGAATTCTGCACCAACCATAATTTAGTCGTTGCTAATACGTGGTTCAAACACCACAAACGATGGCTGTATACGTGGACGAGACCTGGAGACACTGGTAGGTATCAAAAAGACTTCATTATGATTAGGCAGAGATTCAGAAACCAGGTGCTGGATTGCAAAAATTTTTCCAGGAGCAGACGTGGAATCTGACCACAACTTGTTGGTCATGAAATGCCATCTGAAGTTGAAGAAATTGAAGAAAGGAAAGAATGCAAAAAGATGGGATCTAGACAAGATGAAAGAAAAGAGTGTGAGGGATTGTTTGAAGAAACATGTTGTACAAGGACTCAATGAAAAGGCTGAAGGAAACACAATAGAGGAAGAGTGGACAGTCATGAAAAATGAAGTCAGTAGGGCTGGTGAAGAAATGTTAGGAAGGAAGACAAGATCAACTAAGAATCAGTGGTCGCCATAAGACCTATCTGTGTCGGTGCGACGTAAAGCCCCTTGCAAAAAAAAAAAAAATAAAAAAATAAAGCTTCAGTGGATAACTCAGGAGATACAAGACCTGATTGATGAACGACGAAAATACACGAATGCCAGAAATGAAGAAGGTAGAAAAGTATACAGGCGATTAAAGAATGAAGTGGATAGAAAGTGCAAGGTAACTAAGGAAGAATGCCTGAAGGAGAAGTGCAAGGATGTCGAAGGTTGCATAGTCCTAGGAAAGATAGATGCTGCATACAGGAAAATCAAGGAAACCTCTGGAGAAAGGAAATCTAGGTGTATGAATGTTAAGAGCTCAGATGGTAAGCCACTTCTAGGGAAAGAAGACAAAGCAGAAAGGTGGCAGGAACATATCCAACAGCTGTATCAAGGTAAAGATGTAGATAATTTGGTTCTGGAACAAGAAGAGGCTGTTGATGCTGATGAAATGGGAGACCCAATTTTGAGGTCAGAGTTTGACACAGCGGTGAGAGACCTAAATAGGAACAAGGCACCTGGAACTGATAACATTCCCTCTGAATTACTGACTGCCTTAGGAGAAACCAGCATGGCAAGGTTATTCCATTTAGTGTGTAAGATGTATGAGACAGGAGAAGTCCCTTCCGATTTTCGGCAGAATCTTGTTATACCTATTCCCAAGAAAGCCGGTGCTGACAAGTGTGAAAACTAGCGCACCATTAGTTTAGTATCTCATGCCTGCAAAATTTTAACATGTATTATTCACAGAAGAATGGAAAAACAAATTGAGGCTGAGTTGGGAGAAGATCAATTTGGCTTCAGAAGAAATGTAGGAAGACGTGAGGCAATCCTGACTTTACGTCTGATCTTAGAGGATCGAATTAAGAAGGACAAGCCCAAGTATATGGCATTCGTAGATCTGGAAAAGGCATTCGATAATGTTGATTGGACCAAGCTATTTAAGATTCTGAAAGTGATTGGGATCAGATACTGAGAACGAAGAATTATCTACAATCTGTATAAAAATCAGTCTGCAGTGGTAAGAATCGAGGGCTTTGAAAAAGTAGCAGCAATCCAGAAATGAGTGCGGCAAGGCTGCAGTTTGTCGCCCCTCTTTTTCAATGTTTACATAGAACAGGCAGTAAAGGAAATCAAAGAGGAATTTAGAAAGGGAATCACAATCCAAGGAGAGGAAATAAAAACCTTGAGATTTGCTGATGATGTTATTTTATCTGAGACTGCAGAAGATCTAGAGAAGCTGCTTAATGGTACGGACGAAGTCTTGGGTAAGGAGTACAATATGAAAATAAATAAGTCCAAAACAAAAGTAACGGAGTGCAGTCGAACGAAGGCAGGTGATGCAGGAAATATTAGATTAGGAAATGAAGTCTTACAGGAAGTAGATGAATACTGCTACTTGGGTAGTAAAATAACTAATGATGGCAGAAGTAAGGAGGACATAAAATGCAGACTAGCACAAGCAAGGAAGAGCTTTCTTAAGAAAAGAAATTTGCTCACTTCAAACATTGATATAGGAATTAGAAAGATGTTTTTGAAGACTTCCGTGTGGAGCGTGGCATTGTATAGAAGTGAAACATGGACGATAACTAGCTCAGAAAGAAAGAGAATAGAAGCTTTTGAAATGTGGTGTTACAGAAGAATGCTGAAGGTGGGATGGATAGATTGAATCACGAATGAAGAGATACTGAACCAAATTGGTGAGAGGAGATCGATTTGGCTAAATTTGATGAGAAGAAGAGATAGAATGATAGGACACATCTTAAGACACCCAGTACTTGTTCAGTTGGTTTTTGAAGGAAGTGTAAGTGGTAAGAACGGTAGGGGTAGAGCAAGGTATGAATACGACAAGCAGATTCGAGCAGTAGTTACATAGAAATGAAAAGGTTAGCACTGGGTAGGGTGGCATGGAGAGCTGCATCAAACCAGTCTGTGGACTGATGACTCAAACACACATCATCACACCCAACACAGACGTTCTGTATGCCACCGGCGGAGGAAAACCACAAAAGGTCATTGCCACTCACTGTCCATGTCTGGTTTTCTGGTATACCTGGTACCAGTAACACTGTGTCAAAAGTCAAATTGTTGACAGGGAACCTTTTAGTGCATACATTATCAACGTGCCCCATGTTTTTCCATGGATCTTGAAGATCCCTTAACGTATGGATATGAGTGTAACAGGAAATAATTCACCACTTATAACACTTTCATAGATCTGAAATATACCCTTGGATTCAAATTACACCTGCCATCTACCCTGCAAATGGAGAAAGTACTTGAGCAGAAGCATCTGAAACAACAGGACATACCACTGGATTTCTACGCAAGGGAAGCAATGACCAATAGACAATGGACACAGGAAAATCAGGAACTAAGAAACGTAGTCACAAGACTCGCCGTACACAGCTTCCATCACAAAATTTGCAAAAACATAAAATATCATGAACCGAACAAAGAATGTAGCCTATATGTTCTCTGTGTGAGAAGCCATGCGACAAATACCACATAACACTGTGTAGTAACAGGGAAAAGAGCATAGTTGACTATAGCAAAGACTAAACCACCTCGAGCATTTGTAAATCACAGTATGTTGTAAGACATTATTTCTTGCTTACTTTGTAACATTGTAACCTATTGTTCTATCCTATTATTTGGCCATCTGGCTGCAATAAATTCTTAATAATTCTTTAAATATAGCCTTGGTCAATGAAGTCAAACCCTAGAATTTGACCGTACCTAAATAATTACTAGGGACCTGAAAAATTAGCATCTATTTTTCCAAAATTAGCATCTATTTACAAAGTTAAAATAATCGCATGGTATTATTAATTTTAACAATTCCAAGTTTATGAAGTGCAATTATTGCCCTTGGTTCACATGCAATACTAATTCATTGTTCATACGAAAGCATTGTCAGTACTTCCGCATTGCTTTTTTTCAAATTGCACCGTCTGTCTTTAACCACAGTGTTGTAATGAGACAACACACGCTCGCTATCTACATTGTTCACTGGGGTCCACAATAACTCAAGACAGTATTTAGCAAATATGCTAAACTCTGTTTGAACTGCAGTTAATGCAAGCATGACATCACATTTTTCCACTTTCTTTCATCTGGGTTTGAAATGCATGTTTCGGAGAACAGTAATCAGACCAGATATCGTTTCGTGAAAGATCTGTTATCCAAACAATTACCCAAGCTCATCTAATTTATCAGTGTGTATTTTTTGGATACAAAGCTTGAGAAATTGACACAAAATGCTTGTGGTTGGGGTCTTTAGCTTTCAATGTGGCTAGCTTGCACTGTGAAGAATGAGCAGCTTTAACAAATGTGTCTCTACATGCAGCCTGCTGCAGAGGAGTGAGCTTATTCAAAGCATCATTAGTTGTCACAGAAAAATTCCCCTCACACATGAAAGTAAAACTGGCGTCAAGGTTATGCAGTTTGGGGTAAAGGAGATGAGAGGTAGGATACAGAGACCCTTCAAATTCAGTAAGGAGGTCAACCAATCCAGCTGCATGATCTGTGACAAAAACCATGTGGGAGTGAAACCTATTCACTTCTCGGTCATACAGATCAGTCAGGTACTTAATGATGATGATGATGATGCTTGTTGTTTTAAGGGGCCTAACATCGAAGGTCATCGGCCCCTAATGGTACGAAATGAAAGAACAAAAATTGCAAAGGCATCCACTGACCAAAATAAAAATAAAATATGGCATGAAGAATGAATGGATGGACAGGAACTCAACAAAACACAAAACAAACAAACAAAATCCAGTGGATCGGACTCAATACAGATCGAAAATAACATTATTACCGACCAAGGAACCACTTATAAAGCACAATGATGCTTGGTGTCTAAAGGGGGTGCAAAATCCACATCTAAGGCCCCACAGAATGGTACATGTCGCGAGTAAAATAGAACCATGGTATGTGTCATGTTGGGGTATTAATCAGAAGTAGCGAAGACTCACGGTGTTCCACAAAAGATGGTACTACTCACAAGTATTGCAATACGCACAAGTAACGCAGACCTATGGTGTGTCTCACACAATGGCCCAACTCAGAGTCAACGCAAACCGAGAAGGTTCCCCACCTAGGTGTACTAAACACGGGCGCCGGTATTCCCGTGGTGTTCCCCACATAGTGGGTACTAATCACAGGCAATGCAGACCCACGGTGCTGCTCATATAGTGGTACAACTCACAGGCTACGCCCAGACCCGCGGTGTTGCACACATGGGTACGACGCACGGGTACTGGAATCCACCAGGCCAGGCTTTTACTGCTACTAATCACAAACCTATTTCGTACCGAATTTAGTGGTACTACTCGCAAGTACAGGCAACCTATGGTGTTCCCCGCGTGATGGTACGATTCAAAATTAGTTGCATGGCTCTAATTCAGTCAAGCACTTGGTCGCCCCTTTTAGTCGCCTCTTACGACAGGCAGGGGATACCGCGGGTGTATTCTACATGTGCGTCTCCCACCCGCAGGGGGTAGTGTGTTTGGTCCGCGAGAGGTATTTTATTTCCCTCAAGTCCGCCAGCAAGCCGGTTAGGACCCCCCTATCCGCCACCTGGGACGCGCCACGTGGGAGTATCACCTCTCCCCCTACTACGCCTGGGTAGCAGGTTCATGGCAGGTACTTAATACCACAGATGTTGATGTCTTTCATGCCAGACATCTTGAAAAAATGTAACAACATCAGTAAAGTAAGCACTCAAATAGAAGACAGCCTGAAACCAGCTATTCCATCGGGTTATGACAGGTGCAGGAAAAAGCTTTGCTTCCTTTGAAGCACCATACTTTGATGTTAAGAATTGTAAATAATTATATTTTCACTTTCTTGTGTTAAAAAATGCAGACTTTACCATCGCAACCACATGATTTAAATCTGTAATCACTGCGACCCAGCTATTGCCAACCAAGCTGATCTTATGTGCCCAGCACTGTACATGCATTAAATGATCCCCTATGACCAAACTTAATGTTTCATAACACCGGGTCATGTACACGGTACTGTCACTAACAAACACTTTAACTGCATCATATCGTAAACTATAACTGCGCGGAGTTTCTAAAACAGCACGAGAGCAGTTTGTAGCATTTCCTGCATCAAGATAGTTCATAGAAACAATGTGCAGCTCTCTCATCGATACGGTCATGAACTGGACAGCTTGCCATCCTTGGAGTAGGTGGACCCATATAACAGACTATTGTATTTTGTCAATACGGACCAATCAACTTATAAAAATGGTCAAGATTATAAAAAGTTGCTTTTCATCACACCGACACAGATAGGTCTTATGACAGCAATGGGATAGGAAAGTGGAAAGTAAGCTGCCATGGCCCTAATTAAAGTACAGCCCCAGCATCTCCCTGGTATGAAAATGAGAAACAATAGAAAACTATCTTCAGGGCTGCCAACAGTAGGTTTCGAACCCACTATCTCCTGAATGCAAGCTCACAGCTGCCTGCTCCTAACTGCATGGCCAACTTGCTCAGTTATTAACACATATCAAAGATTTTTGCCTTTTCTGCTATTGCCTTTTCCCCATTTAAAAAAATTGTACTTTGTCTTTAAGTGGTTTGAAGAAGTGTTTACCTTTTGAAATTTTGTAGCCAGATTTAAAGCCTGGAAGGAAGCAATTAGACATTTTTTCCTCCTTGGAATGTTTGTAAGTTTTATAAGCTTCGCACTATGTTTACGCTTACTAAATGAATACCATCACCAAATCACATGCTCTTCACTTAAAAAAATGCACGACATTTAAGTTTTGAACTTCACAGAACAACACTGCTGAACATAAATATATTACAACTACAGATACCAACATAGTAACGGTGCTGCCCTTAGCAGATGATTCATCACGGTCCCTATACTAGCCAATGGTGAACAACTTAAGACCTCACACTTTTCCTTCCAATCGCTATGGCCTAACCTAAATGGAACAATTACATCATCGTAACTGACAGGTCACAAGAAACATTTTCATAAATAGTAAACCTATGAAAGTTTCCACAAACATGGAAATGAATCTTTAAAAAATTAGAAATAAGAAAAAACACTTAAATGTAATTTCTCTACATCATGACAGTACGCCTAGAATTATAATTTTCAATATACAAATGAAACCACTGTTATAACTTACCATGATGCACAGATAAACCAGAAATATGGAAACAAATTTTTTGCAGTAAACCAAATTGTATATTTAAATGATTATGAATGGTCTCATAGGTTTATTTATCAATGAGTATTAAAAGTTAAAATTTACAAAATACTTACCTGTGTGTAAATATTGGGATTCCTCTTCGCATCTGACACCTCAGTGCATTCTGTGTCAAAGCCAAGATTCCATCATCAAAAGTATGAATATGACGAACTTCCTGCGTTGCATGTACTTGAAAAGAAGTATATTTCTGCATGCCCGGTCCATAATAAGATGTTACATGACCCTTTAAAAACATGTTATGATATCACAATTCCAGAAATCTTTGTGAACAAAAACTAGTTATTTCCCCTCACATAAGACAGGTTATTCAACACATTTTTAATTCTTTATTAACAACTGAAAATAAAATGCAAGTTACTTCACAACCTTAACTTACACCCTGGTTTCCCATCCATACTAATTCTTCCTGTTGATCAAATGCAACAGCCGAAACTCCAAATCTATCACCACCATCAACAAAAACAGAGCGAGTTTCTTGGAACTCAGCATCATTGTAACCTTCTCCAAAGTGTTCAGTTGCAGCAACAAAGTTCTCGCTGGGTAAATCATAGCCTTCACTTGGGACAGGATACTGGTTACTTCCATCAGCATACACTGAACATACCAATCAAAAGAGTTATGGTCAATGTATTTGTTACACATGACTGAACAAGATATAAAAAAATGATGGACACCTATTTTATGAATTCGCCTGATCAAATACTGACACAAATAGCATGATAACCAAAATGGTAGAAAAACATACACAGAAAACACAAACAGGATCTGTGCTAAAATTAATGAAGTTAACAACGTAACATCACAATTATACTGTCAATAAATATGAATTTAACGAAAGAAATTCACTATGAGCAAAATCTAGACATTACTTGTGTCTGCATAATATTTATAAAATGTAAACAAGTCAATGTCACACTACAACTTACACAGCAATTCATTGGATGCCGTAGCAACAGTAGGGTCGTAATGCGCAATTCCTGCATAATCCATGATGCTAGAGCTGCATTATTTTAGAACAACGGAAAACTGTTGACCACTTTCCTGTCAAAAAACGGAAAAAATAACTCCTTAAAGCTACATTGCTAACTGCAGACACCTCAGCACACAAACAATCAGCTGGCAAAGTGCTACAGCAGCATGTTTCGGTGAGTGTCGGTCGATAGATCGCCATGACTTAGTATATCGAAACAGACCTAAGTCAAAAGTGCGAGTCGAATCTTGGTCGATAGTATGGTAAAGTATGACCAACTGTATTTGGCATGACCAAATCACCGCCGTCTCGATCCTCTTATACTGCCTGCTCTATGCCACTAGTTTAACACAGGGAGGCGCGACTACCAATATTTCTCCAAGTCGCCGTAAGAGTGCAGCAGTAGACGCACAATCCTCGCTGTTAGTGTGAGTGTAGCACTGTGTTATTGGTGCATGAATGTGTGTGAAAACCTGAGTTATTTCGTACAATGAGTAAACGTGTCTGGTCACTTTCGTTCGTACAAGACATATATTTTGTATAGAACTGTGAAATGAATTAATCATGTTATGCTAATAGATATTTCAAAAGTGATTTTAAGGTCTTGGTACTTGTTTCTTTCCGTTCATGAAAGGTATATTTTCCGTAGAACTGAAACTTCAGATTCTTTCCCCGAAATATTCAACTGTTGTGTATCATTTTGCCAATCGCGGCAAGGTGGTTCGCAGCCAGAGAAGATACGACTCCATGAAATGCCGTCTAGAAGGGAATTAAGAGAAAAGCAGCTATCGGCTTTATCTAGGCAAGGACCTAATAACGGAAGTAATTGGATATCCTCAGATTACTCTCGCACCTGTGCCTTTACACCTTATTTCGGAAGGTGATGGAGCCTCCGCGGCTCAGGCGGCAGCGCGCCGTCCTCTCACCGCTGGGTTCAGTGTTTCAAATCCCGGTCAGTCCATGTGAGATTTGTGCTGGACAAAGCGGAGGCGGGACAGATTTTTCTCCGGATACTCCGGTTTCCCCTGTCATATTTCATTCCAGCAACACTCTCGAATATCATTTCATTTCATCTGTCATTCATGTCATTCATTAATCATTGCCCCGGAGGAGTGCGACAGGCTTCGGCAGCCGGCACAATTCCTATCCTCGCTGCTAGATGGGGATTTCATTCATTCCATTCTTGACCCGGTCGAATGACTGGAAACAGGCTGCGGATTTTTTCAGAAGGTGATTAAAGCCGTGGAGGATAGTGGATTCCTTGTGATAAGAATTGGGACGGGCAATCACAAAATAAGTGTTCATGTTTAGACATTCTGGACAACCTCAGATATCCAGACGATAATATTCCAATCAAACTAGACACAGGAAATCAAATCCTTATTGCGAGTACTAGGTTTGTGTTGTTGAAGAGAGGATGGAGTGCGACATTTATGTCAGCGACATCTCACTGCCTAGAGTTTCGACACCGCTAAATGGAACTGATTATGCATCAGGACAGAGGAGGAGTTCGATACCCAAAACCTTGTTTTGTTGCTCTGGTGAAGCATCTGCAGGAGTTCGTTTAAGCTGCTGTGCCCTATTGTCGAAGTCCTTCAAACGTACGAGCGTAATACGAGGACCTGCGACGTCTTCCCTTTCAGAATACCGGGCGAGTTGCCGTGCGGTTAGGAGCGCGCAGCTGTGACCTTGCATCCGGGGGATAGTTGGTTCTAACCCCACTGTCGGCAGCCCTGAAGATGGTCTTCCGTGGTTTCCCATTTTTACACCAGACAAATGCTGGGGCTCTACCTTAATTAAGGCCAGGGCCGCTTCCTTCCCATTCCTAGGCCTTTACTATCCCATCGTTGCCATAAGACCTATCTGTATCGGTGCGACGTAAAACAAATAAAAAACTTTCAGAATGTGTTTTTTTACAGTGTGAGGTCAAAGAACATCAGTAAACTGTTAGTGCTATTATCCTAACCAAGTTCGTAAGACCTCTATTATTTGATATTGCGTTGGCAAGAACACAAAGAGTACGGTACCGGTACCACTCCAAGCCTTCGTCCAAGAAAATCTTTAAATTGTTTATGAAGAGGACAACTGCGACTTCAAACAGGTAATATTGCCGATGTTTAATATTAGTGATGTAATTTACGAGCTTCAGTGAGCATATGACCACACTGCATAGTGTTTTGTAGGCTGTCGTCATTAGAATAAGTTTAGAACATTGTGCGTCTATGGCTGCCATCTAGCGGAGAAATTTTGTCGCCGCGTAGTCGCAAAAAGGCTCGCACAGAGCAGGCAGTATAGGAGGATCGAGACGGCGGTGGACCAAATACAGTAGAGACAAAACGCGACACAGAGCGAGATATCGAGGGACAGCTATTGGAGCTCACTCTAGCGGATAGACCTGAACGGTACTGATTCTGTCATAAGAGCACGTGTATTTTTGTGTGAAGTTTTTGGTGTTATTTATGCGTTTTCAGTGAGTTGGCATAATTAAATAGTAGCGTGTGTCATTCCTTGATATCTCCTCTCAACATGAGGGGAAAGGTATGTGCTGTGTTTGGCTCCAGTAATTACGAAGTAGAGAAAAAATGCGCGGTCGTTCTTCAGGTTCCCTCGTGACAAGAACATGTAAGTAATATTGTGTTTGCATATATATTCTTCCAGTGACAGAGATTTTTATAGTACTTCATAATCTTCTGACCTGCTCGACCCATGTTTTAACTGGCTTAAACTATAATACGCATATTTGGTTGTATAGTGCAGCAGTTAACCTTCAGTACCGATGTGTTGTTGTAGGTGTGATCTGTGGGTTTTGAAATGCCACAGAAGCGATTTGGATAAAGTGTACAGGAAAGAAGGGACGTTACGCTTGTATAAGAATTATAAGATCTGTTCAGATCATTTCCAGGCCAGCGACTTTAAAAATCCTCGACTATACAGCCAAGGGTATGTTACATTTTTACTCTAATTGTACGTAAATATTCCTCAAAGCATCACTATCGACAACATTTTCAAACTTTTCTTTCTTTTATCCCTCTTCTCAGATTAAAGCCGAGATTTTATAGATTTTCTTTCTGTTAGTAGGCTTCATCAACAAATTAATCTAAAAAGCCACCTAATCGATACTTTATTTCTTTTGCCTTTGGCAAACTTAAAAATACATTAACAAACACAGTACATGTTTCGACCACTTAGTGGTCATCTTCAGCTGTATAAAAAAAAATCTTAGATGATAACATTTAAAAGCAAGCACATTGGATCTTAAAACTATATCCCATGGGAATCCAAAAACTATTGTTCTAGATGCTTTGAATGAATTGGAAGATGGGGGGTTGGGGGTAAGGAGATTTATGTGAATGATACTTAAATTACAGTATCGTTTACAATTGTGTTTAAAAAACTTAAACGATGAAAAACATATATAAAATATTTAAAAGCGTCTATGGTAAAATTCTTTTTGATAAAATTAGGTGGCGTGAATAAAAAGTTCGTGTTTGTAATAATCTTCAGGCATTTGCGAGAAAATAATAACTTAATTAAAATTCGCGTCTGTGGAGCTGTTAAACACTTTGTTTTTAATAAACACACTTTAAAATATTCTAAAGTGTCTATGGTAAGGCACTTATTCAACAACACTTGTGCTTGAATGAAAGTTTATGTCAGATGCACCAGTCTTCAGGTATTTATTGTTTATATTTAATAACTTCCTTGAGTGATATTCTTGTGGTTAAAAGGCCGTGTTGACTGTTTAACTTCCGAGAATTGCTCTTCGGAATGTGATAAAAGAAATTGTGTTAGTCGTTTAACTTGTTAAAACCCTGTGGTGGCTTCTGTTATACAAAATGGCGATCTGATTCGGGCAGCTTGCCTCGCGATCTGTAACCAGCAGGAGATCGTAATGTATTAAAATATAACATATGATAAAAGTAAAAAGCTCCGAATTCTAAATAGATAGCGGGAAGATATTTGTATTCGAGATTGCGTGGCCTTGACTTACCTTATCTGGCAAATGTTTAATCCGCGTTGCCTTGGAGAACTGCCTTCGTGCACGACCTAGTGTGATAGCGGTGTGACATGGTCTGAATGTTCGTGGAATATTCCGGAGAAAGGGGAAGTAGAGTTGTGTCGTCATCTAGTACGTCTTATGAGGGGGGAGGGATTACTGGTTGTGTTTCAGTGACGTCGTGTTCGAGTATTTCATTTGTTTGTCTTGTTTGTTTACTGTTTACCATGTCCACGTATTTACTGAATTGTTCGTATAGAAGGTTTTTTCGTTCGTTTCGTTTAGATTCCGTTCCCTGTTCTCTAGTTTATCGAGAGTAATGTGGATGTTTTCTAGGTTACTCATTAAACTTCCTTTATTAATCCTACTGATAATTTGTAGATCTTGTCTGATGTTAGTGAAATTGTGCTTAGCCTCCTTCATATGAGCTCCCATAGCAGAGTATCTTCTGTATTTCTCTGCATTAACATGTTCCTGATATCTAATTAATTTCTAGAACAATAGTTTTTTGGATTCCCATGGGATATAGTTTTAAGATCCAATGTGCTTGCTTTTAAATGTTATCATCTAAGATTTTTTTTATATACAGCTGAAGATGACCACTTAGTGGTCGAAACATGTACTGGGTTTGTTAATGTATTTTTAAGTTTGCCAAAGGCAAAAGAAATAAAGTATCGATTAGGTGGCTTTTTAGATTAATTTGTTGATTAAACTCATCGATACGGCCATGAAGTGGACAGCTTGCAGTAGGCTTCATGTTAAGAGGAAAATTGTCCAGCTATTAAATGTTAATTCATTGCACCATATGTGTAAGGAATGTGCCGATATTTTTATTGACAAATGTCTTAATGTGATGATACAATGTTTTTAAATCAGGAAAAAAGACAAATCCAACCATAAGATTTCAGGCAGTTATGCTAAAGCTAAAAAAGTAATGCATAAATGGAAGATCAAGCCATTTCACACCAGTCCATTTCACACCTTGTTTATATGTCTTAATTTCAGTTTTTGAATAATAACATTTTAAATAATTCTTCATTCATTTGTCCAGAATTGCTTTAGCAACTTCGAAGTTAATATCTCAATACCACTTTCTTTCTAGACGCAATTTATTTATCCATTTCCGTATATACATTTCCATTGATATTTGAATTTAGCGCGATTTGTTCAGGTCAAGTCACTAGGAGCGCCACTGTCGAATTGTCTCCCATTTTAGCAAGGCGAAATCCGTAAGTGTCGTGTGTTGTCTCTACTGTATTTGGTATGACCAGATCAAGACCAACTAATTGGCGGGAAAATGTTTGAATTCGTGGTGATCGTAAGGTATGTGTTGTTCGCACTTGGTTATGTTTATTTACATTGTGTTTAGAGGATAGGAAGCACTGTTTCATCCGCGTTATTAATAATGATGTACCGGTATATACGTAGTCATTAACGAGGCCATACGATTATTAACGAGTAATTCATATGGTGTAGGCCTAGTGTTAGAGGTGTAAAATAATAATTGTGCATAACAGAGTCTACTGTTGTACTATAACGGCTATAGCATTGGACAAAATGGATCGTTCGTACTGCGTATTATGTTGTAGATTAAATTATACTATTCCAGACACTTCAGTGTTTAAATTCTTTGAATATACAGCTCTAAGGGAGAAATATACAAGGAATATACACAGGGAAAATTAAGTCAAAGGCCAAACCGTTCAATGTATTAAACCAAGATTTGTGGTTAGGAAGCCTCTCTTCCCAACAGAAAGTGTTAGTAGTTTAGGAAGACGAGTTGAAGTTGGCTAAGATTTGATCTGCTTTTGATGACCTCAGGACAAACTCTTCCATTTAACGTGGATGATAGTGCTCTTTTTATTAAGGTACACGATGATGGTAGATTTGACGATATCTTGTCAAGGAATATGATGGTGTTTTATAAGAAAATAGGTGTCTACCAACCGAGACCTTCTGTATAACAGCGGGGATAAGCTGTACAGTTTGGTGAGTCAATTTACAACTACGAACATCCAATAGGATGTATATCCTAGTGAATATTTTTGAGGATGTCTTCATTCCTGATAGTGATATGGATATAGTAAGATGTAGGAAAGTAACATTTGCTTTGGAATGATATTTCAATTATTAGTTTCAGCTTAGGGCACACTATCCACCAGAGCTTCTGATATGAACTCCTACAATTTCTTGGTCTAGCTATTAGCATTTACCATAACATAACAATATATCATACGTTTTGACATAATGATGCCCGGTTTCTGGAACGTGAGATATCGAACCTATAGCGGTATCGAAAGGATAACTCGTGTTTTGGCGTTGCACGAACGTCAGCTACATCTATCGATTCGATAAATCTCCTGCTAACTTAGAGGGCCCTGAGCAGGAGATATCTATTTGTTAACTTGGTTGGCAGTTGCGCAGTACTTCAGTATCGGCGAAGGTATCGGCAGCTAATATTGTGTTAACGTTTTACATGGCTTTCTCATCTTCTTCTGACGAAGAAATTATAGAAGTTGTCAACATTTTAGAACGACCACGATTATATCATCGTCGGCCTAATGTTATGACGATGTACAGTGAAAGCGAATTCAAAGACATATTCAGATTACATAAGGATACTGCCATGCATTTGGTTGAGGTTATAGGCAATAATTTGCGCCTTGTGACAAACAGAAGTTTTTCAATTTCCCCTCTTGAACAAATATTAATAACAATACGTTTTTATGCTACTGGTTCTTATCAGATTATTGTCGGTGATTGCATTCGTGTCCATAAAAGCACAGTTTGTAGAGTAATTAAGAAGGTAACTCACGGGATTGCCAGTTTGAGGCTTAATTACGTACGAATGCCAGAATCAAGGAACGAACTGTTAAGGGTAAAGGAAGGTTTCTTTTCTATGAGTGGATTCCCTAATCTATTAGGCTGTGTTGGTGGAAGTCACATTCCAGTTCAATCACCGAGCAAAGATATGGGTGAACTTTATAGAAACAGAAAGGGATTCTTTTCCATTAAAGTTCAAGAGTTTGTTCAGGAGTTTGATGGCACTTTACTTGGTGACAGTGCTTACCCATGTCGTCCATATCTCATGACTCAATTTCTCAATCCTAATACTGAAGGTGAAGTGAGATATAATCATGCTCATATTAGAACAAGAGTATCAGTGGAACATACATTAGGTGTCTGGAAAAGGAGATTTCTTTGTTTATCTTTAGGCCTGAGGATTAAATTGGAAACAGCACTTGCTGTAATTGTGGCTACTGCTGTTTTACATAACCTAGCAATAGATGAACATGGACAAGAGTTTGACATTGAAGCTATTCCTGAAGAAAATAACATTGACCCACCTCTGCCAGACAATGGGTCTGGAAATGCTGTGAGAAGAACACTGGTTACCACCTTCTTCAGGTAAGACTGAAATATGATTTAAAAAATGAAATTGTACAACACTACATTGTAATGAACAATATAACACACAGTAGTAGAAAAAATTATTTAACGTCGTTTCCCTGCTTCTAAATATCAATGTTGCACTTTAATTGATCATACTGTGCTTGCTTTATTTTAAGTTCTAAGGTTTTAAGTTCATTTTCTATCTGAATATTCTCTAACTGGTTTAATTTCACTTGTCTTTCCAATCTTGCACTCTCCAGTTCTATTTCAAGTTTACTTTCAATTAGTTTATGGCATCTTTTCATATGGTCCAACACTAAAATACTGGTTTCCTCCTCCCTTGCCTTTACTGCCTCCTCAGTAGTCATTATTTTCAATTTTTTTCACGAATTTCATGGTCATATTTGTCTTTAATATTTTTTCTGTTTATTACTCTGTCTGCCATGCACTCTGCTGCCCTCTTCCTTCTTATAACATTGCCATTACATTGGTCACTGTTTATTGCAGCTGATCGACTGCGTGTGGGCCTTAGGGTGACCACTTCTGGTGCCCTATGGGCATCAGGGACTGCCTGGCTGACAACTTCTGGTACCTTATGGACTATAGGGGCTGTTTGGGGTACGACTTCTGGTGACTTTTGAATCTCAACTTCAAGGGCTGTTTGGGTGACCACTTCTGGTGCCGTTTGCAGATGATCATCTGATGGATTAATCACATCTAGTACAAAATCTGAAAAATATAATAGTATTTATTATATAAAATAAAAAGGTCATAGTTAAGTTATAGTACTCATTCCAACAAAATAAATTATATGACAGAAAGGAAGATAACAGATGAAGATTAAATTAGATACCTCCAAGATATTCAGCACATGAATCGTAACAATTCTGCAGAGGCTCAAGCTGAGGTTTCATCATTGCTATGAATCTCTCATCTATCTTGTCTGTTTTTGGAGTAAATGTTCCACCTCCTGTTTTGTAATGCTCCACCTGAAATAATAAATACATGCATGTTTACCAATAATCATAAAGCAATAAATCTCATCGAATCCTAAAGTAATTCACATAATAGCTAAGCAAACCAGCAAACCTCACATCCAACAGACAGACCACTGAGGATAAAAATGGAAGAGAGGTATTATTTTATTCTAGCCTTGCATATAGACTAACCTACTCCTAATTATGTAGTATTTACAGTTGTTATCCACATGTTGCATTATTATTTCATTACTGGTATATTAACAATAATTAATATTAAAGATTCATAACTGATAATTATTGTATTATTCAATTACTAGCCGCCATGAAACGTTTTCATACCTTCCTGTGTCATAAAAATATAGGCCTACTCAGTACCTTGCATGTATCTTAAGAATAGTTGCCTAAATTTGGACAAAACAAGTTCTAGCTCTTATTCAAATGAAACCACTGCACTTGCATTTCATTTTCTTACTGTCATGTTACTGTTTTTAATAATATCAGTTTGACTGCATGATCAGATTAGATCTTTTACTATTATCATTATTATTATTATTATTATTATTATTATTATTATTATTATTATTTCCTCCAGGCCCAATTTTATCATCAGCTCTTCATGGAGAATTCAGGGA
Source organism: Anabrus simplex (assembly GCF_040414725.1). Taxonomy (NCBI): domain Eukaryota; kingdom Metazoa; phylum Arthropoda; class Insecta; order Orthoptera; family Tettigoniidae; genus Anabrus; species Anabrus simplex. Next base: position 1,290,227,555 of record NC_090265.1, read on the forward strand.
ACAGAAGTAAGATTTTAATCACATAGAAATTAACTTATTGTTTTCTTTAGTTAGTGCAAAGAGAGCTATTTTAGAATGTGAGAAAAAAGTCTGTGTACCTTTCAAAGTGGTGGTGGTGATTACTGTTTTAAGAGGAAGTATTTATCTTTCAAAAACAAAGAACACGCTTGGAAACAACCAGCTGATAGTTTCAATGAAATATGTGACTCCCAAGAAACATAAAACATCTGGGCCTCTTTAATTAAAAATCTTGCTGAGAGCTGTTGTTTATGTTATCTTCTTATCTGTGTCAACACACTTCACACCCTTCAGGAATATTAAGTGGCCTTGGTGAGCTCCCTACATTCAGTCGAAATTCTCAAGTGGACTGCTAAACCTCATGTCATGAGTTAAGAGAGGAATTTGGAGGTTTTAACGGGTAAGTACGAAAACAGATGCTTCTTTTATGTTAACTTTAATTTCTTCCTTCATTGGTTCACCAACAAATCATAAAAATACTGGTGGATAGGATAGTTTGCTTGACATCATTTTCTGCCATATTTGGGAGATTGTTAATTCCCTGAGGAAAATTGTGCAGTGTGTTAGTGACTTCAAACTGGTCATCAGTAACAGGAGGCATGCTTTCTTAACCTCAGTTGTACATTGAATCATTAGCCTATCTTCATCAAAATCAATCTATCTTCAATAATTTCAATTTCATTTTCTAATGCCAATAGGCCTACTATTTTTCAGCTGTATTAAAAAGTGTAGTGTTTGAGTAAATAGTTCAGCAGCTTGTTATTCAAATCTATTGTAACCTTTTTACTAGGAAATTCCCAGATACATTAATACAAACTGGGGAAAAATGGGTTTAGTTTAAACTCAGAATTAAGTAGTTTTGGGAGGATGGTTGTCCAGCTGTACTTCCTCTTAAAACAATAATCACCAACCAGAAATGCTAAACTGCAGCAGTTTCAAATAAATGCAAGTTTAAACTCATTTGGAGGAAATGGCCCTAAGCCTAGGAATTTCTTTCTTTCTTCATCTTCCTGTTTTGCTATTTGTTTTACATCACAGTGCCAGATAATTCTTATGCCAATGATGGGATAAAAAACTACGACTGGTAAGGAAGCAACTGATGTGAAAATGGGAAACCATCATCAGTGCTGCTGACAGCTGGATTCAAACCCACTATCTCCCGAATGCAAGCTGGCAGCTACGTGACAAACCGCGTAGCGAACTCACTTGTAGGCATTTCTATTGTAAGGTTTATATGGACAGCCTAACCTATAATATAGTAGGAACAGATAGAAATATTTTTATTGAAGAATCTTACCTTATCATCTGCAATATGCTGCCGAGCCTTCCTCTTCAATGTGTCGTACAAATAGTGCAGCTGTTTCGGGAGCCTGGGTCCTGATTGACAATTAGCATTGTACAATTTGGTTACCTCCTCCCAAGCTGTATTCTTTTCTTTCACACTCGTTGCATCAGTCCTTTTGTTCCCTATAACACTTATGAACTGCCCTACAATATCTAACAATATATTTTTGTCTTGTTCAGTGAAGTTTTTGCCCTTTTGCTATCCATGATGTTACCCTCTGCAGAATTTAGCAATATTATTCAACGAAATGTACCGTATGACCTATTTGTGATGATGACTGGGACAGCTGGATAATAGCCAAGACTGTGAATCACTGCCTTTTGGATTCTGCTCATATTATGCATAAAAACAAGGCAGTACTAGCGGAGGCATCTAGTGAGTAGTTACGAAACTTGATCAACGAGCCAATAGTTGACAGTTCGATAAGTTAGCTGCTGTTAAGCCCCATTCACAACGCAAACGTAACGTAACGTAAACTTAAAATTAACGTTAACTTAGAAGTTAGCGGTCATCTTATCTAATGGATCCATTCAGAATGCGCCGACGTAAACTTAACTGGGAGTCCGTAAAATTAAGGGATTGCAAACTCCAAGCTCTTGCGGTTAATTTTACGTTAACTTTAAGAACCAGCCAATCAGAGCAGAGGTAAACGCTGTGTGTTGTGCACGATATAATGACTTCTTTCGACGAAACACTTGTAATTCTCTTTCAAAGTAATCTTTGTGTATAGGCTATGTATGATAGAAGGAAAAAGAATTACAAATACGCTGTACCGAAAAATAATAGGTGGAAATTAATATCCTGTAGTAATGAAATCTGACAATAAATGGCGGGAGACAAGCTCGCAGCGCTGGCAAACGGACGAGAGACAATCCCTGTCATAAATAAAACAGTGCCCCTGTATATTTCTTAACATTATGACGGACTACTAGTTTACGAAAACGATATCATCCAAACAAATAGATCCAAATATCTCATCGTGGTATGATAGATAGGGTCATAGATGTCGGTAAAGGAAACCTTTTACATTTCTTTTTATTACAAAAGGGGAAGCAAATCGTAAGAAAGGCAAACAGTTCAGGTTTCATCCGCATGTCCAAAACGAACTGATGAGGGTAATTTCTTACAGTAGATTACCGAAATCGCCCTGAGATAACCTTCTTTGATTCAAGGGATGAATCCATTTTCTGCACCGTTGTTTAGATCGCCTTTTCAGGTACCGTAGGCCTACACAGCTCCCAGGAGCAAAGCAATAGATGTTTGAAGTAATATGGATTCCGCTACCACGTTGTTTGATTCCATCGAGTTATTGAAATATAAAACTGCGAGATAGCCCAAAACCTGACTTCCGTACTAAATAACATGGCAGTGTTTTGATTGCCTGCTGTGTACTCTTTACGTTAGGGCTGGTTTACACGGGTAGAGTAGCGAGGCGAGTAGAGTAGTTAGTAGAGTACCCACGTTACTCTACTCTACCGCTGTCTGGTAGAGTTGACACTCGTATCGTTCATACGGGGTAGAGTCATACAGTAGAGTAGAGTACAGTAGTAGCACCATGTCAAGACGTAAGCACATCGTAAGGAAGTGTTTAAAGACATTTACAAACATATTACTGCAAGAGGTTAGTGAAGCGTTAGAAGAAGAAGTAAATGAGGAAAAAAGATAATGGGTAAGAGGCTGGCTTAGTAGGAGAGATACACTCGGGGCATCGGCATTAATTCTGAGAGAACTTGGCAATTTGGAGAAATATGGGGGGACAAACTCGACACAGTTGGCCAAGAACATGAGGGATCGTCTCAGGAATCATTTTGTTAATGAAAGAGCAGTTCCCTGGCAGTACAAGCATGTATTTTAATCCAGGAACACAAACGATTGAATTTTTATGACTTTATTAATTATTGTACAAAAAGTAACGACAGTGTAATCATCCCCTCAGGATTTTACTAGTCTTCGTCTGTGAATACTATAGTGGTGATTTCTAAGATAAAACTATATGAACGAGCTCCAGTCTAATTATAGATCATAATTCTGGCGAAGGTTTTTGTTCCACGGTGAAGGGGTGAGGTACTCCTTTCCCCAGTTAGACTGTAGTGATGTTTCTATTTCCATTTTTTTGTATTTCAGCCAACCTAAATCTTATCCGAATGAAATTTTACAGAATTCATTTTAAAAGTTATAGAAAGAATACCCATTGGCCATCAGTGTGTCGTCTCAGAACCCACGAGTCTCAAAACTCACGAGTAGAATAATCGGTTGCATCATGAATAAATTTTTCGGTGTAAGTGTGTCGGATGGATAATCAATTGAATTATGTGAATAGATGAAAAATAGAAATATGCCTCTTTTTTTGCAATCCATGAAGTCCAATGCTGAAGACGGCACAAACACTCAGTTCCCGAGCCATAGGAATTAACAAATGAAAGTGAAAATTCCGGCCAGGAGTCGAACCTGGGACACCCTGGACCCATTGGACCACAGGCCAGCATGCTAACCATGTATCCATGCAGCCGGACGACATAAAATTAAAGTAGGTATATTGCCTGCTGCTAGTTAAAATAAATTTTCAGTTGGTAGTAATTACCGGAGCTTAGTTCTATTATGAGGCCAGAAGACGGCATTTACTTATATAAGAAACTTTATTTTACCGATATTAAATATTACGACTGTTAATTCACTCATTTAGTTTCATTAGAGATGAATTTGGTCATGAGTCTCATCGCAGGGAAATTAAATTAGTTATCTCCATTCCCTTCAGAAAGTGGGCGAGTATGATGAACGGTCTCTGATACGCTTTCCGAAAATAATATGAACTCATGCTCCACACGTATGATTGAGTCATGTACTCCCAGATGCCTTACTTAGCATAGATTAATATATTACATCACGCCCCCACGCGATTACACGAAACGCAATGTTATATACTCGTATTATTGACTACTTGGGTCACCAAATTTATAAAATCATAAATTAAAATGTGTCACAATTCTATCTAAAATATAGCGAAGTAGCCAATCGCTATCTTTGACGTTCTGTTGCTATATGACTTAAAAAAGACTCCACAGCGCTGATGTTGATGATATTTTATGGTGGTGGTTCTTTCCCCAGCCAAGAAAATGTGGAAAGGTTCATTAAATATCAATAAGTGTTGAAAACAATGAAGGAAAAGTTGGTGGTGGTGGCGATTACTGTTTTAAGAGGGAGTGCAACTGGGCAGCCATCCTTTATTAATACTAATCAGAGGGAAAAAATGGAAGGTAGCCCATACTTCGAGAAAATGAAGGTTTCGGGCAAAGAAAGACAAGGGCCTTTTCTAAAAAATGTAAGTACCCCTGGGGCCGCTTTTAGTCACCTCTTACGATAGGCAGAGGATACTGTGGATGTTACTCTGCCACCCCAACACACAGGGGTAAATAATGGTCGGTGAATGACACAGAGGTGTATTATTATTATTCGCTAGGGGCTTTACGTCGCACCGACACAGATAAGTCTTATGGCGACGATGGAATAGGAAAGGTCTAGGAGTTGGAAGGAAGCGTCCGTGGCCTTAATTAAGGTACAGCCCCAGCATTTGCCTGGTGTGAAAATGGGAAACTACGGAAAACCATCTTCAGGGCTGCCGACAGTGGGATTCGAACCTACTATCTCCCGGATGCAACATTATTATTATTATTATTATTATTATTATTATTATTATTATTATTATTATTATTATTATTATTATCATCATCATCATTTTTCTGTGGTCTTAAAGGTAATATAACGTATTTTTCCTTTTGATATAAATTTAATGTTAATGGTATCGAGGCCTCAGGAGAGGCCTGGTGAGTGAGTCACCGCGCACCTCACCCCTCCTGCCGTCATCGCAGGCACCTGCTATCCGGAGTCGTGGATTTTGAGACTCATTGGAATATTAATTTAGCTATTAGTTAGTAGTCGTGAGTTTTGATACCATTTGCTACTAATTTTCGCACGTGAGTTTTGAGATGTAACCGGCCATAAGTACACTGTAAATTACGCTGGCGTAGGCCTAATTTGCAGTAGCTTCTTCGCCATAAATATCCCAATTATTGATCTATTTAATTTTTTTTTGTTCGTTGCTTGTACGGCCCAGGTGTAGAGCTTAAGCTTCTAGATCTGACACTGTACTGTAAACAATAATTATTTTGGATATTCCAAACAACATATGGAAACTATTCAATTTGTTGGGGAAATTACTGTTATTGCTGAAAATTAACGGCAGTGGCAAGTGATATGTAGAAGATCCCTATGTATGTTATTAATATGATTAATGTACACAGTCCTGCACCATTGTATTGCATAACTTGTCGAGACACATGATGAACACGCTGTGTAACACTGAAACTTGAGAAATCTTCATATTAAGTGAAAATCCAGCTGACACTTGTTTATATTTTATGTTGCATTTTCGAGTGTAGATGTCTGCGGCACCACCTCCAGACTTCTTGGATCTTCGTATTTTCATGAGTTCTTGATTGTATGTACATCGTAAATTTTTTATTTTCTGTTTCAGTTCCGTTAACCCAAAACCCTCTTTACCCATTTTTGCAATCAAGTCCTCTTCCGCCGCCCGTCTCATATTCTTATTTCTATAAGTAACGCGTTTATGTTCCATAAACATTCTTTTTCGCTGTAGAGCTCCACAAATTTGCAATTTTCTTCTTCCGTCCACTTCATTTTGCCGCCCAATAAACGCTCAACGTAATACCACCGTCTGCACACACATGCAAATACAGCAGTCGAATGACGCGGCAGCTGAAAAATCGAGCGTCCTCGGACTTCTCCGCCAGCTCTCGGAGCTCGGTTCCGGTGGAGGGGGAAGGATAGTGGTAGAGTTACTTTACCGCAGCGGAAACCCACTCTACTCTACTGCCTACTAACTACTCTACTCTACTTGCTACTATCCCGGTCGTTTACACGATGCTAGTAGCTCTACTATCCACTCTACTCGCCTCGCTACTCTACCCGTGTAAACCAGCCCTTAATGTTACGTTCCTCCATTGTGAATACCACAAATTTTACGTTAATTTTACGGTTACGTTACGTCGTTAAGTTTACGGTTACGTTTGCATTGTGAATGGGGCCTTACGCTGTGCAACGCAGCGAAGATTTATCGATTCGACAGCTGTAACAAATCAATAGCTGTCGGAAAGATATCTCACCATTCCAGAAACCGGGCACTACCCAATTTCTGAATGCATCCTAAATAGTGGATTAACAGAGGTGTGCCCAGCCTATATACTTTGGATTTCCTACCGTAGCAATTCTGTCTTAATATTTCTCTAACTGCTCAGTTAGGATTACATTGATAGATATCGTTAAATCTACCGCCATCGTACACCTTAATAAAAGGAACGATATCATCCTTTATTAGTATGTTAAGTGAAACCAGCTGTTTGTTAGATAAAAAGTATATATTGTATGTCATATTTACTTCATGTTTCGTTAATCATTTTAAACGATGCTAAAGTAATGCATTAACCTAACTGATACATTCGTTCGTAATCCTCTTCTTGTTTATCGTGCATCATTCCAATTATTGTGTACAAAGTACATGGTTCTTACATTAATCTTGGAGTTCCTGGAGGGAAGAAATCTAATATCCGAAGGTTTCACATCAAAATAAAGTTGTTTAGATGACTCCCTAAACTTGAACTGTAGTCAGCTGATCCCCCTAAGACGTCCACCATTTTGGATTTGATATTACGGTCTGATATATTGTAGTCGGTCTTGCTTAGGCCAAGACCGGCTCCAATCTTCAGACCGTAATATAAAAAACATGGCGGCCGAAGTAGACGGATTGCGGGTATTGCCTAACACGAAAATATCACCCACATATTATATAAACGGCGGTAATTAAATATGATAAATGCAACATCGTAGGGAAAACCACTTTCATACGTATGAAAACACTTCGCCAAAAAGTAGGCACCACATTAATCATCTAGAACCACATATATTCTACTAGAAAAAAGACCAGCAAGCTGATTATTTAGACATTTCAATTCGTCGGATAACGTTTTCTCTTAGACTTCAATTCGCTGTAGAGATGAAAATACATGATAAAACTGTTAAAATGATATTTCTAACATCATTTTGAATGTTTCAAAATAAATTAAGGTACAAAATTCCTCGATTTATTCGCTCTCATGAGAACTGTGAAACATAACTTGTTGGTTTAGTTTAGAAGTGGAGAACAATTTCTTAAATTCAGCACCCAATGAATGGGAAGTACATCCGCAATAAAATGTTATTGGCTTTATATCCCACTACATTTTTACGGGTTTCGGAAACGTCGAAATGCCTAAATTTAGTCCTGCAGTAGTTCCTTTACGTGGCAGTAAATCTACCGATTGACGTATTTGAGCACCTTCAAATACCACCGAACTGAGCCACGATAGAACCTGCCAACTTAGGGCCAGAGGCCAGTGCCTTAACTGTGTGAGCTATTCAGCCCAAGTACACCCGAAATGATTATGTTAACCCAATGAACGGCCCTGGTAATGTTAATATAATGTTGACATATGGCATAACACCACTTCACACAATGATAGTAACCTTATTAATGAAACGTTTAGACACTAAAGATATAATATGTTGCACCGTTCCCGCGTCCAGGTGAGGATACATGAGTTCCAGACTAGCTCTTGATAAATAATTCTATCTAATTAATATTGCTGGGTTGTGGGTTCCTCTTGAGAAAGTACGCCGATGGCCTATGGTAAATCTCAACCTACGCAGAAGGACGTCTCCAACACGCTATCAGTCGGATACCATACTCGCATGTCGCCGTAATTAATAGCAAACTTCAGCTTACTACGATATTTCAAGTGATTCGTACGTGTTACTAACGAAATCGCAATCAGAAAATGAGTCATTACAGCCTTATATCTAGTTCTTATTCTAAGTAGGCATTAAAAGAATTATGTAGATTCACTACTCAGCTTTTATTGACAATTCAGTGTAAGTATCAAGTAAATGTCATGTAAAATATCGTTAAAAGTTGCCTCGTACGACGTAGACAGTCTCATAATGCTATAAGCATCTCTATCCGTTGCAATTACGTTGAAACAAAGAAAAATAGGTTTGGAAAAACCCTTAACAAGTAATTGAAAACCAGGCCTTAATCATCGATTCATTAACTCTGGCCTGTCGAAATACTAAGTCTTAGTTAGGTAATGTTCGTAGAAATCAAATGAAAAAGAAAAATTAAAATATATAAATCAAATGAAACATATTAAATATAATTGAAAGAATTAGATGCATCCAATTGGTTAAAAATGAAAATAAAATTACACTCCCTACTATATACATCATTTCAGATTATAGTTTCAAAATAGAATGTAAAACGCAGTGAAAATAACTAAATAAATAATTAATTAAGATCTGGAATCTCTTCTCAATGAGCTGGATTGCTCCTCAAAATTACTTAAAATTCTACTCTTTAATCTTTAATTCACATATGACTGGTGAAACGAATGTCACCTTGCTAAAAGTTAACATCTGTGTCCATACACAGTAGAAAATCGTTTGGGAAAGCAATGTCTGTTTTCTTAGGACTTCAGTTAACTCATATGTTTGATAATTAGCTTGTATATTTCATATTTCATAGGGTCTGATCTCCATATAAGCAAATTCAGGTCCACTCTAAGTCGTATTTAATTTCAAATCAATTCTATCATAAGGCTTATGTGGTTAATTCACTTAATTATTATCTTAATCCATGGTTGAAATTCAATTTAAGTGCGTATCTGGCTGAATGTAGCATTGCTAAGTGTATTTAATTACATTTCTAACAAATTATACCATAAGTGCAAAAATTGGCATATTAGAAGACTCTACCTTCATCTAAAAATCCATACATGAATGACTAAGTCACCAGTGTGTGTCAAATTACTCCCATAAAATTATGAATTAGGTTACCATGTGTGAGAGTACTTGAAAATGGTCATAAATAACTCAGTGAAGGCCTAAATATTAACGTTATTAGCCTCTTGGCTCATCTGATGATCCTACATACTCAAACAACACTGTATTGATGGCATTTAGATCGTATCCTAACCTATTTTGTGTACCTGGGAATAAAAACAGCAATTGAAAACAGTACGTTTCAATATATACCTTAGCATGCGTAATTTACACATCCTATCATCTCTCAGAAGATTACTATGACCAACCTTTCAAATAAAAATAAATATCACCATCACAACTTAACATACGCTTATATTATTACTTCATTCACCATTTATCACTTCAAATATCACATAACATTCATATTAGTGCATCTCAAGCACTCATCTCAATAAATAGGCTGCATATGTGCCATAACCTACACATATAAAAACATTATCCTTACCGTCATAGTATCAAAGAAACGTGTATCACAATACTACGCTGTATTACTATACTTCGTCGTGAACATTCCCTAAATACGATCTCCAGGCTTGTTATTTCGATAAGCCATCACACATGTATATTAACATTCATATAATACTCTAATACTTCACTGATAACGATTAAAAATACCTATCATTTTCTCTCACACCACATTGATAAATTTGCGAACGGCTTTCACTGGTATTTTACACCTATATATGGGATTAACAGTAACTTCAGATGAATACCTACTTCCATGCGATTACACTTCAATATTATATACGCACGCACAATGTCACCAATCATATCACACATAGCCAAAAATAAAGATTTCTACTTACGAAAAACGACTCATAGGGGACTTAACTTTGCTTATTGGGCCCTGTTTGCCATCTCGCTGTTGGTCATGGGGAATGGTAGGCCTCGCTCCATGGTTCTGCTTTAGGTAATCGGGTCCATCTCGTCCTCTCAGCTGATTTCCGATCCTCCTGGGTCATCAATCTCGTAAAGCGCCACCATAGTCGGAGTAGTCTCTGCCTTGGTCTTTTAGAACATCATAGTGGTCTCTAGTACGTCAGGAACAGAATAATACAATGTATTAGTTAATGTTGACATGCTGCAATTTATCTTCGTTTTCGTACTGCCTATGATACCAGAATATATGTGCTTTGGGCCGTCTAGTTTCGCTATAACAGTTCTAACTGTGCTACTATTTGTATACTCTCTCGCTTGCCGAGCGAATGCAATTTTTCCGTGCTTATTAGAATTGCACTTGACAGCTGGTTGGATTCTGCTCTCTACGATGTGTAGTATCGGACAAATATAAAGCTTCCAAGTCCAGCCGTGACTTAGTAGTTGTACCAGACTTGATGATTCCTTTTTGCTGGTCTTAAATTTCGCGCAGATATTTCAATTTATGTAGTTGACGTTGAGCGGGCTGCCGCGGATTTTATTCTCCGTCAATAGTTTATCTTAAAATCAGATAAGCTGGCTTGTTTCTTTACTCGATTCCGTCTTACTTGCCGTAGTACTGAATTGTATCGAGTGTTCTAATGGAAGTCTCTTTTTTCAATAATTAGTTTAAATAATCCGCTTCTGTCATTCTTTTCTCACAGCCTTCTAAGAATGGTTCTTTCGGTGACTACCGTTTGAAAAGATTATCATTTCGGCTCGTACCGATGTTAGTTGCTTTCACATTGACCTTTTAATGGTTGGAACGCCATTTTTGTTCCTACTGATGCAATTATAGACGGTGAAATGGCACAATGTGTTTACCTATTAAAGAATATGAGTGCAAAAACTCTATTGATTAAACATTGATATTAAACGACCTGGACGAGCTCCAGTTCGGCGCAGTCTGCTTGATAACAGATAGCCACAACATGAATCGGAAGGTGTTGGTAGTGTAAAACCCTACGTTACAAACCCAGCTAATCCCTCTAAGTCACTATTCCTTTTGTGTAACAATGTACAGATTGCTCCATCTGTGACACTTATACGTTTTGTTACACTCAAAGATCGAGCCAAACATTTCCGCAGGCAAATAACAGATTATTGTAAAATACAGTTGCATCTAAATCACTAGACACTTTGAAGCACTTAGACACTGACGGAATAACACAATATCAGTTGAATATAACTAAGTTAATATTTTCGAGGAACACGAATATCAATCAATCAATCAATCAATCAATCAATCAATCAATCAATCAATCAATCAATCAATCAATCAATCAATCAATCAATCAATCAATCAATCAATCAATCAATCAATCAATCAATCAATCAATCAATCAATCAATCAATCAATCAATCAATCAATCAATCAATCAATCAATCAATCAATCAATCAATCAATCAATCAATCAATCAATCAATCAATCAATCAATCAATCACTACTGATCTACATTTAGGGTAATCGCTCAGGTGGCAGATTCCCTATCTGTTGTTCACCTAGCCCTTTCTTAAATGATTGCAAAGACATTGAAAATTTACTGAACATCTCCCTTGCTAAGTTATTCCAATCCCTAACACCCCTTCCTATAAACGAATATTTGCCCCAATTTGTCCTCTTGAATTCCAACTTTATCTTCATATTGTGATCTTTCCTACTTTTAAAGACACCACTCAAACTTATTCGTCTACTGATGTCCTCCCACGCCATCTCTCCACTGACAGCTCGGAACATACCACTTAGTCGAGCAGCTCGTCTCCTTTCTCCCTAGTCTTCCCAGCCCAAACTATGCAACATTTTTGTAACGCTACTCTTTTGTCGGAAATCGCCCAGAACAAATCGAGCTGCTTTTCTTTGGATTTTTTCCAGTTCCTGAATCAAGTAATCCTGGTTAGGGTCCCATACACTGAAACTATACTCTAGTTGGGGACTCACCAGAGACAAATTTTACATCCTTACTACAACCGCTAAATACCATCATAACCATGTGCAGAGATCTGTACCCTGTATTTACAATCATATTTATGTGATTACCCCAATGAAGATCTCTCCTTATATTAATACCTAGGTATTTACAATAATCCCCAAAGGGTACTTTAACCCCATCCACACAGTAATTAAAACTGAGAGGACGTTTCCTATTTGTGAAACTCACAACGTTACTTTTATCCCCGTTAATCATCATACCATTACCTACTGTCCATCTCACAACATCATCGAGGTCAAGTTTGCAGTTGCTCACAATCTTGTAACTTATTTATTACTCTATACAGAATAACATCATCTGCGAAAAGCCTTATCTCTGATTCCACTTCTTTACACATATCATTGATATATATAAGTAAACATAAAGATCCAATAATACTGCCTTGAGGAATTCCCCTCTTAATTATTACAGGGACAGATAAAGCTTCACCTACTCTAATTCTCTGAGTTGTATTTTCTAGAAACAGAGCCACTCATTCAGTCCCTCTTTTGTCTAGTCCAACTGCACTCATTTCGGCCAGTAATCTCCCATGATCTACCCTATCAAATGCCTTAGACAGGTCCATCGCGATACAGTCCAATTGACCTCTGAATCCAGGATATCTGCTATATCTTGCTGGAATACTACAAGTTTAGCTTCAGTGGAATAACCTTTCCTAAACTCAAACTGCCTTCTATCAAACTAGTTATTAATGTCGCAAACATGTCTTATATAATCAGAAAGAATGCTTTCTCAAAGCTTACATACAATACATGTCAAACTGACTGGCCTGTAATTTTCAGCTTTATGTCTATCACTGTTTCTTTTGTATAGGCTTTGGAAGTAGAGAACTGGCTTCCCTAACCTCAAACTTATTCTGAAAATGATGTATGCACGCTACGGTTTTGCCATGGACTTCAAAATAATCACGATGTATATACCTAATCGATTTGTCTTCTAATGTTCTATTCCGTAGGAAACTTAAGAATAGATGTACGAGAGGCATTGCCATAGACTAAAAACTGGTCCACCTAGTGCACTCATGTTCTTCAATGTGTAAAACACGATCAGAATAAGCACATTCTCACATTACTGCGTATAAGTACAGATCCTATGAATCCACTGACTCATATGAATACACTCGCACACTTGTATTCTACAAAGAAGCTAACATTTATCGTCAACTTTCATGAAATTACACCGACTACATACGGTAACAGCAAACCAAAACAAGCCCTCATTTCCAACATGTCCGGTTACTCGATTCGCCATTTTTGAACGATCGAGAGTAGCATAAAGCTCTGAGGATTGGGGTCGGTCTTGATCTGGTCGTTGGCGGTAATTTAACATGATAAATGTAACATCATAGGGAAAATCGTCCGACTCGTTGGCTGAATGGTCAGCGTACTGGCCTTCGGTTCAGAGGGTCCCGGGTTCGATTCCCGGCCGGGTCGGGGATTTTAACCTTCATTGGTTAATTCCAATGGCCCGGGGGCTGGGTGTTGGTGATATTTCCAACATCCCTGCAACTCACACACCACACATAACACTATCCACCACCACAATAACACGCAATTACCTACAAATGGCAGATGCCGCCCACCCTCATCGGAGAGTCTGCCGTACAAGGGCTGCACTCAGCTAGAAATAGCCACACGAAATTATTATTATTATTATAGGGACAATCAATTTTTCACGTATGAAAACGTTTCGCCAACAAGTACGCACCACTTATAATCAATTAGAATCACATATATTCTACTAGAAAAGAGAATAACAAGCTGATTATTTAGAAATTTCATTTAGTCAAATAACGTTTTCTCTTAGATTTCACTTCGCTGCGTAGATGAAAATAGAAGATAAAACTCTTAAAATGGTATTTATAACATAATTTTGAATGTTTCAAAATAAATTAAGGTGCGAAATTTCTCAATTTATTCGCTCTCATTAGAACTATGAGACACAATTTGTTGAATTAGTTTTTAAGTGGTGGACAATTTCTTATATCAGCATCCAGCAAGACCGACTCCAATCCTCAGACCTTAATACTACTCTCGACCGTTCAAAGATGGCGAATCGAGTAGCCGGAATTGTTGGAAATGTGGGTGTGTTTTGGTTTGTTGTTATCGTATGTAGTCGGTGTAATTTTATGAAAGTTGACGATAAATGTTAGTTTCTTTGTAGAATATAAGTATGCGAATGTATTTCTATGAGTCAGTGGATACTTGGGATCTGTAATTATACGCAGTAATGGGATAATGTGTTGGTTTTGATCATGTTGTGAATCAAGTTTAAGTCTTACTACGGCAATGCCTCTCTTACAACTATTCTTTCTACGAAATAAAATATTTAATAAGAAATGGATTAGGAATATATATCGTGATTATTTTGAAGTTGATGACAGAATTTTAGTGTGTATACATTATTTTGAGAATAAGTCAGAGGTTAGGGAAGACTTTTCTCTAATTTTAAACGGGGAACCTTTTCGTATTCCTCAAAAAATATTAATTTAAGCTTAGATAGAATATAATCGATATTGTGATATTCCTTCAGTGTGAATATGCTTTAAAGTGTCGAGTGATTCAGATGCAAGTGCATTTTACAATAATCTGTGCTTGCCTGCGGAAATGTTTGGCTGGATCTTGTGGAGTATAACAAAAATTAAAAGTGTGACAGATGAAGCAATCTGTATACTGCTACGCAGGAGAAATAGTGACTTGGAGGTATTAGCTGGGTTTGTAACGCAGGGTTTTACACTACCAACACCTTCTGATTCATGCTGTGGTTGTCTGTTATCAAGCAGACTACACCGAATTGAAGCTCGTCCATGTGGTTATATATCAATGTTTAGAGCCAATACAGGTTTTGCACTCATGTTCTTTAATGGTTAAAACATCTTATATCTTTAGTGTTTGAACGTTTCATTACTAAATTTACCATCATTGTGTGAAGTGTTGCTATGCCATATGTCAAAATTACTTTAGCATTACTAAGGTCGTTCATTAGATTAACATAAGCATTTCGGGTGTACTTGGGCTGTGCGGCTCAGACGGTTAAGGCGCTGGCCCTATGACGCCAAGTTGGCAGGTTCGATCTTGGCTTAGTCTGGTCGTGTTTGAAGGTGCTCATGTATATCAGCCTCGTGTCGGCAGATTTACTGGCACGTAAATGAACTACTACAGGACTAAATTCCGGCATTTCGGCGTCTCTGAAAACCGTAACAAATTAGCTTGTGGGACGTAAATCCAATAACATTATTTTGGGTGTACTTCCCTTTCATTGGGTGCTGATATAAGAAATTGTCCACCACTTAAAAACTAATTCAACAAATTGTGTTTCAAAGTTCTAATGAGAGCGAATAAATTGAGGAATTTCGCACCTTAATTTATTTTGAAACATTCAAAATCATGTTATAAATACCATTTTAAGAGCTTTATCTTGTATTTTCATCTATGCAGCGAAGTGAAATCTAAGAGAAAACGTTATTTGACTAAATGAAATTTGTAAATAATCAGCTTGTTATTCTCTTTTCTAGTAGAATATATGTGATTCTAATTGATTATTAGTGCGTACTTGTTGGCGAAGCGTTTTCATACGTGAAAAATTGATTTTCCCTATGATGTTACATTTATCATGTTAAATTACCGCCATTGACCAGATCAAGACCGACTCCAATCCTCAGACCTTAATGCTACTCTCGATCGCTCAAAGATGACAAATCGAGTAACCGGACATGTTGGAAATGAGGGCTAGTTTTGGTTTGCTGTTACCGTATGTAGTCGGTGTAATTTCTTGAAAGTTGACGATAAATGTTAGCTTCTCTGTAGAATACAGGTGTGCGAGTGTATTTATATGAGTCAGTGGACACTTAGAATCTGCAATTATAAGCATTAATGTGAAAATTTTGTTTGTTTTGATCGTGTTGTGAACCAGGTTTAAGTCTGCAATGCCTCTCATACAACTATTCTTGAGTTTTATACAAAACCAATAAGAGAGAAATGAATCAGGAATATACATCGTGATCATTTTGAAGCCAATGACAAAACTGTAGGTGTGCATACATCGTTTAGAGAATAAGTCTGAGGTTAGGGAAGACTTTTCTCTAATATTCCTAACGGTGAACCTATTTGTGTTCTTCGAATATTATTAATGTCACGGTACAAAAGACGACCATCGCCAGTTAACTTGTAGGCGCCGTTAAAAGCTATTAGATATATTCATTAGGGTACAAGAAAAGAGTAGAGGTGCGGAAATATTTGGCTGGATCTTGCAGTATAACGAAACTTATAATTGTGTCAGATGGAGCAAACTATGTACTGTTACACCAGAGAAATAGTGACTTGGAGGGACTGGTTGGGTTTGTAACTCAGGGTTTTACACTAGCAACACCTTCCGATTCATGCTGCGGTTATCTGCCGAACTGAAGCTCGTCTATGTGGTTAAATATTAATGTTTAGAGTCAATACAAATTTTTCACTCATGTTCTTTAATGGGTAAAAACCTATTATATCTTTGGTGTCTGAACGTTTCATTACTAAGGTTAGGTTAGTTCATTGGGTTAGCATACCGGTAATCATTTCAGATGTAGTTGGGCTGAGTAGCTCAGGTGGTTAAGGCGCTGGCCTTCTGATCCCAAGTTGGCAGGTTCAATCCTGGCTCAGTCCGGTGGTATTTGAATGTGCTTAATTATATCAGCCTCGTGTCGATATATTTACCGGCACGCAAAATAACTACTGCAGGACTAAATTCCGGCATTTCGGCTTCTTTGAAAACCGTAAAAAGTAGTTAGTGGGACATAAAGCCAATAATATCATCATTTCGGGTCTACTTACCTTTCACCGGGTGCTGAATACAAGAAATTGTCCACCGCTTCAAAACTAAGTCACAAAATTAAGTTTCATAGTTCTCATGAGAGCGAATAATTTGAGGAAGTTCACACCTTAACTTATTTTGAAATATTGAAAATGATGTTATAAACACCATTTTAACAGTTTTATTATGTACTTTCATATATCCAGTGAAGTGAAAGCGAAGAGAAAACGTTATTTGACTAATTGAAATTTCTAAATAATCAGCTTGTTCTCTTTTCCAGTAGAATATATGTGATCGTAGTTGATTATATGTGGTGCGTACTTATTGGCGAAGCGTTTCCATACACGAACAAGTGATGTTACATTGGCCATGTTAAATTACGGCCGTTTGTATAATATTTACGTGGTATTTTCGTGTTATAGCCATTACCAGCAGTCCGGCTACTCCAGCTGCTAATTTTTTTATATTAAGGTCTGAGGATTGGAGTCGGTCTTGATCTGCTCAAGGCAAATCGAGTACCTGGACATGTCGGAAACGTGGGTTTGTTTTGGTTTGTTGTTATCGTATGTAATTGGTGTAATTTCATGAATGTTGACGATAAATGTGAGTTTCCTTTTAGAATATAAGTGTGCGAATGAATGTATATGGGTCAGGATCTGTAATTATACGCCGTAATATGAGAATGTGTTTGTTTTGGTGGTGTTGTGATCCAGGTTTAAGTCTAATTATGGCAATATCTCTCATACAACTATTCTTTTCTACAGAATAAAACATTAAGATAAACATGGATTAGGAATACACATCGCATCACGTGCTCAAACGACCGTCAGCCTTGTTGCATCCCCTTTGGTATTACCTGAAAGGGGATGACTAAGACAGCTCGGGGAACTTCCCAGCCCACCCGATGACATGCCACGGCCCTTCCTCTATTGTTCCCTTCATCTAGTTTCTCCATGCGCTTTCCGGAAGACGACGGGGAAGGTTCGATCTCCAGCCAAACCCTGAATGTTGTAGTGGCCCAACATCGAGGTATAAATACAAGACCCCTGCGAGCGAGCTATCGTGGTGTCGGAGAGACCAGTGTGTAGGTGCAGGTGACAGAACGAAAGACTGAACTGTGTGTTCGTGTAACTTTGTGGACTGAGCCGTGAGGTTGCGAGGAAACGTGCTATCGTGAGTGCTGTTGAATTCTGTTGGGTTGTTTAGTTGTTCACTGCATGGGACTGTGTGAAGAACTGGATCATAAGTGGAGTAGAACCAATGAAGAGTAGTCGTGTGTTGTACAGCCAGTGTTCAAATTCGGCTGTCTACGAACGTGGAGGTGTTTGGACTTTGGGAAAGTGAAAGTAAGGAGTATAGGCGTTCCCAGGTAGCAACCGGCCGGGACTCGCGGGTGTGTGTACAGAAGAGAGATTTGTAAATAGACTAGTAATTAGTGTGGCCATTCATAACTGGTTAGATTTGTTTGTGTTTAAATATGTGTGTGTGTGCATTTATTAGGCCAACCTGAAATAAATTAGAATAATGAAACAGATGGAGTTTTATATTCGTAACAATACTGATTATTTTGAAGTCATGACAGAACTGTAGTATGCATACATCATTTTGAGAAGAAGTCTGAGGTTAGGGAAGACTTTTCTCTAATTCCAAAAGGTGAACCTATTCGTGTTTCTCGAAAAATATTAATTTAGGTAGAATATATTTGATATTGCGATACTCCGTCATTGTCTATGTGCTTCAAAGTGTCAAGTGATGTAGATGCAAGTGTATTTTACAATAATCTGTTCTTGCCTACGGAAATGTTTGGCTGGGTCTTGGAATGTATCACAACCTGTAAGTGTGACAGATGGAGCAATCTGTGCACTGTTATACAGAAGAAACAGTGACTTGTAACGCAGGGTTTTACATAACCAACACCCAGTGGCGAGCATTGCGGGTAGGCTAGGTACTCGGCGCCTACCCAGCCAAGGAATAAATTGGACCTAATTAAAATTGTATGAAAAATAACATTACTAAATAAAATCCTCAAATATATTTGCCAGTTTCAATGGACGTGGAAATCTTAATTTTTTTTTCATTTTGGCTAATGTTATGTACCGATTTCGCATGGCTGTTTTCAAATGCATGATTCGTAGAATAAACAGTCTTTGTAGTCAGTCACACCGCCCCTCCCACTCGTCTATGAAGTTGTGAGCAGGACTCCTTCCTGTTTGGTGTTCCAGGCACCGCATTTAGGCCTCGCAACGAGCATAGTGTTCCCCTACATAGCCAGTACATTACATAGGCCGGCGCATGCGCTGTGACTTGTGTACGTAGCAGCTTGCCGTAAGACATTCCCTGGTTGGCGCTATTGGAAGCGCTTTTGGTGGCAGTTTAACTATGGTTGTAGTTTTTATTTCAACAGAGTGATTAATAATTAAGTTGATATTGCTGGATTATGACAGAATATCGTCGAAGCATATCGCTGATGATTCTTTTTTACAAATGTTTCGGCTCTCGTTCCTTTAGTGAAAAAGTGACATTGTAACAGCATAGAGTTACCTCTTCGTAGCTGGTCTTTTACATAGGCTGGTGCATACACCGTGCTTTGTATACATGGCAGCTTACAGTGGAACATTCTTTGGCAGGTGATATTGGAAGCGTCTTTGGTGGTGAAGTAACTGAGGTTAATAGTGTTTATTTCAAGTGAGTGGAAAAATTGGGCGATATTGTTGCATTGTGGCAGAAAATCGTTGCATTTTTCAAGACTTAAAAAAACCTTTTGTTTCTCGACCATTTAGGGAAAACAGTCAGCGATTCCAAAGTTAACATATCTTCATAAGGAAAAGTGTAGATAATATTTACGTCATTTTAATGTGAATCGATACGAGAAAAGTAATTGTATCGTTGGAAGTTGTCATTTTAATAAATTATTTTGCCGGCCATGCTTATTATTTTGTACTTAACACACTCTTTGTAGCAAGGAAGGTTATAGTAATTTAAATAATCTCAGTAATGCCATTGTCAAGCATGAAAATCGCAAAGTCATTTACGTTCGTTTGTTCAGCTTACTTGCTTCGGAAGTGTTCGCACTGATACCCAGCTGGATCCACAATTGAAAGCTGATGTATTGCGTCACATTGAAATTGTCAAGAAGAACAGAGAAATATTAAAGCGCCTAATCGACGCAACATGCTTCTTATCCATGCAAGAATTGCCGTTTAAAGTACACGACGAAAGTGAAGGTTCGTTCAATAAAGATAATTATGTAGTATTTTTACATTTGTTGAGCAGCTATGACACTACACTTAGAGAATATCTAGAGTAGTCTTCAACTTTTAAGGACACATTGAACAAGATACAAAACGACTTGATTGCTGCTATCAGTAGTCTGTTGATGGAAAGCATAAGGAATGAGATTTCCATGGCCCAGCATGTAGCAATTATTTTAGTTGAAACTTCCGATATTAGCAACAAATCACAACTATCCACTACCCTCAGATATGTTCGTTACCAGACAGAACAGGTTCAAGAAAAGTTTATTTCATTCGTTGACGTAAGTGCAGATAACTCCGCTAGTGGTTTACTTAATCTTGTAATGAATATAGTGACTTCCTATGACATCAGAGAAAAAATGGTTGCCCGGATATACGACGGTGCTGCAGTGATGGCTGGTGAACTAAATGGAGTAAAAAGCAAAGTTCAAGAAACGTACCCTAGAGCTCTCTTTGTTCACTGTTTCAGTCACGTTCTAAATCTAGTCTTATGTGAGTCAGCTATGAGTGTTGACGATTGACGTATTTTTTCCAAACTCTCAATGGCCTAAGTAGTTTCTTCTCTAAGTCTACAAAATGCAGTCATACTCTTACTGATTATTCCAACAGAAAAATACCGCGAAATGCACCAACAAGATGGGATTTCTCTTCCAGAGTTGTAATGTTATCAAAGAGAATCGTGAATTACTGATGGACTTTCTACAAAGTATGTAGACAACTCATCAGACTGGGAAAATGAAACTGTGGCACTTGCACGTGGATATTTGTCTTTCCTTTCAGAATTTGAGACCAAATTCCTTCATAATGTTTTATCATCTATTCATATACCGATATTCTATGTAACATTCTTCAGGCAAAGCATTTGGACATACTGTACTGTGCAGAAAAGGTGAACGAAACATAATGCATTATTCAGAATGAAAGAGAGATTTGAAGCAGTGTGGAATGATCTTTGTGATGGTGTCGATTACGAAGAAGTGCTACGAAAGAGAAAACGCCTGGATATCGTGAAATATAGGAGAATATATTTTGAAACAATAGACAATATGACAAGTCACACTGCAGGCAGGCTTGTAAACTTGTCCCAAATTGAATTTCTTTCAATACTTGATCCAACCAAATTTGAAGTGCACAAATTAAATTTACCTAATTTCGCTCTAGGCGCGCTGAAAATGAAACACATTTCAATGTTTGATATTGTTCGACTAAAAATGAGCTGACTGTCTTATATGCCATGCGGGAGTTTTGTAGCAAATATCATCACGAAATGGCAACACGCTTGAAATCGAAGCAACTCCACATGATATTTGCAGAATTATATAAAGTGACATTAGTAGTACAGCAATGTATGTTCTAAAACAATGAATGTTGAGTCTGCATTTTACCTCTAGGCCATTGACCCCTTGCAAGGTCATTGGTCCCTAGTGGTATGGCTAGGGGGATTTTGCGTACGAGAGCAAGCCTAACCTCACAGTCGTCATTTGGAGCGACCTAACCTCACTGACGCAATTATGGAGGTTCCTAACCACACAGTCGAGATCTTGGAGTGGACTAACGTCACCGATGGCCTTTTCGGTAGGGGCCCAGTTTTACGGCAAGTTGCCCTTCCCGACGAAGTTTTATTCGCCATTTTGGAGGGGCCCAGTTTTATGCCCTTCCCTCCTCATCTGACACAGTCGCCATCTTGGAGGGGCCTTACTTAACAGACGTCATTTTGGAGGGGCCGATTTTTACGGCCAGATGCCCTTCCCTCCTCATCATGAGTCAGTCGCCATCTTGGAGAGACCTAACCTCACAAAAGCCATTTTGGAGCGGGCCCAGTTTTACGGCCAGATGCCCTTACCTCCTCATCTGACACACTCGCATCTTGGAGGGGCCTAATCTCACGGACGCAATTTTAGAGGAGCACAATTTTCCGCCCAGATGCCCTTTCCGACCTAGTTTTACGGCTAGATGCCTTTCCCTCATTGGGCTCAGTTTTATGGTCAGGCGCCGTTCCCTTTCATGGATTTTGCGTACGTGGAGGGGCCTAACCGCACAGACGCTATTTTTGGAGGGTCCCAGTTTTATGGCTAGACGCCTTTCCCTCCTTGGGATAGATTTACGATGAGATGCCCTTGCCGCTTCGCGGATTTTGCGTACGTGGAGGGGCCTAACCGCACAGAAACTATTTTGGAGGGTTCGCAGTTTTACGGCCAGATGCCCTTCCCTCCTCCTCATCTGGAATAGGTTTACGGATCGATGCCCTTCCCCTCACAGACAGCATTTTGGAGTGAGCTAACCTTACAGGGCCCAGTTATACGGTCAGATTCCATTCCGTCCTCCCCATCATTCTAGTAGTGTACTTCTCCTGATCTGGCCTAGTTTTACGGTCAGATGCCCTTCCCTCCTAATCTGGCTCAGTTTACGGTCAGATGCACCTGCCTCCTCCTCATCTGGCCTAGTTTTATGGCTAGATGCCCTTCCCTCCTCATAAACACCCTAGTACTGTACTCCTCCTTATTTGACATAGTTCTAATGTCAGATGGCCTTCTTCCTCTACATCATCCTAGTAGTGTCCTCCTGATCTGGCCCAGTTTCATTAAGCTCATGGATAAAAAAGCAGTTAGCATTTTGAATGTATTTTAATGACTGAAACACTTCGGTTATTGATATAACATCAAACTGGAGGGCACGGTGCGGACGTGTCCTTTTACCTTCTGATAAGTTCATTGATTTAAACGGAATCATATTTTTTTAGTAATTAACATTACAAATGAAGAGCTATCTGATGGTATATTCGCGGGAATTGAACCCGGGCCACTGGGTATGCGGAATCATAATTTAATAAATTATCATTACATGTTATCCTTAAGTCCAAGTGATCTATCACTTCGTTTAGCAACAGAATTAGGCGATGGTACAAGAAGTATTCATTAAACTCACGGATAAAAAAGCAGTTACCATTTCGTTTATATTTTCATGACTGATATACTTACGATATTGATATGACGTCAAACTGGAGGGAACGGCGTGGATGTTTCCTTTTGTCATTTTACCTTCTGATAAGACGAGAGCCTTGCGCTCAGCATTGTACACTTACCTTTTTCATTTTACTCTTTTGCAAGATGAAAGAAGTGGAGGAGGGCGCAGAGAATGAATGTGGAGGGTGCGTTAAGGAGAAATATGTGTACAACGATTTTTTTCGGTTCTGAATTTACATTTTATCCTTTTAGATATTCATATGATATTAAAGATCATTAGAAAGATAAAGGATATGGAAAAGAAGTGTGTTGTTGACTATTATACAAACATAAAAACAATATACCTCTTTTGCGTTATTCATCATAATTAACATCACCATCAACATCATCAGAGATATTTTCTTAAAAATCAAGCCATGACAAACACATAAAAATGCAGAGAATATTATATTTCACATAATATCACATCTTCAACATAGAAATGAAAATGAAATGTAAAGAAGAATGATGTAATAATCTTTCATGCATTTTTTTAGTTACATACATTTTTAATATTTTTAACAAAATGTAGAAAACTTTGTATTTCAGATAATCTTATCCCCTTTACACTTAACTATCGTATTTACAACAATCAAAGTTTATTTAATAAAATATATTATAACATCCTAAATTAAACACCTTATTGTATTCTGATTATTTATATTTAAAAAAATCATGCCATGGCAAACGTCTATTTGTTTTTGTACCCCCAAGGTACACTCGTAAGAGAATCATTTTTCACTGTCATTTATTATCAAACCGACACCCTCCTCAATGTCCCCGAAACAACCTTCGGACGATGGGTTTATAACCTTACACGCCTGGGAGTGAGGCCCCCAGGTGAGAAGGTTGGCAGCGTGTCCGCTCCAAAAAGGGAGTTAAAGCGAACACCATAGAGAGGTCAAAAATAGTCAAGCAAGACAACAAACAAGAATCCACCAAACAAGAAGAAAATGCACACTTACCTTAGAAGGTGGCAGGAAGCATAAAAGGCCGCGGTCAGAAATTGAATAAGAAACAGTGACAGTGCTTTATTGATTTAGTGAAATGAAAATCCACGATTTGTAAATACAAATGATTTTAATTCACTTAAGAAAAATGTTTCAATAAGTTAAAAGAGAAAATTTAAATTCAGCCTGAAATTATAAGTTCTTGAATGTTATTAAAACTCTCTGGATAACTCTAGTAAACTATGGAAAATCATTCTGTTTTGGAATGCTCAAAAACCAACAAGTGGAAAACCAATCAACTTAGTGAAATTAAATAGTTATTTAAATTGACATTAATTTACAGGAACAGCAAAATATAAGTCAAATAGAGTTAATTTTTTTTTAAATTATAAAGAGCTGACCTCGATAGGGAAACTAATGAAAACAGGAAAATTATATCTTACCTACACGACCGGTCGCCTACCTAAAAATTGATAAAACTTAAAATCTAGAAAACTATAAGGCCTAGGTTGCAGAAAAAAAAAACACCTCTATGGGATCTCTTTTACATCACGGCCAGCCTACGCAAGAGATAGAATATTATCCCACCAAAACACGCGAATCCACATTTCAAAAAATTACCAAACCGGGAAAAATAAATGGCAAATAAAATTTAGAATAACATTACGCTTAGAGCATACGAAAATAAAACACATCCACGTTACTGAAGGTACAATTAAGCTGCCACGGATCGATAAAAAACCAAGTTTGCCCAACAATGCCATCAACAACCCGTTGCTAAGGCAACAACATCAAAAGCGTGTCCGCAAAGACAAAAACCGGCACAGAAATAGCCCCAGAAGGTAAAATAAATTAAAAAAGTCAGAAAAGTCAGTACAGTTAACAATAAATTAACTCGAAATCCCAACCCAAAAAGGAAATTTAGAAGGTTAACCAAAATAAAAAAAGAGCTTGGGCTGGCTCACCATTTAAATGAAGTTCTAGAAAAATTTACCAGCTAAAATCATGAACTTAAAATTATTTTTGATAACCAGTCCACTCCGACGATTTCCTTTAAAAGCACCAAGATGAAGCTTCTTTGTGAACACATTGTAACGTAACGAACATGTAGTCATTACACAAGTCGGAGATGATTATTATTATCCCGGGTAGAGATCACTTTTGGAGCAACTGACCTAAATCATTTCTTGGAATTTTTCACAGTTCTTAGTTTGAAGGTAGAATTCCCATGAGTAGATTAGAATGTAACTTAAAATTTTCGATCCATGAACAGCAAAGAGACGCCGAGAGCTACATTATTTTACCTTACACAACCAGGCTCAAAGGGGAAGATAAATGCAGTTTAACTGCTCGTGCACCAATTGTAGATTAATCGAGGCCCACTCTCAGGTTATAAGGGCACCAAACGCCCACAGGGTCCTGGTTTTAATCAGGATCGAAGCTACCAACCCGAAGCATACCGTCGCTGCAATCCACACGACTACTTCTCATGGCGATTCCACTTCAACAGCTCGCGTTCCACGCTAAGCAGTGTCGCTTACCTTGTTGCTGCACGCACACGCGCAGAATCTCTCAGGCGGACTCGAAAGTTCAAAGCCTAGTCGCCAGAGCGTAGCACTTCATAGCGCGACTAGATATGATAAACAAATTCGAACAGGAATGTCAAGGTATTTCACATTAAATGTGATATCATAATGTTCTTTCACAAGGTTCATTTACACGAATTTCTAAGGGCACAGATACCGGTCCAAAAGGTTTTCTGGGGAGGTACATTACACTAAATACTGTCACAGTCCCCCCTCTGAATCACGGCATATTCTAATGCTTGCTTCAATAATGATGCGATGGTCAGGAAGTAAAGTAGATTTAGCTGAAGCAGTCCAATGAAAAATGACCATGGGTATAAAAT
Organism: Anabrus simplex; assembly: GCF_040414725.1. NCBI lineage: Eukaryota > Metazoa > Arthropoda > Insecta > Orthoptera > Tettigoniidae > Anabrus > Anabrus simplex. The sequence continues at coordinate 1,290,253,660 of NC_090265.1, forward strand.
TCATTTCCTTTTAAAGGTCCTCATGATCAAACTTATAATATCAATAACCGTTCCACATTATGTTGCTTTTTACAATAATAGTCGGGGTGCCCTCCTCTGCGAACCATGTGACCTTGCCGCGGTGGGAGGCTTGCGTGTCCCAATGATGCAGATAGCCGAGCCGCAGGTGCAACCATATCGGATGGGTATCTGTTGAGAGACCAGACTAGCGAATGGTTCGTCGAAAGGGGGGTAGCAGCCTTTCGGTAGTTGCAAGGGCGGCAGTCTAGATGATTGACTGATACGGCCTTGTAATAATACTCAACATAGCTTAGCTGTGTTGATACTGCTACACGGCTGAAAGCAACGGGAAACTACAGCCGTAACTACCTCCCGAGGACATGCAGCTCTCTCTGTATGAATGATGTACTGATGATGGCTTCCTCCCGGGTAAAATATTCTGGAGGTAAACTAGTCCCCCATTCGGATCTCCGGGTGGGGACTACACGAGAGGGGGCGATCATCAGGAAGATGGATACTGACATTCTGCGAGTCGGAGCGTGGAATGTTAGAAGTTTGAATCGTTGTGGTAGGTCAGAGAATCTGAAAAGGGAGATGGATAGGCTAAAGTTAGATGTAGTTGGTATAAGTGAAGTACGTTAGCAGGAAGAACAGGATTTTTGGTCAGGCGACTACCGAATTATCAACACGAAATCAAACAGGGTAAAAGCATGAGTTGGTTTAATAATGAATAAGAAAATAGGGCAGCGGGTAAGCTACTACGACCAGCATAGTGAAAGAATTATTGTCGTCAAGATAGACACCAAACCAATGCCCACCACAATAGTGCAAGTCTATATGCCTACTAGTTCAGCGGATGATGAAGAAATTGAAAGAATATATGAGGAGATAGAAGATTTAATACAATATGCAAAAGGTGATGAGAATCTAATTGTGATGGGAGACTGGAATGCAGTGGTAGGCCCAGGAAGAGAAGGTAGTACAGTAGGAGAATTTGGTTTGGGACAAAGGAACGAAAGAGGAAGTCGGCTGGTTGAATTCTGCACTGATCATAATTTAGTCCTTGCCAATACTTGGTTCAAACACCACAAACGACGGCTGTATATGTGGACGAGACCTGGAGACACTGGAAGGTATCAAAAAGACTTCATTATGATTAGGCAGAGATTCAGAAACCAGGTGCTGGATTGCAAAACTTTCCCAGGAGCAGGCGTGGACTCTGACCACAACTTGTTGGTCATGAAATGCCATCTGAAGTGGAAGAAATTGAAGAAAGGAAAGAATGCAAAAAGATGGGATCTAGACAAGTTGAAAGAAAAGAGTGTGAGGGATTGTTTCAAGGAACATGTTGCACAAGGACTAAATGAAAAGGCTGAAGGAAACACTATAGAGGAAGAGTGAAGAGTCATGAAAAATGAAGTCAGTAGGGCTGCTGAAGAAATGTTAGGAAGGAAGAAAAGATCAACTAAGAATCAGTGGACGACTCAGGAGATACTAGACCTGATTGATGAACGACGAAAATACAAGAATGCTAGAAATGAAGAGGGCAGAAAAGAATACAGGCGATTAAAGAATCAAGTGGATAGAAAGTGCAAGGTAGCTAAGGAAGAATGGCTGAAGGAGAAGTGCAAGGATGTCGAAGGCTGCATGGTCCTGGGAAAGGTAGATGCTGCATACAGGAAGATCAAGGAAACCTTTGGAGAAAGGAAATCTAGGTGCATGAATATTAAGAGCTCAGATGGAAAGCCACTTCTAGGGAAAGAAGACAAAGCAGAAATATGGCAGGAGCATATCCAACAGTTGTATCAATGTAAAGATGTAGATAATTTCGTTCAGGAACATGAAGAGGCTGTTGATGCTCATGAAATGGGAGACCCAATTTTGAGGTCAGAGTTTGGCAGAGCTGTGAGTGACCTAAATAAGAACAAGGCACCTGGAATTGATGATATTCCCTCTTAATTACTGACTGCCTTAGGAGAAACCAGCATGGCAAGGTTATTTCATTTAGTGTGCAAGATGTATTAGACAGGAGAAGTCCCATCCGATTTTCGGCAGAATGTTTTTATACCTATTCCCAAGAAAGCCGGTGCTGACAGGTGTGAAAACTACCGCACCATTAGTTTAGTATCTCATGCCTGCAAAATTTTAACACGTATTATTTACAGAAGAATGGAAAAAAAAGTTGAAGCTGAGTTGGGAGAAGATCAATTTGGCTTCAGAAGAAATGTAGGAACACGTGAAGCAATCCTGACTTTACGTCTGATCTTAGAGGATCGAATCAAGAAGGACAAGCCCACGTACATGGCATTTGTAGATCTAGAAAAGGCATTCGATACTGTTGATTGGACCAAACTATTTATGATTCTGAAGATGATAGGGGTCAGATACCGAGAACAAAGAATTATCTACAATCTGTATAAAATCTGTCTGCAGTGATAAGAATTGAGGGCTTTGAAAAGAAGCAGCAATCCAGAAAGGAGTGAGGCAAGGCTGCAGTTTGTCCCCTCTCCTTTTCAATGTTTACATAGAACAGGCAGTAAAGGAAATCAAAGAGAAATTTGGAAAGGGAATCAAAGTCCAAGGAGAGGAAATCAAAACCTTGAGATTTGCCGATGATATTGTTATTTTATCTGAGACTGCAGAAGATCTCGAGAAGTTGCTGAATGGTATGGATGAAGTCTTTGCTAAGGAGTACAAGATGAAAATAAATAAGTCCAAAACAATAGTAATGAAGTGCAGTCGAACGAAGGCAGGTGATGTAGGAAATATTAGATTAGGAAACGAAGTCTTAAAGGAAGTAGATGAATATTGTTACTTGGGTAGTAAAATAACTAACGATGGCAGAAGTAAGGAGGACATAAAATTCAGACTATCACAAGCAAGGAAGAGCTTTCTTAAGAAAAGAAATTTGCTCACTTCAAACATTGATATCGGAATTAGAAAGATGTTTTTGAAGACTTTCGTGTGGAGCATGGCATTGTATGGAAGTGAAACATGGATGATAACTAGCTCAGAAAAAAAGAGAATAGAAGCTTTTGAAATGTGGTGTTACAGAAGAATGCTGAAGGTGAGATTGATAGATCGAATCACGAATGAAGAGATACTGAATCGAATTGGTGAGAGGAGATCGATTTGGCTAAATTTGACGAGAAGAAGAGATAGAATGATAGGACACATCTTAAAACACCCAGGACTTGTTCAGTTGGTTTTTGAAGGAAGTGTAGGGGGTAAGAACGGTAGGGGTAGACCAAGGTATGAATATGACAGGCAGATTAGAGCAGATGTAGGATGCAATATTTACGCAGAAATGAAAAGATTAGCACAGGATAGGGTGGCTTGGAGAGCTGCATCAAACCAGTCTATGGACTGATGACTCAAACAAAAACAGTCGGGGTGCAATCAACATTACTTACCAAACACATGGATTGTTCACTCAGGAGATTGCAGTAGTAAAATTTCACACCAAATTGAGAGCATATACAGCATGGATTTCTAAATTGCCAATTGCACACGGTATACTTTCAACCAAGAAGTCACACGATAATAGTTTTCAAGCATAAAACGAAGTTCTCTTTGTGGTTTCAAAAATCTCACATGATTTTCAAATATTCCAGCCGAGAACAAAAATGAAATCCCATTCTTTACTAGTTCATGTTGAACCATTCTGTTCATGGTCGAAGAATCCTGATTTTATAATAATTATGGGAATTATATGAGACCACAAAGAAAGCGCCTTGGGTGGCATTTATTGTCTTAGATTGCGCGCTTTTCGTGAGAATGTAGCATCAGACGCGATATGAAGTTTCTAGATGCTCATTAAAATGTATTGCTCCAGCAAACCTCTTCACTGAAGCTTGGGAAGCACGCAGCTCCGAGAGATATCGCGGGAATTTTTTCATTGGAGGGAAAGGAATTTATTTAATATCTTCAATTACTGGATGACTACAGAGGATCGGATACCAGAATCGCATTCAGGAGATTTTTCTGTAAATTTTGATATGCGGCATGCCTATAGTTATAATCATAATAAAACTATGAGTACTTAATATGCATCTCACGGGAGAAATTTTCCATATCACGGGCGCTCCCCGGAAGCCCACCCACTCAGAGCTTGGTAGCGTGGATGCTAGACCGCTAATATATATGACGGACGAGCGCGCTAGAATCATTTCACTGTGTGCATCGCTGTCTGTCACGCCGCTGCTCCGCACAGAGAAGACCGCCTTTATCTATAAGCAACGCAATCAGAGTTCACCTTATACTTGAAAAATATAAATAATTACGTTGATAATAGAGATCAGAACTTTATAAAGCAAGTATTGGCCTGTTTCTTATGAGAATATTCTGCTGCTAGTAATACTGTTCGTGCATAATCACATCGCACAATCTGAGGTACATATTGTCCTAAACGAATGACACATACTAGTCTAGGCTCAGAAGATTGAAATTAATATAATTCGGTCGGTAGATAGAGCAGTCAGGAGTAAAGTGCAGTGTAGTTGAGAATTGTAACCTGTACTACTAGGCTAACGCTCAGAAGATGACCTGATATTACGGGACTAAAAGAAAAGTTTAGAGGGGAGATATAGGCATCGAACGGAGGACACAATTTAATGTGATTTTCCTTACAGTTTTCCTACATCACAAGTGGACGGGACGCTGTTCATACATTACGGTGAAGCGGTAACTGGGACCGAAGCTGTCGAGGATTCTTCACGGCATCGAGGTGTGAACCAGGTCCCTTGGCGACGTCCATTCATCACGACATCGAGGAGGCGATCACCACGTCACCTGAACGAGCTGCAGAGAACATCACAGCCGACCAGGATGTCACCAGTCATCAAACCACGAGTACTGTCGCCAGCTTCTAACGCCGACATGATGGCGTAAATTCGCAATGTCCACTAGGGGAACTGTTCAGTTATATCCTCAGACACAGGTCAAATAATTCCATTGTTTAAGAATGCAGCACCGCGATAATAGTTAAAATTATAGATAGAGTTGACCTTCTTTCAATATGTAAATAGTTTAGGCTGTTAATGCCCGTGTATATAGAATTTATGCTTCAGGACGCAAGTTTTGTAGTTTATTAATTTGCATGCCTTAGGTATTTCGTGCGTGTCATTATTGCAGATATTCTATTCAAGATAGGGAAATTGAGTTCGTGTATTTCATTTCACCGGGACCTACACGGTCTTATATGTATGTAACCAAGACAATCCGTTTAGGTACTAACTAAGTGCATGTGCAGTGTAGACTGTAATGTTAGTTGTCATAGGAAGAAAGCCTAAGATCTTCTATATATCCTAAACACACTCGGGTTGGCGTATCAAGCTGAGCCAGTCATATCGTAAAAAGCCTATAAGAATTGAGAAATAACGCCAGTTTTCCCAGAATATTGAGTCGAGGCCCTAAAGATAATAAGAATAGTAACCAAGTGATAATTTGTGAAGGTATGTGCCCATAAGAAGGCGAAGAATTGTATAGGAATGTGCCACTGAGAGCAAGCGAAGAGGAAGGTTGTTGAGTGAGTGAGTGCTGACATGGGGATTTCAATAGAATTGTACCGGGCGACGATAGGTCGTTGGCACGGTAGAGGCAGGAATACGAGACGCAATATGAGTGGCAGAACCGGACAGCAGGTGAGTTTGATCTCAATTTTGATGGCTGCATCAGTGATGACAGTGTTGTTGGTTATTGGAGGGGTCGAGATGAACCCTGGAGCTGATCGTGAGAATGTGGTTGGTTGGGAAGACATGGAGAAGATAAGGGAATTTAGTAAGGTCCAAACTGAACAAATGAGAGAGTTATTACGAGAGCAATCTAGTGATCTACGAGAAATGGTGAAAGAGGAGATAGGAAAAGTGACAGAAAAGGCGGTCCAAAATAATAAAGAAATATCAAGTTTGAGGGGTAAGGTGAGGAGAATGGAGGAAGAGATAAAAGAGTTGAGATGGCAGGAGAAAAAAAGACAAGAGGAAACGCGAAGGAAAAATATTTTTATATATGGGCTACCAGAGAACACTAAAGAAGACCTGGTATTCAAAGTGCTGGAGCTAATTAACGAGAAGATGAAGATTAGCTGCAGAGAGGCCGATATAGAAGAACTATAGAGAATGGGGAAAACAAAAGGCAAGAGGCCAGTGAGAGTGAGATTTGTATCAAACCTACTAGTGAGAACAATTCTGCATAGTATAAGCCGGTTGAAAGGTGAGAACATATGGGTCAAACAGGAGATGGAAAAAGAAGCCCTCAGGAACCAGAAAATGCTACCGTTTCACCTAGGGAAAGCTAGACGTGAAGGATTAAGGGCCTACATAAGGCGCAAAAATTAGTGGTGGGGGACAGCAACTGGACGGGGACTTGGGGGGTAGAGCAGCTAAAGAATATGTACAATACAGCGAGTATATTGGCCGAGGAGGAAGGTGAACGTACGAGGCAGCTGAGACCAGCAGAATGCGTAGCAGTGAGGGACAACCAGCTAGCGAAGCAACAAGGACAGAGAGAGGAAGTAACAGATCTGAGGCAACGAATAGCGAAGGCAGTCCAGGCGACCGTCAGCGGCAGCTGGGTGCGGACTCTATGAAAGAAGCAACACCGAAACACAGACGTGTGAGTATCAAGGACTTCTTGCTCAGAAAAGGTAATGTAAATGAGGGTGGCCTTGATAGAGAAGGTGTTAACACTCTAGATGAGAACTCTGAAGATCTAGGTGTAACAAGGATTACGAGGTCCAAGAAGATCAGCCAGAGTGAGGGACAGGGGAGAAAGATATAACTAGAGATAAGAGTAGGGTGTATCAATATTGAAGGTCTTAGGAGTAAGTTACAGAATGAAGCTTTTAAAGAGTTATTACATAGCTTGCATATTCTCGCATGTGTGGAAACCTGGATTCCACCGAAAACTATTATAGAAATAGGAGAGTTCACAGTCTACTATAAGTCAAAAGAGAGAAGAACCGAAAGGGGCAGATACCCGGGTGGGATAATGGTGATGGTTAGGGAGGATTTGCAAGCTAGAATAATTCAGATAGAATCAGAAATGGAGGAAATGATGTGGGTCAGAATAAAGATGTATGATGAGAATGAGTCAGACTTATGTATTGGTTTTGTCTACAACCCTCCTGAAACCTCGCCATTTGCGAAAAGGGTTTTCTTTGATGAGTTGGCATTAGAAATCAATAGAGTACAAAATATTTTTGAGGATACAGGCATTCTAATAATGGGAGATTTCAATGCGAGGGTTGCAGACCAGAAGCCGGTGTACGACAAGGAGACAGAAGCTGTTTATGTAAAAAAAAGAGGGTGAGCCAGGATAAGGTTTGTAATAAAAATGGAGAAAATTTGCTAGAGCTAGGTGGTACGATAGAACTATATATTTTGAATGGATGGTGGCATGGCGACGAATTTGGGAACCTGACATACATAATGGAAACAGGGGGTAGTAGCATATACTTGGCGTTATGCTCCAGGAATGCGTTGCCTGTGATTAAAAGTATGGAGGTTAAGGAATGGGGTGAGTCACATCATCTCCCAATTATTGTCAGAATAAAAGTTAGAGAGGGTAAGACACCAACAAGCAATATGATAAAATACAAAGAAACGATAGTCACTAAATATAGGTGGAGAGAGGAGCTAAAAACGAGTTTATGAATTATTATGATGGAGAAATAGGACAGATAGTGAAAGCTGGAATAGATTCAATGAACGAGAGTAACCAAACGAGTACAGCAGTTAAAATAATTGAAAATTCTGTAAAGATGGCAGGGGAGAAGATGAGGATAAAGGAGGGGCAGAATATAATAGGAAAAGGCTGGTATAATGACGAATGCAGGCATAAAAAGTATGAAGTGATGAAAGCATTGAAGGAGTTTGGAAAGCATGGGGGAGAAAACCATAGGATGGGATTCTGTAACTTGAGAAGAGAATATAGGGAATTACTGTATGCAACTAAGTCCGAATGGCAGGAGTAAAGAGTTGTCGAATTAAATAGCAATGCAAAACAGAATGATAGTAGAAAAGTATGGAGTACAATTAAGGGGATTTGTGGAATGCGGAAGCTGCCGCGGCAGACGGTAATAAGTCATGCTATCTGGGTGGAGCACTATAAGAAACTATTAGAGGCTGAAGATATGTGGAGACCGAGATTAAACGATACCAGTGTATCGGTAGGGCTCGGGTGTACTGTGTCGGCATTAGACAAGGAAATATCAAAAGAAGAAATAAGGGAGGTACTAGGGAAAGCCAGGAAAGGCAAATCAGGAGCGATTTCGGGTATCACTAACGAATTTTGGAAGCAGCTGGCGCAGAATAAGGATATCCTAGAAAGTATGGCGAAACTATTTAACAAAATATTTGAAGGAGGTGAGTTCCCAAAATCTTGGCAAGAGGGAGTGATCTGCCCAATCTATAAGAAGAAGGGAGATAAAAATAACCCTAAAAACTACAGGGGTATAACGTTGCTAGATACATTAAGTAAAATATATACAGGTGTGTTAGCAAAAGGATAATGAAGTGGGTAGAGGGGGAATTGATTCTGGAGAGGCTGCAAGCAGGTTTTAGGGAAAGAATGAGGACAACAGATAATATTTTTGTAGTGAAAACAATAATAGATAAGTATGTAAAAAAGAAAGGAGGAAAAATATACATTACTACTATTGATTTGGAGAAAGCATTTGATTCTGTGAACAGAGGGGCGGTCGTGGCCAAGATGAGAGGGATAGGGGTGTCCCAGAAGATGATAACAGCGGTTGAAAATATATATTCAGAAGTAAGGTGCGCAATCAAAACTAAGGAGGGCGTAGTATTTGGAGAAATATTCTCTAATGTAGGACTAAAACAGGGTTGTAAGTTGTCACCAGTACTGTTTCTACTCTTTATAAATGATATCTTTCAATCGAAAGGCTTCGAGGCAGGGGTTTACCCAAGTCTTGAGAACCGGGATATTCCGGGCCTCATTTTTGCTGACGACATCCTTCTGCTCACTTTGACACCCAGTAGTATGCAGGGTAGTATAAATGTGGTGGCAAATTACTGTCAAGAATGGAATTTAAAAATCAATGTACAGAAAACCAAAGTAATGGTGTGCAAAAAAGGACATAAATTATCAAAGAATGAGAAATGGTGGATGGGCGAGACGAGATTAGAAGTTGTCAAGAAAGTAGAATACTTGGGTATGATTTTAAGTGGAAATGGAAAATGGTCAGAGCAAATAAAAAGATCAAAGCTAAAAGGCATGAGTGCACTGTCAGCCATTAGCATGCTGGAGAAGAAGATGCCCAACACAGACTACAGAGTGTATAAAAATGTTTTTAATGCAGTAGTTAAATCTAGAGTGTTGTACGGAGCGGAAATTTGGGGAGTTGAAGAAAGGGTTGATTCACTTGATACAATTACGAGTAGATTTGGGAAAATAATTATGGGTCTACCCAGCTGTACAGCTAATTGTGGAGTGAGAATGATGTGCAAAGATATAAGTCTGCGAGTGGACATTATTAAAAGGATAATAAAGTATTGGTTGAGAGTGAAGTTGCGATAAGGGGGCGAAATGTTACAGATAGCATATCAACACCAAATGAAACATCAGAACCAAGGATACTGGGTGGATGGGGTACGGAATATTTTAGAAACGATTGGAATGGGATGTTACTGGGAAAAAGAATGTATATAGAAGTGGAAAATATGTAAAAAAATAGTTCTAAGAATTAAGGATATTGAAAAACAAGACATTGATGCACAATGTAGAAGTAAGGGGTCATTAGAAGAATTTTGTAATATAAATGGGAGAATGAGAATAAATGTAGAGTTTATAACAAAAAAGAGAATGAGGGGTATAATATAGAGGTTAATGGGGATACATAAAAATAAAGCATATAGAAGGAACAGGGATGAAAATGAATGTTTAATATGCTCTGAAGAGATGGGATGGGCACACCTTATAAAAGATTGCAATATGAAAAAGGAAATACGAGAAAAATTCATAGACGATGAGGATGTAAAGAAAATTGAGAACGAAAATCAGTTGTATACAATTGTAAAGTTATTGATCAGAGAATGAATGCATCCGGATAGAATTGCAAAATTATTTAACATTATTAGGGGAATGTGGAGCAGGAAACTGAAGGAAGGAAAGGATGTGATACATGTCAGCCAGGAACCGAATTGTTCCTAAGGTAACCTAGACAATATAACTCCGTTGAAGTCTAGAGCCATTAGGTACATAGGCTTAAGGGATAGCATGGAACTACCTCGTTACAGTAGTTCTACTAGTTTCATGTATTGTCGAGTAATAATTTCCGTTTTCTCTCTTTTCTTAACAGCCTGCAAAGGCAATATTATCTTTGATAATCTGAAAAGATATCACTATAAATAGATGTTCTGGTTTTTTCTGCCATAATGCTATATATGAATGGAACTCCAACATTCAGTTTATGTTATTCTTTCTCTGTTCAATCTCTAAGCACCTGCTTTATATGAACATTCATCGCATGTACCAATTATTAACACAATTCACAATAGTTATTTAAGTTACTCCTTCTAATTTTGTATACGGCATGTATCACAAATTATGAAATTATGAAACGATTACAATACATAATACCCTCTCCCTAACCTATGATTTTCGAGATTAAGGGAGACGGGTATCTTGAATCTTGGTTCTTGAGAGCACTAATGCTAAATAAAGATCAGGCCTGTTGTATGTGATTTTATCTGCGATAGTGTTGAATTTGTGATATAAGAAATAAAATGGCCTGTAGTAATTATATTATAATGAGGGCAATATGTATGTTAGACTCATGGTCCGGAGGGAAAGGAGGATTGCACCCCCGTTTGTCTCTGCTTACGTCTTGTCAGCTGAGGGAGATATTTATGGCAGAAAGGAATGGTGGTTCAGTTGGTACAAAAAACCGAAGTGGTGAGAGTCTAATATAGCTCGTTTCTGGCTTCAGGACACTAAAGATGGAATGTTGAAACTGTAGGTTTGTCTCTCAAGTATTTATGAGAGCAGTGACCTTTTTATATTGGTCCTGAAGATGAAATTTTATACACGCTAGTTGATGTCATTCATAGAAGCACATAACTCGTAGATGTATTTGCATGTAGTAAAATATATGTTCTTCTCATGTGAGTGTTGTCATATGGTTGTACTTGAGAGAGTCTCGCGATCGATTCCCAGATAGTCGTTTGTATATTGGATGCGTATTTAGAACTGGTAGGATAATTAGGAGCACTGAGGCTTAGATTCACGTCAGAAGTAAAGTATATTCTTAGTAGATAGGAGTTGCTTACGAGCAGATTTATATTTAAATTCGATTTAATTGACGTACTATTATGGTGTTGTTGCAGCGCTTAACCTTTGATGAGGCCGACATCTCCTCCACAACGTCTACATATGACGCAATATACCTGTTCTTGTTCAGAAACCGATTAATTTGTTTATTGATTTTCATGTCAGTTATATACATTTTGATCTTTTTAATTATCAGAATTTTTAGATTATTGTAATAAACAAGTTTGTTAAATTGGGAGATGCAGCTCAACCGTTATTTATTTTTAGCTATTGTTAGTTAACACTTGCACAATTTTTTGTTGTTATTCCTCTTCATTTATTTTAATCATTACGATAACCCTTACCTTACCCGTTACCCCTGAAGATGCTGTTACGCCGGAGCTGATGGAGGGGATAATCAGGTAAGCTATGTGCCAGATTAATTCACTTGGTGGTGAATGTATTGTTCACTATAATGCACTTGGTTCGATCTCAGCATTGGCTTGACGTAGACTAAGTCATTATAGGGCACAACGCATTCAGGTTATTCCTTAAAGCACGGTAGTAACAAAATTCTATCGCCATAATTTTACAAATCTCCTTAGGTTTTAAGGATGTGCAGCATCTCGTTTTGCAAATCAGCAATAACAGGCTAATCAAGCATTCAATCAGGCCCAGAGGAGGGCAAGTTAAGGGAAACAGGAAATAAAATAAAACAGGTGAGTATATAGTTACAAGGACAATAAATCCATCAATTAACTTTACATGACATTAACCACCGATAAACTAACCGAGGCTCAGAGCGCTCCACTGGTCCGCTTAGACACGGGAGGAAAAGGAAGGGTCAATACAACAACAATCAAGAAACAAGAACGGGAATCACATTTAATACACTAGATTACTCCACCGCGATAACTACCCACTAAAGCTATACACAGAAGCTATTAAATAAGAACATGCTAGGGCATAAGGTACACAGTAACACTTAGTCCTACACTAGAGAACTAGGACAGATAGCACAACTGGTTCATTAAAATAACAGAAGGAGAAGCAGTAGAAATGTTTCAATGATCACAGATCACAAAACTGATAGTCTCACAATTTAAGGTATAGGAACATACAATAGTAATAACGCAGTGGGAACATATGGTATGGTATCTGGAGCAAAATCAAGAGGGCAAAAACAACATACATATATAGATGCATAACTACAGAGTGGTGAACTCGTCAATTTACTCAAGATCAGAAATTAGCAGCGGATAAAAGCACTGTCTAGGATAGGATCACCAACTTATCCATAGTTACCCACTAAATCCAGAGAAAGAACCAAGAAGAGTCAACTTATACTTCCGACAGACCAAACGAATACCAGCTGAAACGGCGGGAGACCTTGAAAATAACTCACGCTTAACGGTGGCTTAAACTGAGCAATAGTAGAGTCGATGAGCATGTTAGGAGACTTCTATAGTTTAGAAGATGGAGGGTCTCGATCAGTAGGTCATCCATAACAGTCACATCAAAGGTACCACCAACAAACAACTCCCAGATAGGAGAAAACTAACTCATGAACCATTCATCTTTAACACCATGAGAAACGCAGGGCACACATGGTTCAAAGAAGAATGACCGGAGGGATGGTCCACCAAGGTATAGATGGCAGATAATGACGCCCTTTCAGAGAAACGCACAGTGAAAGAAAGATGAAGGAAAGAACACAACGCAAAGATTCCATTATCGTTCGCTAGGAAAAATGCCACAGGCTGGCAGGGTACTTAAGAAGAGCCTGGAATTACAAGATATAGAATGGTGACGACGGACCGAATTCAAATGGGAAAGCACAAGTTGAAGAAACCAGAGCCTACTAACATCAAGATATTTCCATCATGAATGGTTATTTCATCAGTGTTGTGGATCCACTAACAAATGGCCAAATCTACAGCAACACAGAGGTAAATTAAAGGACAATTCACATCCCTACCAAAGTGTCCTGACAACCAAAACTCTGAAGCACAACACCATTACAATAATGACCAGTTAGGTACACCAGCCAACTCATAAGAGGTAAAAGGATATCCATCCTCAACCCGTGCTTACAGGTTTTCTACACAATTTCAAATCAATATTAAGGTTACGATGATAAATGTCACGCCAAAAACATTTTCAGGTAGAATAAGATTATCAATGGTTCACACATAGAATACAGCACTAGAAACAGCTGCCTAGTATACCCGAAAAGAAGAGTGTTAGATTACTTAGTCATGGATGAACACAAAACATCAGTAATCGGAAAATGAAACACCTTTAAGACGTACAGTCCATGCACAAGGCAAGCAGGCAACCTTTCCGACACCAACCAATCGTAATACACCATAACCAGTAATCGCACAATACCGAAATGGCACAGATTGCAACCAAATCATTACTAAGCACCTTACACCCTCACACACATACAATGAAAGGATGACAGAATGGTAAAGCATTCAAATAGCAACACACTCCTACTCACTCCATCCCAAACGCACTATAGCCCAGCAATGATTAAGCGGCTCGATGATAGATTGACCCAGCACAAGAAATTCCATGCAGAGCCACAAAAGAAATAAGTCCGTCAATTTACATTTGAAAAATCTTGAGTAAACAGGAAATCAGTTCGGAAGCACAATTTAAAATTTGATGAAATTAGATTTCCACCGTGGCAATTCAGCTGCACACTACACAAGCACAAAGTTCGATTACACATATATAATATTTTAAAGAAATAATGCCATCACCACAAGAAAGGCAAGGTTAAACAGTTTTTAGGTTACAAGTAACCAAACAGTGTAACAGTAATACATAAGGAGCACTAAGTTAGTCACAAACACTAGATACAATGAGGACCAAACTCGTTCACCAACCCGCAGTATGCGTGCCAAGTTCAACTAAATGGTACGGATCCGTTAGCAAAGGTGAATATATCCAGCATAGGATACAGTACAATATTGCCCGTTTAACCAATTTTAATTTGGGAAACATGAACGCGCCTAATCCGTTTTGCTACAGGATCGCTTACCAAAAGAGGAACCGGAGACAAGAACTCCAATACAGTACACGGTCCTTGGTATCTAGGGGCAAGCTTTGCCGAAAACGTATTCATGGCCTTACTTACAGGGTTACATTTAACGTATACCAGATCACCAACATTTCATTTAGACGGCTTTCTACCTTTATTGTACTTCCTTTGGGCCTCATATGACACAGATATATCCTTTTTGGCTTCGTTCCAGATCCTTTGAACGTCATTAGGCATTGACAATTCTGGCAGAAGATCTTCGATACATAGAACATTAGCCCGCCAATGCACGGGTTGGGTCTGTGAGACCCATGCGCTGGTATTTCCAACATTTTCTGATAGACGGTGATAGCTGCATGCTTCCGGCTTCTGCTACCTTCCTTTTATCACCGGTGTAGTATTCCTGCAGACGAACATGGGAGTGATTGCTTTAGTACGTGAGCAGTGGTAAGTTAAAGTGCTCTGTGGGCCTGTGAGACCCAACCCGTGCAGTCGTGTAAGTTTTTTTTATCATAAGCATTTTAGTCTTCCCATGTTAACCGTGTACATAAAGAAGATTATAGGGTGATTATATCTTAGCGTTTTGTCCAAATCCGTGGTTTAGCTAGCCTGGCTTTCACCTTAGTTCCTTGGGTTTTAAGTACAGAGGTGAGACTGAAAATGGGTTGACCTGGGCTAATCAGTTCATTTCTTCGTAGGTCTAAGAAAAAGGAGTGTTATGATGTCAGCAATCCACGTGATATGGAACGAGTTGCCGCACTATTGGAGGAACCATTATCAGATGATGAAATTTACTGTGGTTTTCCTCTTGTCGATGCACAGCGATGATAAAACTGAGGAAAGTATAGAAGGAAAGAGGAAGCCTGTAATAGTCACATTCTATAATTTAGCTAAGGGTGGTGTAGGCTATGTAGACGAAAGGACGGCTCGAAACACCAGACTTTGGACAATGGTGGTCTTCTGTGCATTGCTGAATATTACAGGCTTTAACGCATATTTAATATTCAGAGCCAACAACTCTAACTCTCCAGACGCAAGGAACATAGTAATTCTTTTGAAGAAACTCTTGTCTCTTCTAACTGAAGAAAAAATAAGAGAAAGAGCTGTCTGAATATATCTCCCTAAGAGCATTCGTGATGCTGCAAGGAGGATATCTGGGTTGACGGTAGAAGCAGGATGTGAAAATACAGAAAATAAAAGAGGACGTCGTGCATACTGTAGATACAGAAATACCCGCTACTCGTGCTGTTTGTGCAGAAAGTTCATGTATCTTGAACTCTCCGTATTTGTGTGCAGTGAATGTAAAGCTGAAATGTGAATGTTCCAGTGTACATTCTGGATCGTGAAGATTAGGTTATGACGATTTCATAAATTTTGACTTGATAAGTTCTGAATTTTGTGATCACATAAAATATTGTGTGTAAATTTGGAGTGGTTAGAGAATTGCTTTGTAAAATGTTAAGTAAGTGTTAATCATCCACGGTTTTGTGACAGCAATGTATTTATAATGTTATCGGAATAGGAGAGAATGAATACTGAAAATAAAAATATATTAGCATACTATAAAAAATAAATATGATGATGGGTCTGTGAGACCCAACCCGTTTACTCATGTAACTTTTTGTGACCCGTGCACTGGCGGGTTAGACATAGTGGAGTATGGCGTATAGCTAAACATTAGAGACATAGGCGTCTTACCATATGACTCATGAATAGCGGAATTAAAGGCATGGGCTAACCAATGCAGACAGGAGTCCCATTTGGGCTGATTGCCATGTTGATATACTATCAACGCGGACTTAAGGTTCCGATTCAACCTATCGGCATATGAAGGATTTTGGTAGTACGGGGTAGTGGTGACATGGGAGATGCACAAGTCAAACAGATACCTTTTGAAAGAGTTACTGGTGAAGGAACTAGCATTATCAGATACTAAGAACTTGGGAGGACAAAAGGATGCGAAAATGGAATTTAGACTGGAGATTCAAGTACGGGAACTGGTGAACCTGGTGGGGAGGATCCAACAAAACCGGGAAAAGGCATCTGTACAGACAAGGATGTGGGTGTTGCCTAGGGAAGACCGAGAGAGGGGACCTACGAAATCGATGAACAGCCGCTCCATTGGGCGGGAGGCTTGTGACGATGACAACAACCCCACACGGTTATTGAAATTAGGTTTGCTGATAGCACAAGATTTACAGGATTTGATCATATTTCGGATGTCGCTATCCATTTTCTTCCGAACGAAGATCTCTCTAATTTTCTGACGGGTCTTGAAGTTACCTAAAGGACCACCAATGGGAGAGCAGTGGTAATATTTAAAGATGACAGGTACCAGAACCTTTGGAACGACAATTTTGAGGTTATGGTCCTTGCGACCCTTACAACAGAGAACGCCCTTAGATAAGGAGTAAGGTTTTACTTCGGTCCCACTATTGATTGTGTCAATTATGCTTTTCAATTCCGGATCAGTTTTTGATGATCCCCATATTCATGGTACAACAAAGGAAGACCGGTAAGGATGGCACAAACACCGACGGCCTTGACTGGAAGTTCATCGACCTCCGGGTTCGCTTCAGCACCATAATTACCATCAAACATCCTGCTCAAACTATCGGCAATGACGTTCTCGGATCTACGGATATGCCGAACATTGAAATTAAAAGATGACATTCGTAGTGCCCATATAGTTATCCTAGCGGTCCTTTTGGGCCGATTCAGCACCCAAGAAAGAGCCTGATTGTCGGTCTCTAGATCGAAGTTCACATGTTCAACAAAGGATCTAAACATTTCTAGTGCAAACAGTACAGCTAGACACTCCAGTTCGTAGATGGAGTATTTAGTCTCGAGTTCGTTGAGGACCCTGGATACATAAGCCACCGGCCTACGTCCGTCTTCATGTTCCTGTAATAGGACACCAGCAATAGCGCGCCCAAAGGAATCAGTTTGAACAATGAAACGCTTCTCAATATCTGGAATTGCTAACACAGGGGCATTGGTCAACGCGACCTTCAATGAATTGAATGCTTCCTGCTGGGCACTATCCCAAGTGAATTTAACATTTTTCTCGTAAGATAGTTCAACGGAGCTGCTATCTCTGCGAAGTTGGGTATACATTTTCTGAAAAAGTTCACCATACCGATGAAACGGTCGACACCTTTAACATCTTTAGGTGGTAGGAAATCCCTGATGGCCTGAGTTCTGAAATGATCAATTGAAACACCTTCAGAGGAAACTACATGTCCTAGGAAGGACATGCTTGGTCTGGCGAATGCCACCTTTGATAACGGCCTCCTTTAGCCGTCGCAAGACTTCCTTGACGTGTACCATATGTTCCTCAAGGGTATTTGAAAAAAAAAATATCAAATCATCTAAATAATTAAAGAAATTTGAATTTTATATCCGATAGAATGGAATTTAGCAGTCTAGTCAACACGGCGGCTGCACGCGATAGCCCAAACGGCATTTTTAGGTTCCAATCCGTTATGAATGCGGTAATGGAAATGGATTTCTTAGATAAGGGTACTTGGTAGTATGCTTCGTTCAAATCTAGCACCGTGAAAAATTTTGCTCCTGATAACCATCCAAAACAAGTATGAAGGTCAAGCAACGGGATAGATTGAAGCACACTCTTGCTGTTCAAGTCCCTATAATGTATAACTGCGCGAAAGCCACCAGAATGCGTGGGTACCAAGAACACTGGGGACGCGTACGCAGAAGTAGAATGTATAATTACTCCATCTCTCTCCATTTGCTCAACAATCTTCTTCAATTCCAGCATACGAGATGGGGAAAGACAGTAAGGAGGAGATCGAACGGGCTGATGGCCTGACAACTCAATATCATACTCGAGAACATCGGTCAAGCCTAACTTGCTAGTGAAAACTTCCGGAAACTCCTTACATAGGGCGCGGACTTGACACGCTTGAGCATCCCGTAAATGGTTCAGGTCAAGGCGATCAATGTCGCTAGGCTCATCTGACTGAGGTTAACCCACACAAGAAGCAATAGGTATTTTAAAAGGAACGTTAATCAAGTCAAACTTTAAATCAGGTGGAAATTTGAAAAATAATTTTCGACACTGTAAATCCAAAACAAGTCTAACCCTAGACAGAAAATTGGTCCCTAGGATTACGTTACAGGAGAGGTTAGGTGTTACCAAGCACTTGATTTTCCAAGTAAAATGTCCAATTCTTAACGTGACCCTCACCGATCTCAAGATTTCCAAGAACTGACAATTGGCAGAAACACATTTTAGGTTAGTAGGTTCCAATTCAGATAACTTACATGAGGTTTTCATCTGATGGTACCAAGCAGAATTAATTAAACATACCACACTACCAGTATCGAGCAGAGCATCTACCGGTTCATTATTAACTTCAACCAAGGTGCAAGTACCAGAGGAGGGGGCATGAGCTGATATCCTATTGCACAGAGGAGGATAGACAGGCTTTCCCAAAATTTCAGAATTTACAGGTTTAGGATGGTCAAACACTCCTTTGTTGTCCTGTAGTCATTGACCGCTGATTAACATGGAATGACATGGGGTAGTTCCATTTAAGATGCTGTTTCGAGCCACAGGTATAGCAACCACCAGAATTACGTTTCGAAGTTGGGCAATGGTTTTTCAAATGATTCTTGAAACCACAATTGAAGCATTTGCTATTATTCACTTCATTAGAAGTCGGAGGAACAACTGGATAGGAGGGCACAGTAGGAGGAGGAACATTAGTGGGTCTCCAAGCATCCCCATGTTTCAGGTCCTCTGCAAACGAGCGTGCTTCTTCCAACTCTTGGAAATTGGTAGAACACTTGAATAATGAGAGGTAGGAACGGTATGAAGGAGAGATACCTTTTAGGATTCTAGCTACCATTTCCTCTTCGGGAATAGAAATTTTAAAAACTTCGCAATGACATCTTAAGTCGAGAACATAAGCAAGCAAGTTTTCATTAAGAAACTGCGTACTAAAACAGTACTGCGGAACTAGACTTTGAAGAGCAAGGGAGGGAATTAATTTAGACAAGACAAGCTCATGAAATGCATTTATAGTTAAATTTCTAGAAATAGTTTCCGAAATTTCCCTTTTCAGGATCCCTTCACAATGAGGGAAGAGGGCACGAAAAATCCCCGAGTCATCGACGGAATAGACGTTTCCAGTGTCGGTTAACTACAAGAAATAGTAGAATTCTAATACTTTCGTCGATTTAATTCGCCGAAAAGCTCCTCACTCCACGGAAAACTTCCTTTAGAATTTAACCTAGACACTAAACTTTCTAGAAAAGGAGCTGTCACACAGCATGAACCTTAACTCTGGGGAAGAGGACACAAATTGGTTTGAAGGAATACTTGAGGTAGGATCAACAGGATTATAACCGACTGAAGTAGAGCAATTCTCCAAATCCCTGCAGACTAACAGCAGATAACTGAAACGACCGTTAACAACCTTGCACATTCAGATATAAATTCAGCATCGGGCTTGAAGGACAACAAGTCCTGGATTCGACCTGAGTAGTGGCTCGCTCTGGCCCTCAGCCGGTTTACCTGGGCTTTTGATGGAGGCAACTCAATGAATTCCTCCATTATTACATTGATCCCGCTCAAGGCATTACAGATAAAATTCATGTACTCACAACTCTGCTCCTGTTAATTACCGATAGGTTAATGTAAGCCTGGGAGTTATCTGATAGTAAGGCAGCACATTCGGCAACAGTACGGACAGGTTCGAGGCCGCGAATGGATAGCTCATATTCCAATTCGGCAAGCCGCAGGAAGGAGGGGTGCATAACTGCGCGCGCCATCGTCGTAGACATTCAACACAATCAATGAAAGGATTACACGAAATCCTTGAACTTCCTTTCACAACGATTGTTCACAATAAGTTTGACTCTCTTTGTTTCTGATTTTCATTCACCTCCATATCAATACAGCACTGCACTGTACCAAACAAGGGAAAATGGGGAGGGAAATTACACTGCACACAGCGGAAACAACCAAAATCAGCTGCAGAACAACAGTGAAACCAAAACAACCACTGCTCTGCAGATACCACTCAAACCGACACCGTCCTTAAGGTCCCCGAAACAAATTTCGGACGATGGGTTTGAGGGAGTTAGGCCCCCAGGTGAAAAGGTTGGTAGTGTGTCCGCCCCCAAAAGGGACTTAAAGCGAACACCATACAAAGGCCAAAAATAATCAAGCACGACAACAACACACAAGAATCCACCAAAAAAGAGGAAAAGACACACTTACCTTAGAAGGGAGATAGATAGATATTATTTATTTTAACTGGCAAAGTTAGGGACACGTGTCCCTGTCTTACACTTAACCAGTGAAACAGGAAACAGAAAATGTCGCGGTCAGAAATTTAATAAGAAACAGTGATAGTGCTTCATTGATTTAGTGAAATGAAAATTCACGATTTGTAAATACAAATTATTTTAATTCACTTAAGAAAATGTTTCAATAAGTTAAAAGAGAAAATTTAAATTCAGCTTGTAATTATAAGTTCTTGAATATTATTAAAACTCTCTGGATAACTCTAGTAAACTATGGAAAAATCATTCTGTTTTGGAATGCTCAAAAACCAACAAGTGGAAAACCAATCAACTTAGTTAAAATAAAATAAATACTTATTTAAATTGATATTAATTTACAGGAACAACAAAATATAAGTCAAATAGAGTTGATTTTTAAAGAAAAAAATAAAGAGCTGACCACGATAGGGCAACTAATGAAAAAAGAAGAATTAAATCTTACCTACACGACCGGTCGCTTACCTTAAAAATGATAAAACTTAAAATCTAGAAAACTATTAGGCCTAGGTTGCAGAAAAATTCACCGCTAAGGTATCTCTTTTACATCACGACGAGCCTACGCAAGAGATAGAATATTATCCCACCAAAACACGCGAATCCACATTTCAAGAAATTACCAAACCGGGAAAAATAAATGGCAAATAAAATTTAGAATAACGTTACGCTTAGAGCACACGAAAATCAAACACATCCACATTGCTGAAGGTACAATTAAGCTGCCACGGATGG
This sequence comes from Anabrus simplex, assembly GCF_040414725.1. NCBI lineage: Eukaryota > Metazoa > Arthropoda > Insecta > Orthoptera > Tettigoniidae > Anabrus > Anabrus simplex. The sequence goes on from NC_090265.1 coordinate 1,290,275,024, forward strand.
ATAAAAAACCAAGTTAGCCCAACAATGCCATCAACAACCCGTTGCTAAGGCAACAACAACAAAAGCGTGTCCGCAAGGGCAGAAACCGACACAGAAATGGTTCCAAAAGGTAAAATAAATTACAAGTCTCAGAAAAGTCAGTACAGATAGCAATAAATTAACCCGAAAAAACAACCCAAAAAGGAAATTTAGAAGGTTAACCAAAATCAAACAGAAGCTTGCACTGGCTCACCATTTACATGTAGTTCTAGAAAAATTTACCAGCTGAAATCATGAACTTAAAATTAATTTTGATAATCAGTCCACTCCGCTGATTTCCTTTAAAAACACCAAGATGAAGCTTCATTGTGAACACATTGTAACGTAACGAACATGTAGTCATTACACAAGTCGGAGATGATTATTATTATCCCGGGTAGAGATCACTTTTGGAGCAACTGACCTAAATCGTTTCTTGGAATTTTTCACAGTTCTTAGTTTGAAGGTAGAATTCCCATGAGTAGATTTGAATGTAACTTACAGTTTTCGCTCCATGAACTGCGAAGAGACGCCGAGAGCTGCATTATGTTACCTTACACAACCAGGCTCAAAGAGGAAGGAAAATGCAGTTTAACTGCTCGTGCACCAATTGTAGATTAATCGAGGCCAACTAACAGGTTATAAGGGCACAGGGTCCTGGTTTTAACCAGGATCGAAGCTACCGACCCCAAGCATACCGCCGCTGGAATGCACACGACTACTTCTCATGGCGATTCCACTTCAACTGCTCGCGTCCCACGCTAAGCAGCGTCGCTTACCTTGTTGCTGCACGCACATGCGCAGAATCTCTCAGGCGGACTCGAAAGTTCAAAGCCTAGTCGCCAGAGCGTAGCACTTCATAGCGCGACTAGATATGATAAACAAATTCGAACAAGAATGTCAAGATATTTCACATTAAATGTGAAACGATAATCTTCTTTCACAAGGTTCATTGAGACGAATTTCTAAGGGCACAGATACCGGTCCAAAATGTTGTCTGGGGAGGTACATTACACTGAATACTGTCACAATTATCAAATGCAATTAATGAACATTTATCCTGTTAAATAGTAAAAACATAATAACTGCGTGAACGTATTCTCACCTATATACAAAAAGCAGCATTTTTAGATGCCAGTACACTACGATAGTGTTGTATATTACATGTCTAACTACACTTGAACGGACACCTTTTGCCTTTCACACAGATTGTGAATTTTCTGTCTCGTATGCATACATTTTTGGTGCTAAACCAATAAACTCAGTCATAATATTCGTACTATATTCATCTTTCGTAAGACCTATTACTTTCTTATTAAGTGGCTTAATGTCAAATTGATTACATGGTGAAAAAGAAGAAGTGTCAAGTATTCATAATGGTTACGCATTACATCGTAGACGTTTGCATTCCCAATGCATGATAAATACAACTGTCTGTATCCATATACAAAAGTGAAAGATCTGTAAGCTGGTGCTTTGCAAAACCATAATGAAGATCATGCATTTTAAATGTTGAGTAATCTAGTATGACCATTCTCAAATTGAGTGGCTATGCATAAACTATCTCTATTTTTCATTTCAACAGTAATAAGGTCACGATCAATGACAAATAGCTTATAAAATTGGTTTCGTGATTTACTTGAGTGCACCATACCGTCCATTCCATTGATTAATTAAATTGGTCTCGATGTTTGCGTACATTTTCAATAGATAGACTTATCCATGAGTTAGAAAAAGTAGGTACTTTCAAACGTCGAAGTAGCACGTTGACGATGCTCTGTATTTAAATCCATGTACGGTTTAAGCCATGTTTCCTGCTTAAACGCAATAATTGTAAACCGTATTCTAGACATTGAACAAGACATTGAATGTGAATAACTTACTGCTTTTTTGGGAATAGGATAGCTAGCAGTTTAACATGCTTTGATATATTATCAGGGGGAATCATTTTTTCAACACAAAAAGGAAGCTCAGAATGAGAATTATGCAGATTACTGTAGAAGGGTAAGCAAGAGAAACTTCTAAAACGAAATTACGAATTACGGAAGAAGAACCGTCTGCTTGGTCTAGTATATCTGTCGCCTAGGGGCAAGAAAGTGTCAAAAAATGTGTGTTAGATATTCCATGTGTCTAGAAATGTTGCAGTAACGAATACAGAAAATTTAAAGAAGAGGATAGAGAGAGAATAATGACTATTGGAACCTTTCATACGGATTACATAAAATAAACTTTATTTTCAGTAATGTTAAGTTAGTATCTGTGAAAAGACGAAGAAATGAAGAAAGCAAGAGTAGGAATTCGCAAACTAAGCACTACCTTTTGCCACTTAATCCATGAACGCCTAGCGTTGCATATGTGCAACGGCGTGCCGATGCTCCTTTCTTTCAATGTATAAAGTTGTTTTCCAGTAAAAGAATGAAAATTGCGCGCGTATTCAGTAAAGGGAAGTGTTGTGCTTTGTTACGAGTCAGTTAATCAATAGTCACCGCTTTATTGTTGACGAGGTGTGTGTTTGAAGTTCGCTGTGTGTTCCAGCTATCACAATGGCATACCGTAAGAGGTAAGATTCGCCATATAATTTTATGATTTAGAAATAATTAACCTCTATTAGGAAATCCAGGAAGTAAATTAATCAGAGTTTGAATGTAGCACGATTCCTTTTACAATTAATAATTCCTGAGCGAGTGAGATCCACACATTCCCGGCGTTGCATATTCGCAACGCTAGGCGGATCCGTTGTCAAATCACTTCCTTATGTACTAATTTGATATTGAAGGATTTGTTATTGACGTAATAACCCTTCGTTGCTGTGCATGCAATTCAAACTCATATGCCAGTTTTGTGATGCATATTATTTATTATTATTATGATTATTATTATTATTATTATTATTATTATTATTATTATTATTATTATTATTATTATTATTATTATTATTATTATTATTATTATTATTATTATTATAAGTGGTGGTAGGAAATTTGATCTCATATATATATATATATAGGAGGAAATCATAGTTGAATAGTGCCGTTTATTCGTTTCACATTTATTTCAGGGGCTTGACATTAGCAGAAATTCTTGAGGAGTTAGAGAAGCGAATTGAAGGAGTAGATACTATTTATATAGAACCTCCAGAGCCTACACCCGTTTCGGATGAAGACTCGGCAGATGAGGACGAGGGAGGGCTTATTGACAACCTGAGTCATAGGCAGCTTGCTTCGGGAGCTGTTCTTTCTAACCAAGAAAGACTGGAGGAAGATTGCAATGATAAGTGTGATATTGTCCCGCCTAATGATAGTGCTTCTGCAGCTGCTCATTATGTTTCTAATAAAAATCCGTTCATACCTCAAGTTACACGAAACTGGACTGTAAGAGACTTTTCACCACCTTCCGGTATCTTTCCTGATAGTGACTTTGCGAAGTACAGCGTGTGTAAAATGTGACGTTGGGCTCTGCATAAGTTGCTTCATTGCGTTCTACACAAAGGGACATACAGATCACTGAGTCTTAAAAGAAACCCACAACAAATGATCACACCAGTAAACTGAAGAACTCTGAATACCCTGTCAGAGTTCAATATAATTTTCCTAAAAATATTTTTGTTTTGATTACCGTATAGGTACAGTAAGCAACTGATCCCGTGAGTATCCAAGTGCTCGAGAAGATATTCAATACTTCCTTTAATATCGGCTTTCACAGTCTAAAGAAAGAAAAATGTTCTACTTGCGAAAAGTATAAACATATGCCAGAAAATAAAGGAACTGAGGAACAAAGATCAGAGTTGGATATCCACCTTAAAGAAAAGCAACGTGTGGAAGAGATATTCCTAAACGATCAGGAGACTCCAGTATTCTTACTACTTCATTTGACCTACAGAAGGTACTCCGTACTGTGCCCTTTTCAAGGCAACAACTGCGGTGAACTCTTCCTTCTTCTGTGCGCCGGCTGCTCCTGTAATAAATGACATGTAAATCATACTCACCGCTGCATGTAGACTCTTCTTCCTCAGTCGTGACCGTCCGCTATCCCCGAAGAGAGGCCACCCGTCGAATCAAGGAGTGAGGAAATGAAAAGATGGGGTAAACTAACTAAAAATGACGGTACCCAAAGACTGAATTAAAATTTAAATAAAAGACTGATTTATTGAATAAAAATGCAAAGTGCCAAAAAAAAAAAAAAAAAACGTAAACTGAACTAGTGGAAAAATGTAAACAAAATGAAATAAATGAGACTAAGAAAATTTAAGATTGAAGATCTGCCTTACACTAACACCATAATCTGCCTAATAAACTGACTGAAGGTCAAACACATTGATTAAAATATTGCAGACTATGTTGACACTGTCTTCAAGTTAATAACATGACTCAGTTTAAAACTCTGGCCAGAAAGACCACCTTCTTGAAATACAGAATTATATTACGTAGAAAATATTTCTCCATACTAAATTAAAATAGTTGAATCATAATAAAGTAATTAGTTACGTCATCAAATCCACTGACTCATAGGAGTTATCAAATATTTATCACATGTGGCTCATTTGGGAAAACACCCCACTTTAAAATAATCATGGCCTGCACTAACCAAGTGTATCACATAAGGAATAATTCGAAGAAAACAGCCATGAACATCACCCTTCATTTCCTACATGACCATTGTCTTATTCAAACACCTCATGATTAAACAAATAAATTATTGAAACATCAATCTGAGTGTTACAACCACTCATCTAATTTTTAAACTTCACTTGCATAGCTGTGATAGACTGGACTGCTTAAAAGTAATCCAAAGATTAGGCCAAGTGCCTGATGTTAACATTTTAAATGATAGCGATCCTTGTACATTGAAATTTCTATTGAATTTGCCGCTCACTGCATTTCATTATCAACGCATTATTTGTGGTACCACCACTAGATGGAGGCAGATGCCATCTTGTTTACCTCATTCATTGCGGCAGTTTATACAATTGGTTTATTAAAGATCGCTTCATTTCTAAATAAAATGTAGTGGATTTTAAAAGTTTGGTAATTACTTAAATGCCTGGTATGAGCATACCACTACTATCGTTTCGACTGTGACCTAATCGACGATCCATTAACCTAACATCTGAAATCTTATTTACATCATTAAATCTGTTAAATGGAGGAACACTGCTCCGACAAAGAAAATACAAAATCAAAACTAGCCTATCTACACCTATCTATTTACATCAAATCAAATATAAATAATTCACATCCGCTTACGTCCTACAAATAAACGGTAATAAAGTACACTCAGAAAGAAATAAAATAAGCAAAACTAAATCCCACCATCGCGGCCTACTGGAAATTAATAAGGATGGAATGCGCAAAATAATCTCGGAGTCTCCATACAAATATACCCCGCTGCGAGTAGCAAAATATAAATATTGTGAATTTGACGGCAATCTCTAACCTCAGACGATAAATGTCTGGCCATGATACTATTTAACCTTTGTGGACAATAACTGTTATTTCATGTCATCCATGACTTTACATGACTATTAAAAAAAACACATTGACTCGTCGCTCTGCTCACATTGTACAATGGCTAGCATATTTGCCGAGCATCTACTTTCCCTGGAATTATTTAAACAAATACAGGCTTCTGCCTACAATCGTAACCCATGTCGTAACACATTTAACACTCTTGGTTAAATTATTCATTTCACAATTCTCTTTGCTCATTAATTCTCGACGTCATTATTATTCATTATTCTTACAATACGGCCTCGCTCGTATCCGGCGGGCAAATTATCTGTCGTGCACATTACGACTTCTTACGACAGTTCATGATATGGTCCAAATATCATATTTCCATTATCAACGTAGATCATCAGGGATATTAATCATCTAGCTCGATCTCTTGATCATTCTCTGCTTCACATATCACGAAATATCAGAGCTGACTCATCAATGGCTTCCTAGCACTCACTGTTTATATATAAAAAAAGAAAGGTGGCGAGATTGCCTCTCAAAACACAGATGTTGAAAGATGTGTAACCGCAACTACACGGAAATAAATACTCGCGTCTACCAAAAATCGTCGCAAAATACACGGGATAAGTACTATCAGACGCGGTCATCTGAAGGATGATCCCACAACATAAAACAAACTGAAAGCGCATAAAGCAAAAAAACATTAAAATCATCTAGGCGGCGTCTACAAGATCAAAACTCCAACAAATATGACTCAAAACCATCGATATAATAACATGATGAAATATAAAATATATTATAAATCGGCATTACACTCATAGATCAAATATCATAGCTGCCTAAACTGTCAAAGTGACATACTACAGAAACAATCCATAACAACACGCAAACAACATCTACCTAAACGAAGTGCACACATAACTCGATTATTATTATTATTATTATTATTATTATTATGATAGTTACAATTATAGTTACAATTATGATTATTTAAAAGATGTGAACTATTTACAATCCTACCTAATACTCTAAGCTACATTGATCATCGATTAGTCACGGTCCTACATTATTTATTTACATTATTTATTGATGCTCATACCTGTGTGATGGCAGCATGTTGGCTCACCCTCCGGCCTCGGTCATGGTGAATTTAGAATTCCATCTTCAAGCTGATGTGGTATTCCAAATTTTTACACACGCAAATTTGACACATATTTGCCATGGCGTAACACACGCTTACGTTGACAGAAAACACTCGTATTCCTCGCACTCCACTGCAGGCTCCTGTCCTGAAGTTAGACGGTCGTCCCCGCTACCTGCATGGAAATCACCTGTTGGTCTGCCACCGTTCTCTCAGCTTTGTTTACATAGCAGCTTACCGTACATTCACCCCAACGGACATAACTGTTTGTCAAGGTCTACCACTGCGGCCTTCACTAAAGAAAAGTCATACTCCTCCCTGTCTGTCTTTGCTAGTTTCTGCCCGTAAACATCTCGCTTGCCAAACAGTTTATTAAATGGTAAAAGCAAGCTAAATACAGTTCCAATGTTGTGGAGAAATCTATGCTGATAACAAAATGTGAAACTACCCGTGGTTAAAGAGGTTTTATGTAATTATGCTGAAAACATGGACTTGTTCCTCTCGACTCGAAATGTGAGCTCATTTAAGCCAAGTGTTGAAGGTGTAGCTCCTGCCCGTTATCTCTGCATAAATAGTAAGAGTTTGTTAAAGTGTTCATTTCTGCAGTGTTACTCTCCCAAGTAAAATAATACAAGGCTTTCTCAAAATGCCTACAAGTGTCTCTAATCACTTTCTTACCAGCCAAAAATAAAGCTGACTAACTAAATTAGCTGTCACACTCTGTCACACTGTCGCTCTGATTCGCACTGTCAAACTGAGAATTCAAGAAACACACTGAGAATTCTAAAGACACACTGAGAAACTCAAGAAACACTGAGAATTCTAGAAACACATTGAGAATTCAAGAAACACTGAGAATTCAACCCCCTGGTCGCTGGGTTTTGTAAAGAGTTCTCCCCCCACCTAGAAAATAGTTCCGTGGAAGGGATGTGGCGTAATGATCTAGCCCTCAGGAGCGCTTTATCGTGCATCCGTAGGTTAAGATTTTCAAAATTTATGTACAAATCTCCCTAATTTTTGTCTGACTTACATGTAATATTGCGCCGTGGGAAATGATCACAGGATAATCCACACGACGGCGCGCGTCACTGGTGTTATTTTCTTCCGGTGAATGGCTCCATCCCGCCATGACACTTCATTCTGCTGGGCCCACTTACTCCTCCGTGTGAAGTTAAATTTTATTAATTAGGCACTAATTAACCACAGATTCGCACTGATAATTTTCCGAATATTATAAAGACGTCAGGACACTGTTTTTCACCACCACACCGGGCTTCAGATCGCGAAATACTGACTGTAGATTCCCGCTTATGACAGTTCATTCAAATTTAGAATTTTGCGATTGGCTGAGACTTTCGCGCTCTTCGTAGCGTGGATACTTCCATTTCCTCCCAAGGATTGGCGGTTATTGTCGTTGTCCCCTTTGTCCTAGCTAAGTAGGTCAAGCCTCAACGCGTGATTTTCTCGTGAGAACCAGAAGAAAGTCGCCACTCCTAGGCGGTGTCATAAAATTTATTGGAAGGAATCGTTAGGGTGGTTTACAAGTTGGTCGTGCTCTAAGGAGAGTTTTGTGGATTCTACTCGCCGCCTGACTGGCGCCAGAAAGTTCCTTTGTGACTGCTGGATTGCCAGCCTACTGTAGTATCCCATATGCGAAATATTCAACTTTTAATTTGTAAATTAATTACGTAAATTCGCTTATGGGTGCAGTACACCGATGGGAGACAGCATGTTGTATTACAGTAGGAGGTACGCTGTATACAATTGATGTATTTTTTTGTATGTCTGGGAAGAATGCGATGGAAAACGAGGGATCTATTAGTGCTAGTATTTTGTCATGTGAGAATATTTCTGCCACTGTGCGATTATTTAAAACCATGTTTAAAAATCATTGACATCTCAGATAAATAAGGATTTAAAGTAATTATTTCAGATTTCATGAAATAATGTGGGACGAGATTTCGGTTGGGTTTCATCTATTAGATTTAGATTGTGTTTCATGTAGCACATTACCACACGATTAAGTAGGTTGTGTCATCCTTATTTAAATATTGATTCAGATGTTGGTGGTAGATTTAAAAGTCATTGTTAGTAATAATAATGATAATAATTTAAGGTCGGGTTAAATTAAAATTTAATGGCCATGAGTGACAAATGAGATTATAATTTTTAATGTGGAATATTTAATGTGTGCTCGATTATAGTGTAATTTGCCTGGAATATGGTAATCCTGCGGGTTATTTATTGAATTTTGGAAGCATGTGTCACGGGTTACAATGCATTCCGAGATAAATGTGGAGCACGTGTTGTGATATATTTCAAATGTTTAAGATATTATAATAATTTATCGACACTCTATGACCACATATCTGATGACAATCAATGTTAACCCAGGTGACGTGATTCCTATGGGTATCCTATGTGTGCATGGTGTGTGCGAAGTAGTTATCGATAATTTTGAAGTGATATTTTTGAAATGTGGTTCTTGATCCGACCACGTGTTCAGCATGGTGGATCAGATTATTTCAGCGTTGTCTGTGTTTTGTTCATTTATTTGATATTCTACCAAATCTCCTGAATAAAATTTTGATTTTTGTATGAGATCGCCCTTGTAATGCCAAATAATATTCAATTAAGTGATCATAGACTTCATAGACGACCGGCCTTGCCCCTGCGTACACCGCCGCTAGAAGCGACCTCCCGTAGCTAACATAATTCTGCCAAATGCGATGGTTCAGTACCACCTAAATATCATGGACAATTACGTAGATAAATGATGTTATTTCTTGCTTAAAAATGTGTTGAGCTATTTCATTATACCAGACGTCCGACTCGTTGGCTGAACGGTCAGCGTACTGGCCTTCGGTTCAGAGGGTCCCGGGTTCGATTCCCGGCCGGGTCGGGGGATTTTAACCTTAATTGGTTAATTCCAATGGCACGGGGGCTGGGTGTATGTGTTGTATTCATCATCATTTCATCCCCCTCACGACGCGCAGGTCGCCTACGGGAGTCAAATAGAAAGACCTGCACCTGGCGAGCCGAACCCGTCCTAGGATATCTCGGCGCTAAAAGCCACACGACATTTCATTGATTATACCAGGTAGATTGTATTAAGAATGCTATACGATTTTTACAATTTCTGGTGCAAAATATGCGTTTTGTCCTTAGGCGTGGTATGGATTTTAACCGATGAAATAGTTATGCCCATTGGCATCTGGGATTCGTAACAGTAAGATTAATGTTATAAGTGAATGGGATCTATTCATGTCCACGTGATTTAAGTAACGGACATTTTGTATTCTCACTGTGTTAACAAAAATAATTACATTAACACATGAATAGTGTACAGTATAATAATTGAAAGGAAAATTTCTTCATCTCGCATTTAGGGCAGTCCCCCAGTTGGCAAATTCCCTATCTGCTGTTTTCCTAGCCTTTTCTTAAATGAATGCAAAGAAATTAGAAATTTATTGAACATGTCCATTGATAAGTTATTCCAATCCTTAACTCACCTTCCTATAAACGAATATTTGCCCCAATTTGTCCTCTTGAATTCCAGCTTTATCTTCGTATTGCGATCTTTCCTACTTTTAAAGACACTACTCAAACTTTTTCGTCTACTAATGTCATTCCTCGCCATCTCTCCACTGACAGCTCGGAACATACTACTTTAGTCGAACAGCTCGTCGTCTTTCTCCCAACTCTACCCAGCCCAAACTTTGTAACATTTTTGTATCGCTACTCTTCTGCCGGAAATCACCTAGAACAAGTCAAGCTGTATTTCTTTGGATTTATTCCAGTTCTCGTATCAAATAATTCTGGTGAGGGTCCCATACACTGGAACCATACTCAAGTTGAGGTATTACCAGAGACTTATATGCCCTCTCCTTTATATCCTTTCTACAACCCCTAAACACCCTAATAATCATGTGCACAGATCTGAACCCTTTATTTACAATCCCATTTATGTGATTACCCCAATGAAGATCTTTCCTTATATTAACACATAGGTACTTACGATCATTCCCTAAGGAACTTTCACCCCACCAACACAGTAATTTCTCTTCTATATTTTCATTATTTGCCATCTCATTTGCAGCTGTTTTGTCATTATTATGAACAGCCAAAGGTCGTCACTGACAGAAATAAGGACGGAATATAAAGAGATTTGGTCTCATCTTCTATACTCGGTTGTAGTATATTCTACAATACTGCTTCACAGAAACGTTTGGTGGTATGTCGATATGTATGGTCTTCATACTCGGTCATGTATAACTTTAATAATGGAGCCGTATGGGATTCGAGGCCACTTCAACCTATTACGTTGACCAGGTAAGACAACTCCGAGGTGCTGAGCTTGTAGCGATTTCTTAGCTGCAGTGTCATTACCAGGGCAGGGATTTCTACGTAAATACATATTTGTTTTTACATTAGCTACAGTAACACTTTCGTCATATCTTTAAGAATTAGAATATTTGTAGCGATTAAAATAATGTTTTATTTTCCATATTTGTCCATACTTTCCTCGTTACGACGTGTTTTAACGCGTTTGAAGAAAACTCGCATATATTTACGTAATTTAACGTTCTATTTTAAATACCTTCCGAATTTTTTCTTTCTTTCTTAATCTGCTTACCCTCCACGGTTGGTTTTTCTCTCAGACTCAGCGAGGGATCCCACCTCTTTCGCCTCAAGGGCAGTGTCCTCGAGCTTCAGACTCTGGGTCGGGGGACACAACTGTCGAGGATGACCAGTACCTCGCCCAGGCGGCCTCACCTGCTATGCTGAACAGAGGCCTTGGTGGGGGATGGGAAGATTGGAAGGGATAGATAAGGAAGAGAGAAGGAAGTGGCCGTGACCTTAATTTAGATACCATCCCGGCATTTGCCTGCAGGAGAAGTGGAAAACCGCTTCTAGAATGGATGAGGTGGGAATCGAACCCACCTCTACTCAGCTGACCTCCCGAGGCTGAGTACTACTTTTCAAATTTCGTGGCAGAACCGAGAATCGAACCCGGGCCTCCGCGGATGGCAGCTAGTGGTATTAACGTTATTCTTGTCAGAAAATAGTTTAAAATTGATTTCACTAGCATAAATTATTCAAAGCTGGATTCTTATATTTCTTCTTTCTTCCTTAAACTGTTTACCCTCCAGGGTTCGTTTTTCCCTCGGATTCAGCGAGGGATCCCACCTCTACCGCCTCAAGGGCAGTATCCTGGAGCGTGAAACTTTGGGTCGGGGAATACAATTGGGAAGGAGGTTGAGTACTTCCCCCAGGCGGTCCCACCATCTATGCTGAACAGGGGCCTTGTGGGGAAATGGGAAGATCGGAATTGATAGACAAGGAAGGGGGAAGGAAGCGGCCGTGTTCTTAAGCTAGGTACCAACCCGGCATTTGCCTGGAATAGAAGTGGAAAACCACGGGAAATCACTTCGAAGATGGCTGAAATTGGAACCGAACCGAACCCACCCCCCTCTCCCCTCTAATCATTTGACTTCCTGAGGCTGATTGGACCCCGTTCCAGGCTTCGTACCACTTTCCAAATTTCGTGACAGAGCCTGGAATCGAACCCGTGCCTCCAGTGGGGGCAGTTAATCACACTAACCACCACACCACAGAGGTAGTTTCTTATGTTTCTATCAAGAGATTTTCTTTCTTTTCTGGCTTTGGCCTTGTCACTCAACTGGCTGTGACACACATCAAAAATGTTCTCTTGTTCTGTGACTAAATTTCCATTTGTGGCTTTCATGTTTAAGCAATAAATATTTAACTGTACTCTTTATATCGTTGTTGCGCCTCGATACACCGCTATGTGGCAATGTTGAGGGAAGAAATACTGACTCGTAGTAGTCAGAACAGTCATCATACCCCATTTAATTTTCACCTACACTCTTTATTTCAGTATAAATGCCATTATAATATTAATTATATTCTTCACACTAAACTGAATATTAAAAAATGGCACTAAAACGTAGAGTACGTTTATTCAATACTGACATGATACGGTATAGGCTTTTGGGTTTATGCCGTGTCAAGGAAATAAATCTCGACTGTCCACAAGAAAGGCTTCTTAAGCAACGACTCTTTAAATTTAGACGTTACAATAGAAGTGGAAATGGTACGTTCATTCGCCACCAGATGGCTCCCCGGACGTGGCACAGAGCTAGCGTTCGAAGCGGAAGCTGACCGAACCACCAGAATCAGTCTAAGGCCCGGTTTCATCAACACATGTTAAATATATACTAACAAGTAGTTAGTTAATACGGAGTTAGAAATTTAACATCTTGTTAGGTTTCTTGCGTTTCATCAAACTTTTCTTGTGAAATGTTAACTAATCGACTGTTAACTCTCCCAATATTGCGAACTGGTGCGAATCAAGGAGGCAGTGGTACGAACATGCTGCTTTAAAACGTGCTCCGATGCGCTTTTGTTTGAGCACAGCTGTAAAATATGGCGCGTGAAGTGAAACAGACTCGTAGTTCTAATTTTTCCTCCTTCGAAGAAGAGTTGTTAATTGAATTAGTTAGTAAATATATATATAAGTTATTGAGTGCAAGCGCACAGATGGCTTGACGATAAAATAAAAGGACGAGGCGCGGGAAAAGTCCGCGAGGGTTTCAATGGGGGTAAACAGATACTTTCTTTTAGCGGGAATCCGCTGTCACTTAACAAAATCACTTCGTTAATTGTCCCACTTCAAACTGTGCTACGATATGGGAGTTATTAAATACTGTATTGTCGTGTGCAGAACCAGACCACCTAGCAAGTATATCCTTGATTTGGAGGTTAGGCTCACAAATCACCTGAACATTAACATTAACAGCGAAATATCCCTTTCGATTACGATATATTTCGGCCCAGTTGCCTCCAGGTGATTGGATTCTTACATGTTCAATCTATTGCACGTAGAACAAACACCAGGAAAACGGCTTATTTCATAGAAGTCGCGGATAATTTGCTGACGCTCTTGTACTGAAGGGAATGTTATATACCTCCTTCTCATGGATGCTATTGCTGCAGACACTCGACAAACAACTTTATTAACAGTGGCTTTAAAAATTCCAGCATTGTCTCCGGCCATTATGTGAAAATAACCAGTAGCAAAAACTCGTAATATTATCAGTGCCTGCAACATTGGAGAAAGAGGTAAGTTTCTCTTCGTATGATATTCTAACCTCACTTGAATTTCGTCAACAACCTTAGCAACGACTGTTTTCGATAACCTGTATCTATGAAGAAATTTCGTATCCGTCAAATTTTCAAAGTCATTACGTCACTGAACTCTTCTTCGACCAGGATTGTTTTGTAAAAGATCTAAATAGAGCAATTCCGCCTCGAAAGCGAGATTCACAGCAGCCATTTTGGAACAGGTTGCTAAATGCTAATGTTAGCCATTTAACATTGGAAATGGCTGATGTTAACTTTAATACGCAGTTTAACATTTGTTAATGTTAACATTTGTTGATGAAACGCAAATTTTCTTAAATCGTATGTTAAAATGATTTAACACCTTGTTAAGTACTAACATGTGTTGATGAAACCGGGCCTAAGAGGTTCACATAACATCTGTACGTAACATATGACATTGACAGGTGTATGACATTGACACAAGCCCGGAATGAAACATCTGCCAGTGAGGAACGTACGAATTTGGAAAAAAAAAACCGAGACGAAATAACAATAGTAAAGGGACAGGGAAGGGAACTACCTACGTAAATTCTTAATGGCTGGCAACCAGGTGTTACTTAATCGATAGCCAATGTCCCTGTTGAAATTCTACGTATCTGTACGTATTTCCACAGCTTCCCGTATAATGCTAGACCTGTAGTGTCTAGTGTGGGTAAGAGCTCGAGCATCTTGGAACATGACATCATGCCCCGACGATAGAGCGTGCTCAGCTATTTCTGATTTGTCTGGTTGGTTCAGAAGAATATTACGTTTATGTTCCTTGATACGCGTACCAATGGACCGGCATGTTTGGGCGATGTATACCTTACCACAAGTACAGGGAATTTCGTATACCCCAGCATGTAAAAGTGGGGACAGTTTGTCCTTGGTTCTACTCAGGCTGTGAGCAATTTTAGTGGCGGTGTCAAACTCGGTTTTATATTATGTTTGCGGAGGACCTTGGCAATTCGATCTGTGGTGTTGTGAATGTAAGGCAAGTAGGCAGTTCCCTTCACTTCAATAGTAACATTTATTCAATGTTGTTACAAAAGCGACAGATATTATTTAGGTGAAAAGGAGAAAAGAACATGAACATGGCACGTTAAAGTCAGTACGGTATTCTGTCTCCCCCCTACTTTTACGTCACACTTTTTGACACCCCGCGTTAGTATTATTCGTTTAGGCCTACTTGGAGCATATTTGAAGTGCCATGATCCAATTGGCTTCAGAACAGCATCTCTGCAGGAACATTTGTACTTGTACTGTTCTGAACATAAAATTTAGTTTGATATTACTTTCCAATATGTTTTCAATTTTTTGGCCTCCTCCTCTTCTACAAGGTTATTATTACTAGCTCAGTATTTTAGCAACAACTGATTTCCATTTCCTTTGATCCCAGGTCTATTTTCTCGCTTTTGTGGTTGACACACGTGTCAAGTTTTGGGGTATCGGTATTTTAGCAACAACTGATTTCCATTTCCTTTGATCCCAGGCCTATTTTCTCGCTTTTGTGGTTGATACACGTGTCAAGTTTTGCGGTATCGTATCCATCACAGAACACTACGAAGAAAGATAGAGCTTGTTTTGATAATATAATATGTTCGTGTACCTTCGTATAGTTTCAAAACACCGAAAATACCCCCCTCCAATATAACTACAGTTCCGCCAAATTAACAGGACAGTCTCACTTTATAACTCCATTGAACCAATATGGCAGCACTCACATGACCGGAACGGAAGGAGCTGTTTGGTAGTTTTGAAAATTGTCCCACTTGATTCCAATAGATGGCGGAGATTGTTCTGTTTGAAAGCAACGTTACACCTCCATGGCCTGAAATGATGGGACTTTTTTCTGCAAAAAAAAAAAAAAAAAAAAAAAAAAAAAAAAAAAAAAAAGCATCTTTTAATAGAGGGCTAATAGTACAATACAATGATGTCAGTAAGTCAAATCCTTCTCCTGGCCGTTACCAAACCGGCCAAGTAGTCTACATTTTATATTAATGATTTATTATTTGTTTTAAATAATTTGCTATAGATTCAATAGTCGTTGGAAGAAGCAGATGGGATTCCTATAACACATGTAATTGGTGTAATCGGTTAAACTTACTGGCAGAAGAATGTGAATAATGGAATGTGAGCAATATTTTACCCATATAAACATAGTTTACTAGAGTAATTCTGGAAGATTGCGAATTGGATACAATACTGTAGTCAGATATAATGTTATAACCTTGTACCTGAATTTGTATTAATTAGGCTGTAACGTCTACCTATAAAAACAAAGGAGCTAGGGCTAACCCCAGTAACAACAGAGGCATAACCCCGCTGGACTTCCTGTGCAAGGTGTACACGGGTATTTTGGCAAACAGGTTGAGGAAGTGGGTGGAAGACTACGATATTCTATTGATAGTTAAGAGTAGCTTAAGAAAAGGGAGGAGGACGTCGGATAATTGAATGATTGTGAGAACAATAATAGGTATGTGAAAAAGGCTCCGAAGTGTTCATAGCTGCTATAGACTTTCAGAAGAAGTTCGATACAGTGAGCAGGGAGGCCTTGTTTGAATGACTGGCGTGGCGAAGGGTGGGGAGAGGATCGGAAGAGTGCTAAAGAGCATATATTAAAAAGTCTATTGTAGCATTAATGTGGAGGACGGGGTGGTTAGTGGATTGACTGAATCGAAAGTTGGGCTGAAACAGGGGTGTAAATTGTCGTCAATTATTTTCCCATTGTTTATTAACGACATATTAGGTGGTCATGGGGAGGGAAATTGGGCCTGGCAAGTTCCACGGATACAAGAAATTCATGGGTTGATTTTTGCCGATGATTTATTATTGTTGGCGTTGATAGCTGGGAGCCTGAAAAAGAGTTTGAACGAGGTTTGCAGTTTTGCTAAGAAATGGCCATTGAAGATCAACAGTAACACCTAGGTGATGGTCTGTAGGAAAGGGAACAAAACGAAACCGGGGATGAAGTGGACATTAAATGGAGAAGAAATAAAGGTGGTAGATGTAAAAATTGGTATTTGGTATCTTCATTAAAAATAAGGAAGCACGTATTTTTTGTTTTCTGAAAACGCCAATAGGAGGGGTGAAAATGGGTGAAAAAGGGGTTGAATGCCTTTAATCAGGATACTGGTACTTATATGTCAGAAACTGGAGATATTACAGACCTGAAAATTGGTACTTTTGATCTCTTTTAAAAAAGAAACACGTATTTTTTGTTTTTGGAAAATCCAATTAATGGAAGGGTGAAAAGGGGGTTAATTTTTAAAATGAGTGAATCAATATCTCCAAACTTGTAAAGTTTGCAGAGGTAAAAATTGGTACTTAGAATCTTCATTAAAAATAAGGAAACGTGTTTTTTGTTTTCGGAAAATCGCAATAGGAGGGGTGAAAAGGGGTGAAAAAGGGGTTGAATGCCTTTAATGGGGCTACTTATATCTCAGAATCTGAAGATATTACAGACCTGAAAATTGGTGTTTGGGATCTCCTTTAAAAATAAAGAAACATATATCTTTTCGTTTCTGGAAAATCCAATTAAGGGGGGTGAAAAGGGGGTAATATTTTAAAATGAGTGTATCTATATCTCAAAACTTTTGAAGGTTATAGATGTGAAAATTGGTATTTAGAATCTCCTTTAAAAATAAAGAAACACGTATATTTTGTTTTCGGAAAATCCCAATAGGAAGGGTGGAAAATGTTGAAAAAGTGGTCGAACGCCTTTAATGAGTCTACTTATATTTCAGAACCTGAAGATATTACAGACCTGAAAATTGGTGTTTGGGATCTCCTTTAAAAATAAAGAAACACGTATTTTTTTGTTTTTGGAAAATCCAATTAATGGGGAGGTGAAAAGGGGGTGATTTTTTAAAATGAGTGTATCTATATCTCAAAACTTTTAAAGTTGATAGATGTAAAAATTGGTATTTAGAATCTCCTTTAAAAATAAAGAAACACGTATTCTTTTGTTTTCGGAAAATCCCAAATAGGAAGAGTGTAAAAGGGTGAATTATGGGTTGAATGCCTTTAATGAGGCTACTTATATTTCAGAACCTGAAGATATTACAGACCTGAAAATTGATATTTGGGATCTACTTTAAAAGTAAAGAAACACGTATTTTTTCGTTTTTGGAAAATCCAAATATTGGGGGGGGGGTGAAAAGGGGGCTGCATTTTTTAAAATGAGTGTGTCTACATCTTAAAACTTTAAAATTTACAGATGTAAAAATTGGTAGTTAGAAGCTCCTCTAAAAATAAAAGTGGTCGAACGCCTTTAATGAGTCTACTTATATTTCAGAACCTGAAGATATTACAGACCTGAAAATTGGTGTTTGGGATCTCCTTTAAAAATAAAGAAACACGTATTTTTTTGTTTTTTGGAAAATCCAATTAATGGGGAGGTGAAAAGGGGGTGATTTTTTAAAATGAGTGTATCTATATCTCAAAACTTTTAAAGTTGATAGATGTAAAAATTGGTATTTAGAATCTCCTTTAAAAATAAAGAAACACGTATTCTTTTGTTTTCGGAAAATCCCAAATAGGAAGAGTGTAAAAGGGTGAATAATGGGTTGAATGCCTTTAATGAGGCTACTTATATTTCAGAACCTGAAGATATTACAGACCTGAAAATTGATATTTGGGATCTACTTTAAAAGTAAAGAAACACGTATTTTTTCGTTTTTGGAAAATCCAAATATTGGGGGGGTGGGGTGAAAAGGGGGCTGCATTTTTTAAAATGAGTGCGTCTACATCTTAAAACTTTAAAATTTACAGATGTAAAAATTGGTAGTTAGAAGCTCCTCTAAAAATAAAGGAACACGTATTTTTTTGTTTCCTGTATATCCCAATAGGAGGGGTGTAAAAGGTTGAAAAATGAGTTGAATGCCTTTAATGAGGATACATATATCTCAGAAACGGAAGACATTACAGAACTGAAAATTTGTATATGGGATCTCCTTTGAAAATAAAGAAACACGTATTTTTAGTTTTTGGAAAATACAAATAATGGCGGTTAAACAGGATTGACAAACTGGGGTGAATTTTTTGAAAGACTATATCTACAGAATATCTTGGAAACGTTAAATGTTACAGATGTAAAAAGTGTGTGTTTGGAATCTCCTGTAAATGTAAAGAAACATAGGTGATTTGTTTTTGGAAACTCCACTTAAGGGGAACTCAAACGGGGTGACATTAAAAAAAAATAATTTTTACAGTATATCTAAAAAACTTAACATGTTACAGAAGTGAAAAATGGTATTTTTATCTCTATTAAACATAAAGAAATGTGTGTTTTTAATTTTCGGAAATACCACTTGGTGGAGGGGGGGGGGTAAATGTGACTGAAAATGGTGATGAATTCTTTTAATTAGGCTACTGATATCTCAAAAATGAAGATGTTACAGACGTAAAATTTGATATTTGCAATCTGCTTTAAAAGTAAAGAAACGCGTATTCTCGGAAAATCCAATGAAAGGGGGGGGGGGGGAGGCGTGAAAGAATTGAAAAATTAATTGAATTAATTGTATAAGAATACATACATCTAATAAAAGCTAAAGGTGTTACAGACGTGAAAATTGGCATTTGGATCTCCTTTAAAACAAAGAAAAACGCGTTTTTGGGGAAAACCATCTTGGGGGGCGGGAGTGTAAAGGAGTTGAATTCCTTTCATGAGGACACATAAATCAAAAACTGAAGAAGTTAGAGTCATGATAATTGGTATTTAGAAGGTCCTTTACTATTAAAGAAACAAGTATTTTTTGCGGGAAAATTCACTTAGGGGGGGGGGGGAAGTAGTGTGAAATGAAGTGAAAAAAGTAAATTATTTTTATGGGGATACTTATATCTCAAAACTGAAGGTAATAGACGTGAACATTGATGTTTGGAATCTCCTTTAAACATAAAGAAACACGCCTTCTTTTAATTTTTTTTTTGGGGGGGGGGGTGGCGGTAAATAAACTTAACGGCGGTGGGGTGTAAGAGGAGGTGAGACCAATTGATTTTACTGTTCTTAATGTACTTATAAGGATCCTCCGTTGCACAGGCGGCAGCGCGCCGGCCTCTCACAGCTGGGTTCCGTGGTTCAAATCCCGGTCACTCCATGTGACATTCGTGCTGGACAAAACGGAGGCGGGACAGGTTTTTCTCCGGATACTCCGGTTTTCCCTGTCATCATTCATTCCAGCAACACATAATAATAATAATAATACTTTTTTTGCTAGGGGCTTTACGTCGCACCGACACAGATAGGTCTTATGGCGACGATGGGATAGGAAAGGCCTAGGAGTTGGAAGGAAGCGGCCGTAGCCTTAATTAAGGTACAGCTCCAGCATTTGCCTGGTGTGAAAATGGGAAACCACGGAAAACCATCTTCAGGGCTGCCGAGGGATTCGAACCTACTATCTCCCGGATGCAAGCTCACAGCCGCGCGCCTCTACGCGCACGGCCAACTCGCCCGGTAATAATAATAATAATAATAATAATAATAATAATAATAATAATAATAATAATAATAATAATAATAATGTTCCGGACCGTCATCAAATGTGCGGATCGCGCTGGAAACGGCTCCTGGACGGGTAATGACTAAGAATGCAGTCCGGCCGCGGGTTCAGTGCCCCCAAGGCACCCAATATGACACCACGCCGGATCTCCTGAAGGATTTTATCCATATTAAAAATGATTATAGGAAAAGATGGCAAAGATTTACGGACCCAACTGACCGGAAGGAATACCTGAGCCTAGCCCGGGAAGTACGAAATCGATTGCTGGAAAGGAAGATTGAAAAATGGGAGGAAACGTGCCGTAATCTAATAGAAAACGAGTCAGATCGGGAATTTTGGTGGATTCTCGCTGAAAACGAGTCAGATCGCGAATTTCGGCGGATTATATGTCTAAAACAATAAGCATTCAATTATTAATTTCAGTATAATACCGTAGCGAAGCACGGGTATCTTGCTAGTTTACTATATTACTGTAACGTGTGAAATTGGTATGTTTGGTTATACTTAATGGCAGAAGAATGAGGACAAGTATATGTGAACAATATTGTATCCATATAGTCATAGACTATAGAAGACCATAGAAAGTACTGAACCCATAATTCTACGATTAGAAGAACATTCTTTTTTTAAATTCCAAATATTATTTCAGCTACAACTACTTTTTGGGAGTAGCCATGTTTTTATTACAAGAGTGGGAACAGACCTCTCCGTGACAAGCAAGCCGCGAGCTCCTGAAATGCCAGGACACTTCGGTGGACCTCGAGTATTGGATAATTTGTCAAATTCAAGAAATCCTTCATAACGAGAGATTTTGACGACATGGTAAATCCAGGAATTAAGGATCTAAATTATTCATAAACCGTATGTGAAGATAGAACCCCCAGGGTAAATATAAATGCAGTTAAGCCTGGATAAAAGTTTGCGCCCGGCTCCCGAATTAGCGGCACGTGGCAAGGCCAATGGATGAAAAAAGACCTGCGAAACGCCAGGGTAGAAATAATTATATTCGCCCGTTGCAAGTATGGAAAAAATATGAAATTAACACCGTAATGAATCGTAAGTGTGTCCGAGGTTATGGAACAAATTTCAAGAAGTTTGCTTCAAGGGATGTGGAATTAGCAGCTTGTGCAAACAAGCCTCGTGGAGAGGGTGGCGTTCCTCCCAGAGGATATAAAAGAAATCTCCCTCCGTCTATTTTACACACTCTGTCTGGTTGTCTGAACGGCGAAGCTCACGTCACTCGTCTGGAAGAAATTGCGGGGTTTTGTTCTCCAAGTAACTTGTTACATGTTGGTGTCAATGGTTCAAATGAAATATTAAAGTAGAAGGTGTCCTGAACTGTCGCCGATAGGAACTTTGAATGTTTAGAGATTTGGTTAAAATACGTAGCTGAGTTTCTCTCTGTATTTCATTGTGTACGTCTAATATTTCTCGAAGAAATGTCTGAGGACTGGCCGCGAGGTCTGATTTTCTTATCTGTTTGGAACACCTGGCCAGCGGTAGGGCGAACGAAAGCAGAGTATTGGGAAACAGTGGCAGTTGCCATTTGAGAAAAGTGATCGTCGCATGTTAAACCCGAAGAAAGTGCGGTGTTTGCGGTGTTAATCGACACCGAGTGTAAATTTTTGTGTAGTTTAAATTATATATATAAGAAGATGATGTCAAATGTAGCCATGGAAGGCTAGGCATAAGGCCTGCTGGCTAAAATGTAGCCAGAAATCCAGGATGACGGCTAGATTACAGGTTGTAAATATATTTTATCAATGTTGTAGTTAGATTATTGTTTGTCCCAACAAATTTTCAGTGCATGTGTCAAATTGATATTTAATAATGATCAGGCGAATGTATTACATTTCTGGTCGTCGTGTGAAACCCTTCAGGGCTGTAAACTTCACGCCGAGAAACTATAAAATGCGGAGTTTAAATAATGTGTTAATATTCTTTGAGATATTGTTCAAATTGAGTAAAATTAGGAAGGTGATAACGATCAGGCAGTCGTGATGAAAGTCTTAATTTCGAATATCGTATGAGTTCAGAAAATGTTTGTCGAAATAATAATAATAATAATAATAATAATAATAATAATAATAATAATAATAATAATAATAATAATAATAATAATAATTACCGCGGGGTAAATTATTTTATGTTAAAAGGGTATTTAACAGTTATGTTCAATAAGATTTTCGTTCATCTCGAAATCCAGTGAAGTCTCATAAAGTTATGTTTTTATGGGAAGTTAAATTTTGTGACATCGTGTATGTCAGTGATATGGGAAATCACGGTGTGTTGTTGTATTCCTGAGGTCCGAAAGTTGTAATAAAACTGTAACAGAAAAAAAGGGATTTTGTAAAAGTTGTTTGGCACGAGAGGATTGAGGTTTGAAAAGTGTTGAAACAGAAAATGGA